>NC_053141.1:33671785-34014411 GCF_016808335.1 Panicum virgatum | reverse complement strand
AATCTTCCTTTTGACGAAAGTGCCTTGAGCGTGATCACAACGTAAGTAAGGTGTGTCCTCTTTGGATAAGAGGATGCTAGGGTCAACGTCAACTGAGAATGGAGGAAGGTTATCAATCTGGTCATAATCTTCCGAATTGTCCGAAATATCCTCAACTCCAACTACTTTTCTTTTTCCGGGAAGAACTATGTGCCGTTTCGGCTCATTTCCAGCCTTGTCTGCTTCAGGCGTCTTATCCGACTTCTTCTTCGGTTTGCTCGACATGTCCTTCACATAGAACACTTGTGTCACATCCTTAGCTAGAACGAATGGTTCATCTTTATATCCAATCTTTTTAAAGTCAACTATGGTCATCCCATACCGGTCCTTCGTTACGCCTCCTCCAGCCACCCATTCACAACGAAATAAAGGGACAACTATGGGTCCATATTCAAGTTCCCATATCTCTTCTATGACACCATAGTAATTGTTCTTTTCTCCATTACTGTTTACTATACACATACGGACACCACTGTTTTGGTTGGTGCTTTTTTGTCTTGAGCTCTCGAATAAAATGTATACCCATTTATTTCGTACCCTTGGTATTGCTGGACAGTGATTGATGGTCCCCTAGCCAGCCATTGAAGTTCTTGATCAACTGTATTGTTGCCCAATAATTTTCGTCTGAACCAACCATCAAAAGTTTTTATATGTTGGCGTGTAATCCAAGCAAGATTCTTCTGTGGATTTTCAGACTGTATAATATTCATGTGCTCATCAATATATGGAGCCACCTTGGATGAATTCTGAAAAACCGTGAAGTTTGCTTGGCTGAATTCACTACAAGAGATGTTCATATTACATTTCTTTCCTAGTGTGCCTTTTCCCTTTAGTCGCCCCTCATGGTGTGACACGGGGAGCCCAATCGGATTGAGATCAGGAAGATAGTCAACGCAAAACTCAATGACCTCCTCTGTTCCATAGCCCTTAGCAATGCATCCTTCTGGGCGAGAACGTTTGCGCACGTACTTCTTCAATACGGCCATGAACCTCTCAAAAGGGAACATATTGTGTAGAAAAACAGGACCCAAGATAGTTATTTCTGTCACAATATGAACTAGAAGGTGTGTCATAATATTGAAGAAGGAAGGTGGGAAGACCATCTCGAAGCTGACAAGACATTCGACAATGTCTTTCTGCAGCTTTATTAGATTATTTGGATTAATTGCTTTTTGCGAAATTTCATTCATGAATGCACAAAGCTTTACAACTGCCAATCTCACATTTTCCGGTAGAACACCCCTCAGTATAACCGGAAGTAATTGTGTCATCAGGACGTGGCAGTCATGGGACTTCAAGTTTTGGATTTTCTTCTCTTTCACATTTATTATGCCCTGTATATTTGAGGAGTACCCAGACGGGACCTTGATACTGTTCAAGCAATCGAACATACTTTCCTTCTCCTCTTTGCTCAGATTATAGCTGGAAGGTTTTAAATAGTGGCATCCTTTGTCTCTCTTCTCGGGTTGCAAGCCTTGTCGTCCAGCTAGCTGCTGCATATCGCGCCTTGCTTCCAATGTATCTTTTGACTTACCATACACTCCCAGAAAGCCTAGTAGGTTCACGCAAAGATTCTTCGACAGATGCATCACATCAATTGCGTTGCGAACCTGTAAGACTTGCCAATAAGGTAGGTTCCACATTATAGACTTCTTCTTCCACATTGAAACATGTCCCTGGTCATCCTTCGGAACAGGTTGGCTACCGGGACCCTTTCCAAATACTACCTTCACATCCTTGATCATCGAGAACACACGCTTTCCATTACGGAACAGAGGCTTATGATGAGTTTCGGGCTCTCCTTTGAAATGCTTCCCTTCGGTTCTTAGGGGGTGATTGGTAGGAAGGAATCGGCGATGGCCCATGTATACGCACTTCTTACAGTGTTTCAAATAAATGCCATCGGTTTCATCATAACAGTGGGTGCAAGCCATGTATCCCATGTTCGACTGTCCAGAAAGTTTTGCAAGTGCAGGCCAATCATTGATGCATACAAAAAGCAAAGCTCGGAGGTTGAAAGACTCCTGTTTATACTCATCCCACACATGTACTCCTTCTTCTTTCCAGAGCAGTAAGAGATCATCCATCAAGGGTTGCAGGAGCACATCAATATCGTTGCCAGGTTCTTTTGGCCCTTCTATAAGCACCGGCATCATGATGAACTTTCGCTTCAGGCACAACCAAGGAGGAAGGTTGAACATACATAGGGTCACGGGCCATGTACTATGAGCGCTGCCAAACTCACCGTACGGATTCATTCCATCCGCACTTAGAGCAAATCTTATATTCCTTGGGTCGTTGTCAAATTGAGGATACTCTCGGTTAAGGTTTCTCCACTGGGACCCATCTGCTGGGTGTCTGATCATGTGTTCCTCCTTACGGTCTTCTTTGTGCCACCGTATCAACTTAGCGTTATCCTTGTTTTTGAAAAAGCGCTTCAGACGTGGTATTATAGGGAAGTACCACACCAACTTTGCAGGAACTCTCTTCTTTACCGGCTGCCCATCAACATCACCTGGATCATCTCGCCTGATCTTATACCGCAATGCGCTACAAACAGGACAAGCTTCCAAGTTCTCGTATTCGCCGCGATACAGGATGCAGTCGTTAGGACATGCGTGAATCTTCTGCACGTCCAATCCAAGAGGGCAAACCATCTTTTTAGCTTCGTATGTTGTTGACGGCAGTTCATTACCCTCAGGAAGCATGTTCTTTACAATCTTTAATAGCTCACCAAATCCCTTATCGGTGACACCATTAGTTGCCTTCCATTTCAGCATCTCTAGCGTGGTACCCAACTTCTTCTGCTCCGGTTTGCAACTAGGGAACAACGGTCTTTTGTGATCCTCCAACATCTTCTCCAACTTTAATGCCTCCTTCACAGTTTCACTGTCTTTCTGTGCATCAAGCAACGCCTGACCTAGCTCGTCAGGTGACTCCTCTTGTGCAACATTTGCTTCACCCTCGTCCATTGGTTCATCTTGAAAGCCACCTGCTTCATGAACCCATGCCCAATCTGGAAGATTGTTATCACCATCGTCATCTTTTTCATTATCTTCCATCATAACTCCAACTTCGCCGTGCTTAGTCCAAAGGCTATAGTTACTCATGAAACCATTCAAGGCCAGGTGATTCCATAGAGTATCTCTTTTTCGGAATTCCTTTTTATTTTCGCAAACACTGCATGGACAATACATTAAACCCTTTGGCGACCTATTTGCCATTGCCGCCTTGAGAAAAGAATCTAAACCCTGAATCCACGCTGAGGTGCTCCGGCTTCCTTGCATCCATTGCCGGTCCATCTGTACAAATTAAAAAAAAACATGCTCATTATCCCTAAAAAGTAAAAACAGGTTACTATGAAGTAATTCAAAAAAAATGTAAATGTGTCATAGGCCACCTATTTAGTAAATTTAAACTAAATAGCAAAATAAATTGGTACAATAACATATACACATGTCACCATGAAATAATTCAAAAAAATCATTCTAAATGTGTGATAGTCAAACTATATAGTAATCATTCTCTAAAAAGCAACAAATCAATTCTACCTTGCTCAAATTAATGAACAAATTAATAAATCATGCCCATTTTCCCTCATCCTTAAAATCCTTAAAATTTTGCATAATAACATATACACATGTCCCCGTGAAATAATTCAAAAAAATCATTCTAAATGTGTCATAGTCAAATTATCTAGAAAACCTTCTCTAAAAAGTAACAAATTGATTCTATTTTGCTCAAATTAATGAACAAATCGGAAAATTATGCTCATTTTTCCTCAACCTTAAAATCACTATTTTCTTTATCTAGAAAGCATGAAACAAAGAATAAACACCGTGAAAAGAAGAGTGAAAGAAGCTACTAACCTTTGGTGCACTTGGATGGGTGAAATCCTCACAAATTTGGAGGGAAATGGGCAGCACCTCCCCTCTAACACGCCATGAGAGAGAGGAGCTCGGCCAAATGAAATGGTCAGGCTGGGGAAGAAGGAGGAGTGCCTGCTTATGCGGGGCAAGTTAGTGCCGGTTGGTGGATTTAGCCGGCACTAAGTGTGTACGTTTAGTGCCGGCTAGAACTACCAGCCGGCACTAACATGCAATTGACCAAATTAGTGCCGGCTAGATTTCCCAGCCGGCACTAACGTGTCTCTTGACCGTTGTGGCAGACGGGCTGACCGTTGGGGGATGGCACATTAGTGCCGGCTGGAGAATCTAGCCGGCACTAACGTGCCCGCTTTGTACGGTTCATGCACGTTAGTGCCGGCTCCAATTGGACTGGCACTAACGTGCTGGTACCAATGTACCATTCTCCAACAGTGCTTGCTCTATTTATAGAGACTTTTTGAGCAAGGATACAATGGTAATTAAGGTTCCGCGGCGAAGACGTGTGGCGCGTATTATTATGTAGTAATGCTTATTAAGTGCGCTGCTGATCGAATTTTCCCCGCAACTTACCGGCAGCACACGGCATGAGACGTATATTGATAGATAATGCTACGTGCCTCACACGCGTTTCCTACCAACACTAGGAATAAACCAAGGTCGATCTCACAAGCAAGGTGGGCACATATATGTCATATGTGTACTCGTACAGTTATATATTAGTGAACACTAGCACTAAGTTGATGATTCGAACCTAGCTAGCAACACACACTAGCCATTATTCGGTCGTGGAACGGCTATTGATACACACTGCGTAGAACGCAATAAGATACCAAATACATAGCTACTAGGCATCTTTACTATTACTAATTGGAGGCTTCTTTTGAAGCCTCTAGGTGAAGCCACCTAGGATCCTTAGTAAACAGTCTAAAAATAGAGAAATCCTATAAATTCTCACAAAAATCAGAAACATCCGGCCATCAATTCGGCAATTCTAACCATAATAGCCATTGGATCTGTTATATTTTTTAATAAATTATCCACCTTTGCCATTATAAAAATAGACTAAAGTAACACCCTAAACATGTATCTAAATTAACCACCTCTGTCATTATAAAAAATAATCTAAAGTAACCCCCTAATCTTCATATAAATTACCCACTTATGCCATTATAAAATAATATCAAATAATCCCTAAATTTTCATATATATTATCCAATGATAAGATAATAAAAGTTAAAATCAACCCCAGATCTGAAACAAAATTTATGTTATTATAATAAAATCTTAAAGCTCATCAATATAAAATTCTAAATTACTATGCCTATCATTATTAATACATTACTTATGTTATTATTTATATAAACATATATACTAACCATAAGGTGTTTGTCACCATATATTCATACAAGAGAAGAGATAAGAATACCAATTTTCATGTTGTTCACATAGCTCAAACAAAGTGCTCAATTAAACACATATCAAACATATATAGAGGTGTGATGCAAAAAGAGAAAATTGTTAGTAACTAAACCTATCACATTTATTACAACTATATAATAATAAATATGTATTTTTGCAGTACTGGATTAGAATATTTAATTAGTTAAAGAGAGCGTGAGATAGATAATTATTAGATCTCTAACTAGCCCGTGCGGGAGCACGGGTTGATAGACTAGTAGGATTTAAATGGGTGGAGATGGAGAGCAGAGTAGCTTATATATAGTTGGATACGTACAATTTTTATGTGTGGTTGCGTATGACAGTATGAGTGCTCATATTTTTTTTCGAAACCGTGAAACATTCCTAGTTGATGCATGGCTGAAAAATGGGCACTTCACTTTACATAAAAAGAGAAGGAGCCAAATAACACATTTTTGAGCAAACATATATGTAGGTTTGTTTAACTGAGCAAACATTAATTAGTAATTAAACTAGGGAACATATCAGGTGCAAACCAATCTATCCGTGGAAACTATGCAAACTACAATCTGAGCCACAAGATCAACATCCAAGGGGAGGGCGCAGGGGGAGTGGGAGGAGAGATTTGCAAAAGTGTGGTTACCTAATCCAAGGGCGGTCGGTTAATTGTAAAATTACTCCCTTTCCGTGCCCTTTGGATGTTGATCTGGTGGCCCAGATTGAAGTTTGCATAATTTCAAAAAAAGATCGGTTTGTAGCTGATATGTTTTCAATTAACTATGTGTTTACGGCATCCAGCCATCCACAGATAGTACATTTCTGTGCTAATCACTAGTTCACTACTAGCACACTTGCCAGAAGTAGTTGACGTGACGACGTGCGCGTCATCCCGTGCGTATCTTCCTTCGGTTCCTTGGAGTGCAAGGTACCGTGGGCTGGAGTACTGATTCGTGAGTTGGCCTGACAAGCTTATTATGGCCGGTTATGCAATTGATTAAAAGGATAGTTTACAGATCCATCCATATTGATGTGTACATAAGCTATAATTAGACGGGAAGCAAATTTCGCTGAAACTTACAGGAGACACCCGGCTGCCGTTATCGTTGAAAAACAGTGCAACTAACGCTGAAGTTCCAGAAGCAGCCCTCTCAGCCGCCACTGAGGCGCTATATATGCATGCATGTTAATCAGCTTTGCTTTGGCTAATCAGTAGCCTGATACTCTTGCACGAGCCTACTGAATAAACAGAGAGCGTTGTTTGGGTTTGCTTCGACGAATTGAAAGCATGCTAGCTAGCTGGATAACCGTCGTCGGCCGCCTTGGCCGTACAACAAATGTTGCGCCGTAGACCTTCACTTTATATGATTGGATTGGACGTACTATATATATGTTCTGGACGTATGTATGTTCTGTTTGTTTTCATGCTACTCCATCCATTTCAAGATTTATTAGGCTGTTTTGGTTTTTTAAATTTATAGTATTTATTTATTATATATATATTCTCTATTTAACACCCAGAGTGCTGAATAATTTATTTAGCGCAATGACCCAAGCCCCAACTAGCATCCATCCTGTAACCGAAAAATTAAGAGGTTCAAACCGGAAATAGGTCTACGTGACCGGAAAATTTAGCTGTGTCATGGCCATTCATCTTGCAACTGGAAAATTAAGAGGTTCAAACCGGAAATAAGTCTACGTGACCGGAAAATTTAGCCGCAACCGTAAAATTAAAAGTCCTAACCAGAAATCAGTCCATGTGACCGAAAAATTTAGCTGAGTCACGACTATCCATCTTGCCACCGGCAAGGTTCTAACCGCAAATCAATTCAACGTGACTGAGTACCACCCTTGGAAATCGATTCAGTCAATTTGAACATTGTGACAAGAAAATCTAACAGTGACACAACCTTCGACAAAGCAGTAGTATCCACAACCGGAAATTGCTTATTTATAATCGGAAATATACGTAATATTATTTTGTGGGTTTGGTTTTTGAAATTGAAATTTGGAGAACCTACCATATTGAAGGGTTTTGTGGACCCCACGCCACAAAGCATGATACATTTGTCCCTACGGAAAAAAGGAATTCTATTTTTTTCATCTTGAACTACAACGAATCAGCTTTTACAGCTATAGATTAATTTTTTTCTGGTTCAAATGTGTCTTTTTCCGGTTTCACAACCACACGCTAACAACCATATGATTTTTCTATCACTATAGGGGTGAATGAAGTCTTTTCCCAGTTTCCACAATCAAGCACTAACAATCATCTATCTAAAATATATGGGTCAACATTTTCCAGTCACCAATTACCGTTTAGTTTTAGTGCACCCTTTTCCAGTTGTGGGACCCAAAATAGGAAGTTTTTCTGGTTACAGCGAAGAGATTTCCGGCTAGGGAGCCACGAGCGACATCTATTTACCATTTTCTACAACATCGAGTTTCCAGTAATGAAGCTAGTTTTCCGGTTACAAACTGGATTCCCGAGCACTCTTCAGCATTTTCCGGTTGGAACATCAATTTTCCGGTCACGGGGTACTACTTTTTCAGTTAGGTTATCTATTTCTTGACTTAAGAGGTGCTGCTTGTTAAATAGCGCTCCCCTATATATATATATATATATATATATATATATATATATATATATATATATATATATATATATCACGGTTTTAAATCTCCGGCTATAGCTATTTGAGAGAGATTTAACTAAGTTTTTATGTACAATTTAGCTCTTAGCTACCGCTATAGTCCGCTATAGCTGGATATAACCTGTTTTTGAATATAGATAGCAAAATGGCTTAGCCTGCTATTTAAAACATATATATATATAGCAAAAATATATAATTTAGAAAATTCAAAACGATCCAAATTTTTTAACAGAAGGAATACAAACTAAAACATCCTTATTAGATCATTAACCAGGATAACATCTTGTAAAAAGAAAGCAAGAACAGTGACAGGAGCATTCATCAAGTCTCTTATTAGAACAGATGGCACAGGAGCTACGTACTCGATCGTAACAATTATTAGCTTGCTTGCACGTAGTCCACGACGACTTCCGCACGCAGCGACCGGCCGGCCGGCCCGGCCAGGGTCTCCGCGGTTGATACACGTCGATCGAGCCGTGCCGGCAACCGCTGCCTTATCTAACGACGACGACCGAGACGACCGTCTTAATCCAGCTTGTTTTAAGTCAACAAAAAAAGGCGAATAAAAGAACAGAAGCGTACTGATGAAGAAAGTTTGAATGTGTGACACATCCCTTTCTTCACTACTAGGCTAACCATTTCTACTACATCTTGATAACTATATATCATAACTGTGGGTAATGAGTTTACTGAAAATTAATTATATAGTTGATGATTTGATAAAAATACAAATTATATAGGAGAACGGTCATCAGCCACTTTAGAGAAAAATAATAGAATCTGTCGGCCACTCATATAGAGAAATGTATCTGACATGCATAATGTTTGTGAAACCACGCTACACAAATCTGTTGGTTTTTCAATGTTCTCAGTTTTCCATGTGTGCCGCGTCTGGTATTGTCTTGCATCAGTTTGTGAGTTTATGCAGTGGCGGATCCAGGATTCATGGACAGGGGGGCTGACATCCTTCTTCCTCCTCCAGCCCCCCCTATCCTTCTTTTTTCTCTTCTTCTTCCCCTCATTCCTCCCCTATTTTTCCTTGATGTGCAAGCACGTAGGGGGGGCTGGCGCACCCCCAGCCCCCACGCTACATCCGCCCCTGAGTTTATGAGAAAGTGCCGCCTCCCTTCGTTTCAGAATATATCAACATTTTTTTTGTTCTAAGTCAAACATTTTTATCTTTAACCAACAATATCTTTTAAAAACTTATTTTAAATAGAAAAAAGTACATGTTACGATAATTGGTTTTGCAATGAATCTACTAACATCGTTATACATTGATTGTCTTTATAATATTTTTCAGTTCTTAGTTAAAGTTAAACAGTTTGACTTGGGATAAACTTAAATGTAGCTATATTCCGAGGGACGGAGGGATTATATATTTCAGCAAGTTAGCATGCAACTATAGTATTTTACGTTTCTGATCACTTTCAGTTTCCAGCGCATAGTTGTCACTATATAGTGAACATATATGTGGCGGTGAATGTGACCGTTGGATTTTAAAGTGGGCCGTCTAGATCGTGCACACAGTTGTTACACTAACAAGCACACCTGATCCTTCTACATGTACCTTTGAGTCGAAACGATAAGCAAGAGAGAAGTAAGATCTTGCTCTTTTTTTTATTTACATGTCGTATTAGGTTTGTCCTAAGTCAAATTTGATAAATTTTGACCAAATTTATAGGAAAAGATAATAATTTTTATAATATCAAATTTTGTTTCATTGAATCCACCATGAAGTATATGTTGACAATGCATATATTGGATAGTATAGTTGTATATTTTTCTACAGACTTGATCAAAGTTAGTAAAGTTTAATTTAGGACAAAGCTTATACGATATGTAAATAAAAATGGAGGAAGTATTACAAAAGTTAATTAATGTATATATTGGATAGTATAGTTGTTGCTATATTTTTCTTAGTAAAGTTTAACTTAGGACAAAGCTAATACGATATGTAAATAAAAATGGATGGAGTATTACAGATAATTGTGCTTGACTTGAAGGGCGACACGGTACCGTGCATGTGTACGTCCTCTTGTGTGTATGAATACGCACAGTTGGCACACTTTTCCACAACCTTAGGCTAGCAGCTCGATCATATCGTTCGAGTATATTTGTCTCGATTACAAATACAATTTAATTTCAAAAATACCTGACTATAGAAACCAACTTTGGTACTGAAGTAGACTTGTTTTATTTTCCTTTCGTGTTGCTATCAGACTTGTCGCTTTAACTTACAACCTGGTGCGGTCGGTCGGCCAGGTATTTATGTTACCCGCGGCGACCACGACCTGGTCAGTCCACCCGTTCGTTCCGCCGCCTCCGCGAGTCGCGCGGAGAGCGTGCACCGGCATATGTTCCGCTGCTAGCAAAGGCCAAAGCAGCGGCAACACACTACTAGAAAAATAGCTATGAGTTCATCCAAACATACCCATAGCATTAATATCGGGTCCTTCTTTTGCTCGGTATTTTCAAAGTCATTAGTACCGACTGGTGTTACCATCCGATGCTAAAGAGTTCTCCGATGATAGTACTAGTTGGTAACATCATTCAGTGCTAATTGGACCTTTTAGTACCAGTTATGTTACCATCCGGTATTAATATGTTTTCCACGGGTTATACTTCAAAAGGAGAGCACGAAAGGTACACACAAGGTAAAAGATCTCGAATTTGAATCCCATCCATTTCACGCGCACACATTTGTGTGAAAAATCGTGTAGCTTGTGACTTGCGGCATCGCAATGTGCGGGCCTCTTCCTAAATTTGCAATTTTTTTTTGATGCAATATGCTTTAGTACCAGGTGGAAGATCCCCGGGTACTACCGGGTCATGCAACCGGTGTTCATGCACGAGCGTATAGAGATGTTTGGAGAATCACGGTGTATAATCTCTAGCCGGTGTAAGAAACACTGACACTATACAATAAAACAAATCAGCCCATTGAACAGGGTAAATTGCTAATATAATTAAATGGAAATAACTGATTACTATGTAGCATTTAAACGGATAAATGATTAGGCGAACAACTCATAACACATGATATGTGCGCACGAACGCATGAACACATGGACGCGTGCTTTACTCTTGATAACACATTGACGAAATACCTAGAGTAAAATGCATCACAGGTCCATCAACTTGTAAGAGGGTGTCACTTAGGTCCATTAATTTTGAAATTGCATTTCTAGGTCTATAAACTTGTAACTCATGTCATTTAGGTCCACAAACTCTGAAAGTCCATAAATGTCACACTCTTATAAGTTGGTGAACCTCTGGTACATTTTACTCAAATAACTATAACTATGTAAACTTCTTTATCGATGTCCATCTTTCCTGTTGCAGAAAAAATAGTTAGTCGTAAATGAAACAACCAATGCTGAGTTTGAGGATTTGTGGACTTGGTGTCATTTCTGAAGGCTATCATTTGAATTGTTGCAAAAATACATATTCTCCTACTGGATTGGTGTCCCACCAAAAAGAAGTTTTTTTTTTTGATGAAAGCATACCTGTATTAAAAGTTAAGGATTGGATTGGTGTTTCTCAGTCTCGGAAGTTGGGAGAATCCACTGCCTATTCAAAATTTCAAACTGACGCTCAGCGTTGCAGGCCCATTACCACCAAGGGCTGACAAACTGGTTTGTCCGTGGCCCGGCCCACCCACCCACCGGTTCCCCGCTCCTCCGTGGCCCGGCCCACCCTCCCACCAGAGCGCCAATCCCCTCCTCTTCTGCGGTCCTAAAACCCTAGACCCCGCTTCCACCTCCGCCGCCCGCCTCCTCTCCCAAGCGGACACAGCACGCCAAAGCTTCCCGCGCCGAGAATGGGCCACAGCGACGGGGAGCACGAGCTCGAGGGCGACGACCTCTCCGCCGACGACTCTTCGTGGAGCGACGGCGTCTGGTCCGAGGACGACGACGAGGTGGGAGGGGTTTTTTTTAAATATATATACATTTACCCCCAATTTGTTTTTGCGCCGTTCAATTTTTGACTTGCGTGGGATGCAGGAGTCGCTGTCGTTCGAGGACAGCGGCGAGGGCTCCGGCTCCGGCTCCGGCTCCGACGCCGATTCTGACGAGGCAGCGGCTGCCGAAGAGAGCGACTCCTCGGAGGATGAGGTGAAGCATTCGTGTCCTTGGTGTTTGCGTTGCTTCAGCTGCTGATTCACGGACTGTTTTGCTTTTTTCCTTGTTGCTTGCCTGAGTATTAGAGAGTTTATTAAATGTTGTTACTGTTATTTGCAGGTGGCGCCAAGGAACACCGTGGGGGACATGCCTCTGGAGTGGTACAAGGACGAAGAGCACATTGGGTATGACATCGACGGGAGGAAGATCAAGAAGCGCGATAGGGAGGGGCGAATTGAAGCCTACCTCAGAAACGCGGACGATGCCAAGAATTGGTAAGTCTTGAACTTCTCTGTTGCAGACACTTAATCAGCTGTCATCAATTTTGACCACTATTGAATGGATTAATGATTAAGCTTTGAGAATTGCCCCATGCCACTGAGACATGTTTTGATGCAATATATTCATTACTTGGGATGATTTGCTTGGTGGTTGGTTACCAACCCGATGCTGAAAAATAACATCAGCAGAGCACAAATAAGCTGCCCTGGAACTTCTCAAGTTCACATTGGAAGCTATTTTCCAATTTGCACATCTTTAGAGGTGCCTCTGAGCTAACTTCTTTCCTGTGTTTTTAGCATGGTAGGGTAAACAGTTTCTGCCAAAACTTGTGTTTTCTTCTGGAGATTGCAGGGTTAAAAAATCTCTAGGCTGAATGAGCTAATTGGAGATATGTCTGTGGCCATGGCTTATATATGAGATTTCTAACATTAAAGAGCGCCTTCTTAATCTATCCGCAACTGATTTCAGCAAATCAATTGTAATTGTTGGGATAATAACTTGTGCTAGTTTCATCTGGGCTTGCTTGGTATGCTGACATCTCACATCTATCATAGATTCTGTTCTTGAGTTATCACCCTACCCAATAATGGCCTGATATTTTTGCGCTAATCCTTGTTACCCCAGACATGTTTGTAGGCTCATCCTACTTATGGATTGGGCCTTAGCATTTTGGTTATTACCACTAAGAATGTTAACTTAAACAGTTAAATCATTTCATCCTGATAGGAAAAATTGAGCTTTCAATTGCTGTCAAGAAGGCTTAGTCACATGACATTTCTGTACATCTCTAGATCTTATTACAGGACATGGAATGATAAAGTTCTTGAAAATCATTTTGGTTTAATCTATCTGCCTGACATTTCTCCACATCTATAGTTTTTCTAAGGACACCCAATAAACAAGGGATCGACAATCATTTTGATTCAGTGCTCCAGCCTACACCTCTAGGTTTCTTTCAGAATATGCATGAACCTATGATGACCATGATTATTGAAATCAAATATTGAAAATTTGAATATCCTTGTGCCACTTAACAGATGCATCCGATTGTTTACCTTGCATGCAAATTCTTTATCCTTACACCTTGTACCATTTGGTTGTTGCGACCTTGCATTCAGTATAATTTTTCTTGCTCATTTAATTTAATCTTGTAAGTTCTTTTCTTCGTCACCAAATGTAGGAGAAAGATCTATGATGAGTATAATGATGAGGAGGTTCAGATTACAAAGGAAGAGGCTAAGATAATTAGTAGATTGTTAAAGGGAAAGACTCCACATGCCAATTTTGATCCATATCCAGTATGTACTACAATCCTTATCCATTATATATATTTGCTCAATGTGCCAAGTTTAAATGTTAAGTATATGCTCATCCAACGGCGGAATAGCCTAGTATTATTTTTGTGGATGACTGGACACCTGCATTTTATTAGAACTTTTATATGAGATCTTATTCTGTCGGTAGTTCAAGTGCAATGTGTAATGCTTGCTTATTCCTTGCTAATTTATGGGCTCTTTACGACTTGTTGTCACTGGTAATAACCTTTACTGATATATACATCCATAGTTTTGGATTTTTATGTATGGTGCCAATTAATGCTATCCAGATTCATGCAAATGGATTGCTATTTTGCAGTTAAATGATTTCTTTTGGTTTCTCCATATTATGTTTATAGTGCACGGATGCAGCATACTGATTAACTTTTATTCTAGGATTATGTTGATTGGTTTGAATATGAGGATAAAGGCCATCCACTTTCTAGTGCCCCTGAACCAAAGAGGCGATTTGTGCCTTCAAAGTGGGAGCAGAAGAAGGTACGTAGTCCATTTCATCTATCTCCTGTAATTTTGGACCATTCTCTTTATTTTATTTCAGTTTTTTTTTTTCAAAATCTGATTGCTTGGATTATGAATGTCTTATTACTGTTTACTTTCCAGATTCTGTATACTGATTCATTTAAATAATGTATCCCATTGAGCAGTATAATGAGTAGTCCTGAGTTAAACATTCAATTCTTTTTTTATGATTAGATATCTCTGCCCTTTTTTTTTTCTGAATTCAGCGTACTACTTTATTTCATGTTATAATTACAGTGTTTAAAATTTGGCGCCTAGCTGATATAAAATAAAAGTCACCTAGCCAGTGGCTACAAACTTGGTGGTGGTCTTGTAATGCTGCACACCGCAGTGATTATGGGGTAATCGGCATGTCAAGTCACCTGCACAGGCACAGTACTGTCCAATTCCTCTGCACATGGCACATGCGCCAGCCCACAAAGGCCTCCCATCATACCACATATTTAGGAAGTAACAGTACTGGATTGTGACTGAGCTATGCATTCACTAGTGAATTTGTGAGCTTACATAACTTACTGTCATTCTGTTGCGGAGCTTGTTTATTGTTTGATCAGGACAAAATCTTGTGATGTAGATCCTGCATAATAGTGTCAGTAACCATAAGGCCTGTTTTGGATCTTCTGTATTAAACTGCTCCGTGATTGTATTGGGTCTTAAGTTATTTGCATCACCGCTCAGTCTTACCTTTGAGCTCATGCGTTCTGGTGACAGGTTGTTAAACTTGTGAGAGCCATTCGTAATGGATGGATAAAGTTGGACAAGCCAAAGGAGGAATCTAACTTATATCTTTTATGGGGTGATGAAACTGATACAGCAGACAATAAGCGGCAAGGCTTGAGCTACATTCCCGCTCCTAAACCTAATTTACCAGGTATTGCCATTCCTTTTTCAGCATTAGTAGCTTCTATATCTGTTGGAACTTGTTGAAACAATGTTTTCACTTAGGCCGTGTTTAGTTCGTGAAAATTTTGGGGTTTTGACACTATAGCACTTTCGTTGTTATTTGGCAATTAATGTCTAATTATGGACTAATTAGGCTTAAAAGATTCGTCTCGTGCTAATCAGTTAGACTGTGTAATTAGTTATTTTTTCAACTACATTTAATGCTCCATGCATATGTCCAAAAATTCAATGTGATGGGTACTGTAGAATTTTTTTTGGGAACTAAACAGGGCCTTAGTGGTTCTTATACTCAGTAAATTTCTATTGATTCTTCATGGGTATCCAGGTCATGAAGAGTCATATAATCCCTCTGTTGAATACATTCCGACACAAGAGGAAATAGATTCATACCAGCTTATGTATGAGGAGGATCGTCCAAAATTCATTCCGAAACGGTACCATGTCTATCATTCTTCCTTTTCATTCTCCATTGACTTGTATGGTCAGCATTTTGACTTTTAAGTCTCTCACTTCACCAGATTTGAGTCCCTTCGAAGTGTACCTTCATATGAGAAGGCACTACGGGAAGGTTTTGATCGGTGTCTAGATCTTTATCTATGCCCTAGAACCCGCAAAAAGCGTGTAAGTTCAGCCCTACACTATTTCAGTACCATTTATTGCTTTTAAAGACAATATTTGTCTATAATTTGTACCAATCATTTGATGTCAGATAAATATTGACCCTGAGTCACTCAAGCCCAAGTTACCAAGTAAAAAGGATTTGAGGCCATACCCAAAAACTTGTTACCTTGAGTTCAAGGGCCATACTAGTCCTGTGACGTCCATTTCAGTTGAAACAACAGGGCAGTGGCTTGCATCTGGTATGTGCTAATGATATTATTTTCTGTATTTATCTGAATATACATTCACAGAACATTTTGATACACAAATGGACTGCTAATAACTAATGCAAAAAGAACTCTGATGTTGTATTCACGTATTTGGTTTTCGATATGTTGCAATTCATTGCTTAAAAATAGTTGCACTAACTATATAAAAAAAGGGCGGATCAACTACTGAAAGTTCCCACACGAGGTGGGGGTCTGGGGAAGGGAATTCCTAGACAGCCTTACCGTTGCAAAATTCTCTTAAAACTTTGCAAAGAGGCTGGTTCGAACCCAGCACCTTCGGGCCACAAGTGGAGAGTCTCTACCAGTGCGCCAGGTCCTCCCTTCTAGTAGCACTAACTATATCATGGAATTGATTTTGCAAAAGTAATAGTTGTTTCTTTAAGAAAATCTAGAATTTGGTTAGCTTGATATTGTAGGGAAATGTATAGCTCAGTTTTCCCTGCATATAAAAGAACGGAAGTATTACACTTCTTACTGAATGCACATGGGAAGGGAGGTGAATAATCTCATAAGCTAACTGCTAAGCAAACCTGTGGTGAAGATATGTTCTTAATCAAGTCAAGTAGTTCTTATATGGGGGATTAATTGCATTTTTTTATGCAAAAAGTAATAAACCAAAATTGCTTTTGAGAAACAGCTGCAACTGCTAAGGCGAACTTAAACTTGGGGGGTTCTGTTTTACTACACATGGAATATTTTAAACCTGTGATATATAAGGTTAACTGACATGAGCATGTTTCTCCACTTTAGAAGATTTCATCAATTTGAGCATGATAATATTAAGTTACTATTGACTCTTTTCTGAAGGTTCTCGCGATGGTACAATTCGTGTTTGGGAGGTTGAAACTGGTCGCTGTCTTAAAGTTTGGAATGTCGGAGGTGATGTCCGTCATATTGCCTGGAATCCTTCACCTGACAGGCCTATTCTTGCTGCTATTGTGTATGCCGTTTGCTGTTCTAGCATATTTCTTCTGTCTATAAGCTTTATGTATTGTTGTCATTCATTTTTTCTTTTGATGTAGTGGACATGATCTGGTACTTATTAATGCTGAGGTGGGGAGTGAAGAAGTGCAAATGAGGGCAAAAGAGCTCCTGAAGATTGGTGAAATGGCTCCTCAAGATGATACTGGTGTGTTAAATTGATAGCCAATAAAATGTTCCACTGTATTACTGTCTTCTTCAGTCTTCTGAAATACTATTATTATATTGCAGATGGTAAGAAACCAGCTGTGAGGTGGATGAGGCATGAAACACTTGATGGAATCACCTTGATTCATCATAAGGTCTGGTACCCATATTTTAACTTAATTTTTTCCCTTTGAACTTAATAAGTTGCTTTGCTTGCTTACTAATTTGTTTTTTCTTTAGGCTGTGTCAAATGTGGACTGGCATTTTAAGGGAGATTACTTCACCACAGTTGTGCCAAGTGATATCCTTTATGAATCCTGTCTTATTGATTTTTTTAATTTCCATCTGTTCTGGTTTTCGTTTTCTTTTTGTGTAACCCTTCTCAAGTTTTAGTTATGTTCACTTGCGTGGCCACATTAAATATTGTGGTTCTATGACACCGTGATTTTATTCCCCTTGTACACCTTAATTCCTTTGTACGTGATACAAGAGCTGTATTGCTGCATCAGCTCACAAAAAAGCACTCGCACCATCCTTTCCGTAAACTGCCAGGCCTTCCTGTTGCGGCAACATTCCATCCAAGTCAGAAGATGTTCTTTGTTGCTACTAAGAAGTTTGTTCGGGTTTATGATCTCCAGAAGGCACAATTGGTAAAGAAGCTGGAGTCAGGTCTCCGTGAGATTTCCTCCATCTCAATCCATCCTGGTGGTAGGTCACAAGTCAGCTTGATAGTAATTTTAAGAATTTTGAAGTCTTCTAAGGAGTCGCTCCGAACTGATTGTACCTGTTGGTAGGTTAGTATCAATATTGGCTGTACACCTATTGTGATCACATTTCTTATGTGTAGGTGATAATGTTATTGTGGGAAGCAAAGATGGCAAACTATGCTGGTTTGATACTGATCTATCTACAAGACCATACAAGACTCTAAAGTATGTATCTTCTCTTATTTCAATCCCCTTTGAAAATAAAAGACATGTAATTTTTCTAGATCTCTATATGTGTCGTCAAGGTTACCATTATAGGCATTGTTAAATTCTATGCATGGTATATGAACAATCCTACTGGTATGGATCCTGGAAGTCTCTCCCCGGAGAAATAATGGAATTAATATTGAGCATCTTAAAAGCTTATTTTTCATGTGTCCCTCTTCCTTTAAATAAGTTTAGGTTGCTCATTATGTGTTCTGATCATAACCTCTTCGGCCACCATTATTTGAGGACTTTCCGCCAACCTAATATTTGATAAATGTGTTGCAATATTTGTACAACATGGGCCATATGCTTTGCTGTCTGGTTGGTGTGGTCACTGCTTGCACTTTTACAGTTGTCATCAACATCTTTTGATATAAAATTTGCACAGTTGTCTGCCAATTTTGCATTTAATCCGTTACTTCTTTTTCATTTTGATATACCAGTAACTTATTTGCTAAATTTCAGGATCCACTCAAAGGATATTACCAATGTTACTTTTCACCGAAAGTACCCTCTTTTTGCCTCATCCTCTGAGGATTGTACTGCCTATGTATGTCATGGAATGGTCTATTCCGATCTTAATCAGAACCCACTTATTGTACCATTGGAAATTCTTCGTGGTCATTCTAGTTTGGATGGAAGAGGTATGCATGTCATTGGTTCAATAGTTTCTACTGTTTTCTTCTAGATTTTTGTTCACTTGGATAGATTTTTAACTGTTTTCATCCATGTAGTTCAGATACTGGTCTTAAACCCAACTATGAGGCTAACGTATCACTCTTTTGTTGGGGAACTCATAAGCAAAATAGTTGCCTTCCTGCTAGATAAAAATAGTTGCATCTGTTACTAGAGAAACTAGACCATGTTAGTTTGGTGCTCTTTAGTTTTTCTTGGAGATGCTGAGCTGAGTGCGAAGATGATATTCAGGGCATGGCAAACCAATAACTTGATTTTCTTTTGGAATAACAATTATTTACCCTGGGTACAGGTTCATTATGTTGCTCCGGGATATCTCAAGGCAAATATTTAACCACTTTTCTGGGTTTGCAGGGGTTCTGGACTGCAAGTTCCATCCGAAACAACCTTGGTTGTTCACTGCTGGTGCTGACTCCGTGATTCGACTGTACTGCGACTAAGCATTCTTGCAAGGACGGTTCCTGATTTTAACAGGCAAATGTTTAGCCTGTCATTAGGGCTTGGTATGGTGACGACCGCTATATTCTGGTACAAGCCCCTAACAGAAGCTTGGATGATGTGACAATTGGATCGGCTGATGCGTGTGAAGCCACCAGTCTTTCAGTTTTGATTCGGTTGACTGGTTTAGTGGAGGATCTTACTTCTGAAGAGAAACATTCAAATGAGACCGAACTCCTGTAGCAGTGTAACAGCAATACGAAAACAACACTTCAAACTGTAACAAAACCGATGCTAGTGGTTTGGCAGCAAAATTTCCTAGCCTGGAGCTTCCAACTGCTCCAGAAGCTATTGAGGTGCTGTCACACAGATCTTAGGGTAGGCCGTTGTATTCTTCCGTTATGTGGAAGCTGTAGCTAGCAGATGTAAAACCGATACCCCTCAGTTTGTACCATGAATCTTAGGCTCTATCAAGGCTGAGATTATTTACCCCCAACCCCGCTGCCTTGTTCCGATGGGTCCGCGAATAGGACCTGCCAAGTCCAGTCCGAATTCGAGCCGGTTGCTGCCGTGAGTCCGCAATTGTGTATCCGACTGTCAGCCTGTCACGTTGGATATACCTCAACATATAGTCAGACCATTGTTTGCGTTGGACCATATTCCGAAGCAACAAGAAAGCGACGACCATGGAGGTGTGCACGGCGAGCACGACCGACAGCTTCGCCAGCCGCGCGCTCCACCTCCACCGTTTCATCAGACGCCGTCTCGTCGCTGGCATCCTCGGCCGCCGCGGCGAGGCAGCCACCCCGGCTGCAGCCGCGCCGCTGCCTCGAGCCCGCCGGATCGGTGAGGACGGCCTCGGCGTCGACGCGCTGCTCCTGAAACCGTCGTCGCCGTCCGCCCTGTTCTCGCCGTACTTCCTCGTCGCCGTCGAGGCGGGTGGCTACGCCCGGGGCCTCGCCCTGCTCGCGCTCTACCCGGCCCTGCGCGCGCTCCCCCACGGCGCGCGCGTGAGGGCCATGGCCATGGTCGCCTTCTGCGGGTTGCGCCGCGACGAGGCGGCCAGGATCGGGAGGGCCGTGCTGCCCAGGCACTTCTTCCGGGCGGCGGCGGACGTGCCCGCGCTGGAGGCCGTTGGCGCGCTGCCCGAGGGCGTCAAGGTGGCCGCCGTGACCCGGTCGTTCCCGGCGGTCATGGTGGACGCGTTCCTGACGGAGTACGTCGGGTTCGACGTGGTGGTCGGCGCGGAGGTGAAGGGAGGGGCCCGCTACGTCACCGGCGTCATGGAGGGAGGCGAGCTGGACACGGAGAGACTCGGGCTTGCCCTGAAGCGAACCGAGAAGAAGAAGAAGAAGGACTACCCGAGGCCCATGGTGTTCCACGACGGCCGGCTGGCGTTCACGCCGACGCCGGCGGCCGTGCTCGCCATGTACATCTACCTCCCCTTCGCCGTCGCCCTCGCCGTCGTCCGCATCGCCATCTACGTGCTCCTCCCGTGGCGCCTGTCGAGCGTCGTCGCCGGGCTCACCGGGGTCAGGGTGCGCGTCATCGGACCCACCCCCACTCCCGCGGCGGCGGAGGACGGCGCCGCCGCCGCCGAACCCCGCGGCGGGCGGCTCTACGCCTGCAACCACCGCACGCTTCTGGACCCCGTCGGCATCGCCTGCGCTCTCCGGCGGCCCGTCGCCGCCGTGACGTACAGCCTGAGCCGCCTGTCGGAGGTGCTCTCCCCGATCCCGCTGCGGCGCCTGACCCGCAGCCGCGACGAGGACCGGCGCCGGATGTCGTCGATGCTGGCGCGGGGCGACGTGGTCGTGTGCCCCGAGGGCACGACGTGCCGGGAGCCGTACCTGCTCCGGTTCAGCCCGCTGTTCGCCGAGCTCGCCGCCGAGGTGACGCCCGTGGCGGTGGACGCGCGCACGGCCGTGTTCTACGCCACGTCCCCGTCGCCCGTGGCCAAGAGCTTCGACTCGGTCCACTTCCTGATGAACCCCCGGCCGGAGTACATCGTGCAGTTTCTGGAGGCGGTGAACACGGAGAGCGGCAAGAGCAGCATCGAGGTGGCGAACGAGGTGCAGCGTGCGCTCGCCTCCGCGCTCGGGTTCGAGGGGACGGCCCTGACGAGGAAGGACAAGTACCTGCTGCTCGCCGGGAACGAAGGGGTCGTCAAGACCAAGTGAAGAAATAGCCACTAGCCACTGAAAATACTAACTAATACCGCGGATCCGTTCTAAAATCTATGGCAGTTAGGACAAGCAGCTAATTATTCAATCAGTGGCGGAGCTTGATCTTCAATTTTAGAAAAATGAGGGGGGGCCATCCTTTTGCTACAGTAATGAACAGGGTCAAAATCACTGTTCATTACGTGTGAAATTTGCACAGCCGGGGGGGCCATGCGCCCCTTTGGCCCGCATGAAGCTCCGCCCTTGTATTCAATAATACTTTATTATTATTTTGTTATTAGTTTTAGATGTCATGAGGAAAAAATGGACTGAAAACTCCAAACTGTATCTATGGAATAAAATGTAACACTTACTGAAGCTCATGTCCCAATAGAAAAGCACGTGCATTAAAGTTGCCTGGCAGTGTGTGCTTGCCGAGCTTTGTTCAATGTCTCATTTTGTTCTAAAAAATTTTCTACGGTACTCATCACATCGAATATTCGGACATATGCACGTCACATCGAATGTTTGGACACATGCATGGAGCATTAAATATGATTGAAAAAATAACCAATTACGTAGTCTAACTGATTAGTACGAGATGAATCTTTTAAACCTAATTAATCCGTGATTGGATATTATGTCAAGTAACAATGAAATGTGCTATAGTACCAAAACCCAAATGTTTTCACCAACTAAACACACCCGAATCAGTGGCTCATTCTGCCTCCTCCCACTCGTCATGACTGCTACAGCTCACTGTGTTCCTGTGATGCTACGTTACACGGATACTTGCTGGAAGACGCGTATCGCGTATCGGATACGTATCGGATACGGATACGTGTCCGATACGCGTCGGATACGTATCCGAGGAGTATCCGATTTTTTTTATTTTCGCGAAATTCGGATACGTGTGCTGATACGTATCGGTTTGGTGGACACGGCGTATCAGCTTTCGTGGATACGGCCCAGCCCAACAAGAAGTCGCATATCCCCGTCGCCCTAGCCACGATGCTGGCTCTCCCCCGCATTCCCGCACGCCCGCACCGCGCCGCATCCCGCGCGGGGACGCCGCGACATCCGCTCACCGCCCGCCGGCCACCGGCGACGAGCCTCCGCTCGCCGGCGACGAGCACCCGCCCCTGCTCGCCGGCGACGAGCAACGTCCCTGCTCGCCAGTGGACTTTCCGCGCCCCTGCGACGTGGATCCAGCTCCTCCGGTGAGTTAATCCCCTTCCCCATTCTCGATCTCCTCTTCTTCTTCAGTTCATAGCCGGTTGCTGCTCGATTTCTTTGCTCCCCACTTCGTCTTCCTCTCCCCATTCTCGATCTATTCTATTTCAGCAGAGTTAGTGAGTTCTTGTTGCTTGATTTCTTTGGTCCCCTCTTCCTCTTCCTCTAGCTGCTGCGCGCCGCCGCCTCCCTCTGGCCGCCGGAGCCCTACGCGTCGGTCGCCGCCTCCCGCTGGCCGCCGGAGCCCAGCGCGTCCTGCATCCGCCAGGCGCCAGCGCGACCTGCGACCCCGCCCGACGCCGCGGACGCCTCTGCTCCTGACTATTGGGTAATTCCTTCTTCCCTTCCCTTCTATGCTTCTACATTCACTAGCACTAGTAGCACTAGCACTAGCACTAGCCTCCGCCTCTGAATCTCTGATCTGATAGTGATAGGTTTTTTCTTTGGCTTTGCATTCTCCCAGTAGCACTAGCACGGTAGCACCTACTCTAGAAGATGGCTGGACGTGATGAACGTGCTCCGATTCAAATTGATGCGCAGCAAATGAAAAAGAATCCATTGTGGAATCATGTTTGCTTGTTTGGAACTAAGTTTTAAATTATTTATAAGACTGCAAGTTGCTGTATGTTTTTATTTCTATTAAAAAATTTGTATCCGTATCCGCGTATTAGTGTTTTTCTTGAAATAGCGTATCCGCGTATCCGATACGTATCGTATCCGATACACGTACCCGTATCCGTGCATCCTAGCTGTGATGTGCTTCCTTGCCACTGCCAGTGCCAGGATCCGTGTCCGTCAGAGTCCATCTCGCTCGTAATGCTGCAACCCCATGAATCTCTGTTCCATTTGTTCTGAATTTGCACGTGCAAACCATAGAACCCATTACAATATTAACATCTTGAGAAATCAGCATTGTTTTATGTGCAAACAACAAAATAAGAACTGAACTTGTTTCCGGTAACCAAAGTCACGAACTGAGAACTCGGTGAGGGGCCTCAGTCAGACAAAGCTCAGGCGTGGCGATTGGCCGGTGAAGGCAGGCGAGAAGAGCAGCATCAGGATGGCGAGGAGGAGGCCCGACCTGCAGGACCTTGGCGTCACCGCCGCTGAGTTGATCTTGATTCAAGAGCAGCATCAGCATGAATCCTCGCCGAAGCGAGCGTCGTCTGTTCCGCTGTTCCTGTTGTGGACCAAAGCCTCCTCAGTTCCCATTCCTCAGTTAGTCAGCCCAGCCCATGTTCTTAGCCCAAATAAGGCCCAACTGAAGATAGATGGTTTGACTCTAAAAAAGTTTGAATGCCTTACAAATTGTAACGAAGGAAGTAGTAGAAACAATCCAGCGATTAAGAAACATGGTTGAGGAATCACCGAATATAAAGCTACAAAAGGCCCTCATCAATCAATTAACTCCGTTCGTAATTTCTCAATGGTGATCGTGCCCATCTCTTTTTTATCTTGCTCATCTCTTGGTAAATACTGTACCAATTACTAGCTAGTAGAAAGTAGTTTCTTCATCCAAACAAAGGGCATGCTAGCTCTTGCAAAAACCTACGGTACCGCGCGCGTACAAACACGCATAGCGTGCTCACTCAAATCTGGGGTCGCTTCTGTGATCGATGAGCTACAGCATCACATGACGGAGCAGCCGTTGAGGTTGTCGTCGCTGAAGATGGTGGCGAGGTCCTCCTCGCGGCCGGCGGCGGGGGCGATGAGGGCGTCCACCCGGCGGACGTGGCCCGCCGGCGCCCTCTTGTCGTACACCGGCGGCGCGACGTAGGGGTTGGTGTAGGGCACGTAGGGCCACAGCTCGACGCGCTTCCCCGTGGACTGGGCTCGCCGGAGCACCCGCTGCGGCTCCACGAACCCCTGCACCGTCACCTTCTGCTGCTTCCGGTTGATCTCCACCGACTCCACCCCTGCCAAATCATATCCATCGACCATCATCAAGGACTTAACCAATACTGAATTCATAGCAAAAAACGACCGAGGTAGAATTCTGAAGAAGGATGTTTGAAGTACGTGCGGATGCAAGAGCGTAACGAACTTTCCAGAAGCCAACACCGCAGAGTCATTGCAAAAGATTTTCATGCTGAGTTTTTGCTGACAAGAAAGGATTAGGAGTCGATCGATAGCAGCCCAGAGACGTGTAACTTGTGGCACCACCAGTCCACCACATTTTCAGGATACGATCGTGTTTGACTCCCACCCACCATCGGGCATCAGGTCCGTTACACATACGGCCGTGTATCGACTTTCCAGTATTGTTCTTCAAGGAATCTTAGTTTGGATGAGTGATGAGTGGCGTGTGTAGCTTGAGAGTCTTAAGTTCACTAAATTGATCTATCGAATGGTCCCATGCTGTGGAACCGAAGTGTAGTATATATTTTTTCCAATACCAGAACAAGCCATTCTTCAACGAGAGCAATTTGATTAGAAAATCATATGGCGGAGAACTTAACCTCTGATTTTTTTCATTGACTTGACATAATCACTTTAACTAATTCATACACACGTGGAACCCACATGGTAAGGACTAAGGATGGAAAATATATATGTGGCGTAAGACACTAATTAATTCGGTTGGAGCAGCTGAATATACTTAAACTAATTAAACCTGGGGAAGATTGCTGTGGTTGATCGTACCATTAATTTAATTTATTATGGGATCCCATTATTTTAGGGTACACATGCATCATATTTGTCAAACACTATAGAGAAAACAATTCAGGTAAATCCAAACGCATACCTCTCATTCTGGCAAGAGTGTTCCTGACCTTGAGCTCGCAGCCGTCACAGTCCATCCTCACCTTCAGCTCCACCGTGTGGAACTGCTTCCTCCTCCTGCTCTGCCTCTCCCTGCTGGCTCCCGCCAGCGCCGACATCACGGCTCCCATGGCGCCCTCCAATTAACTCAACCTAGTTAGAAGAAGATCACTTGCACTAATCCTCCTCCTCCCTCGAAATGGCCAAGCAAAGCTCTCTGAAAGGAGTATGAACCATTAAGAAAGGAGGTGAGGTTTATGTAACCAACCATGCATGCCTGCTGCCTACCTATGAGTTATAGGTAGTTGACGGGAGATAGCTTTCCATCTAGAGATGCCAAGATGCGCCATTCTTCCTTCCTTGGCTGCTGCTACAGTACTGCTCACAAAACAGACAAGATTGTTCTAAATACGCAATGGGCTTTTTCGCTTTCAGAAGGAGAAATGGATCCCTAATAAGCTCACAAATAAAGGCATACATGACTGACCATTTCGATAAAGGATGCTACTCTATCGTATACTTATTCCTGTGCTAATCTGCTAATCTGTCCAAAGGCATCCTTCTACATTCTTCGCTGCTTAGATTTCAGTAATGTAACTGACTTCTTTTTTTTCTTTGTTAAATAAACTGGCAGGAGGGAGGTGTCTCTTATATTATTAGAAAGAAGAGTGCTATTGACTACCCGGACTACATATCTAGTAGCAAAGCCATATGCATTAACTTCTACAAAACTAACACGGTGTAAAAAAAAGAAGGAAAATAGTTATCATCTTACATAAAGGAAACAAAACAAGGAATGAAGTTTACTGTGCCACTATTTTTTGGATATTACAGAATAATTAGGGGCCAGAGGCTAGAATACTCTAATAAGTTCTTTCTATGATATGCCTGACAGATGCCAGCCCTCGAAATCGCAGCGAGAACGGTACCGCAAGGGTTTGAACCCTGGTTGCCTACTTTAGAGGCTGGTCCAATGACCACTAGGGTTCTCCTCCCTTCCCCAAGGATTTCGGATTTAATGTTAAAATTACAAAAGAGTAATCCGACCTCATTGGTTTGCCTCCAAAGTCGAGAATGGGATATGCAAAAGGGCCGCTGTATCCGCTAGGAAATTAAGTTATGTCCATCTTTAAATGTCGAAAGATCGGCAATCCACTCTCTGGATTTTGACAGTTCCTTCTCGCTCCTTTGCAAGAAAAACTGCAAAAAATTTGATCCGTATATATATATATATATATATATATATATATATATATATATATATATATATATATATATATATATCCGTTTCTTAGTTCTTGCAAAATTAAACTGTACAACTCATGCTTATCACAACTTGTTACAAAAATTATCGAGTGCTTGGTTTCAATGTTCAGAAGATCAACGTGACAATGACCAATTTTTTTTCCATAAGAAGGTGATTTCCTAAAAGTATTAGTTTGATTATTGTATAGGCATTATCTAGGATGTCTTTTCTTTTCTTTTCTTTCCAGAAAGCACCCCCTATAATTGGTCCGTGTACTCACTTTCACGTGAAAAGTGAGTGCTTGGCGAGCGAGCTAAAGTTGGACACACTATGACGCTCTCAAACTGTAACAACCGCCTCGCGGACGGTCCGCACCGGGCCGGCGGACGTTCCGCCCGAGGTGACGCCCAAATATTTACCTCCTTGTGGGACCCGCCTGTCATATCTTCCTCCTCCCTCTGCTCACTCCGTCCCGAGACGAGCAGAGCCCGACCGCTCGCCTCGACGTCACCCCCTCCCCTCGATCTCCCTTCTCCGGCCATTTTTCCTCGATTCCTTGCGAGAGTACCTTTCCGAGCCCCTCCTCCACCTTCTCCGACCCCTAGCCCCATTCCTCCCCGGCTGAATCGTCTCAACCACCGCGGGTCACCATTGGAGCCCCTTGAAGCTTGCTCCATTGTCGATCCGCCTCTCCAGACGTCCTCCGCTCTAACCGACCGCGGGAACGGGTTTGTGGTAAGTTGCTTGTGCTCCCTAGCCTTGTTCCCCTTCCGTTGGGTGCTGCCGGCGTCGGTGAGCGACCGCCGCCGCCGTCGCCGCGCTTGCGGCCGCCTGGTGCACGGTGTCAAAGATAGGAGTCACGGACGGTCCGCCCAGGGGGGGCGGACAGTCCATAGGTCAAGTTAGGTTTCGTCCAGAGACGGTGTCGTCTCTGGTAGTTTAGCAGAGTCGCTTGCGAACAGTCCGCTATAGGGGAGCGGACGGTCCGCCGTTGGGGCTTGAAATTGTTCCAGAGACGATGTCTCTGGTGGGGTTCGCAGGATTTAACAGCGGACAGTCCGCAGTAGAGTCAAGGAGTTTGTCCAGAGGCGTAGCCGTCCCTGGTAGATCGATTATGTGAACCGCGGACGGTCCGCCAAGGGTGGCCGGACAGTCCGCAGGCGGTTTTAGAAAGTGTTCCAGAGAAGTTGTTGCCTCTGGTGGGTGGGCGTAGGTGTACTGCGGACAGTCCGCTAAGGGTGAGCGGACGGTCCGCCATATAGATGGAAGTTTGTCCAGAGACATACTTGGTTCTAGGGGGGGTCGGTAGACTAGTACGGCGGACGGTCCGCCCCTTGGGTGCGGACGGTCCGCAGGGTATTTTTAGTTAAAGTAAAGTAGTTACATCTTTGGGCTGCACTCATTTATTCCATATGCATACGTGTAGCATCCGCAGCTGAGGGCACCGTATTTGAGGTGATTGCGGCACCGCAAGAGCAGCCGACGCAAGCCCAGGAAGAGAGGTGTGAGCACCCGGCTCAAGGCCCGGTTGAACCTAGTGTCGAGCAACAAGCGCAAGGCAAGCCCCGAAGCACAACCTATTAATTTTAAATTTATTCCATCTATATGTATATCTATTACTTGTGCCTTACGTATAGAAATTGGTTGAAGCTCTAGTTGCATGATCTCTAGGGTTCCTTGAGTTTATACTAGTATAATAGGACGATAGTAATGCTATGCTTAAGAGTTCTCGGTAGAAGTCGAGTGACTTCTTGTCACTCGCGAGATATAGGATATATAGAAGTCGAGTAATTTCCAGTTACTCGCGAGACAAAGGATATGTCTAATTATATTACAGTACTTGCGTTTTGGAAATGGATATGGAGATGTGAGACCGGGCGGGGATGGTGTTTAGGTATGGCAGCAGGACAGGGTTTTTGGTTGTCTTAGCCCCGTCTGTGTCGGTTAAGGACCGGTCGTTGTGGCAGTGCTGATCGGGGATTGAATTGTACTAACCGCATGCTGGGAGTAGGAGGTAGTTGAAACCGGTAAGCCTAGTACTGCCTTGCTTCGAAAGTACAGGACTCCATCTCACCTCCTGGGGTAGTCGAGTAGTCGCAGAGAATTGGGAATGCATGTATTACTTTTGGTGGTCTCATGTTGAGCTCGACTGACCATATGATGGTGGGGCGGTCCTATAGTTCGAGGCGGGGAGGGGAAGGGTTGGTGCGTGTGGTCCGACGGGGCTTATGCGTGCCGTGTTGGTTAGGTCCACCTTGCAAGGTTAAATCGGATCGATTCGCCGTGTCTCGCGGTTATGAGGGCCTTGGTCTCTTTGTCACCTCATAGAAATGATCTAGAAGTGTTAGTGATAAATGATGGAACTATCTGAATCATTATTGTATTGCTCCAACATGATTGAGTAGATATGCCAACATTAGATGAGAGTCTTCCATATGAAACTTGTGGCTAAAACATTGAAAGTAAGGAATCAACCCTAGGTGTTTTTTTGCAAAATAACTACCAGCCAAAAGCCTTGCATGTCTAGCTATGTGGGCTAAGTTATACCCACTGGTCGGGTAAGCCTTGCTGAGTATTAGTATACTCAGGGTTTGTTGTCACAATTATTTCAGGGCATGCAGAGGTAGACTTTTGCCCCTGCTGCGCCAAGTTCATCCGCCGGGATGCAGAGGAATGGGTGGTCGTGGAGCCAGACGTTTAGTTAGGGATCTCCCTATGGCTCATTTTTGGTAGCTGTAGGCCCCTTTCCTCTAGATGAACCTGGATTTCAGTAATGTAAAGTTTGTGAATTACGTATTTATTCAAACTCGGTTTGTAAAACTTAAGGTCAAGTTCTATGTATATTTGTTGTATTTTCAAATATGTGTCGTACTTGTACTATCTGCGCCCACCGTCGCGTGGGACTATCGGTGATATTTCGATCGGGACGTGGGTTGAGAAAGGATCGCCAAATTAAGCCGTTAAGCTAATGAGCCCGATGCGTTCAAATGACGGCCATTACACTTAATTAGAGTTTTAATTTGGCGGTTCTGTCACAGCTGGTATCAGAGCCGAAACGCACCGAGGGTGGTACAAGCATGACTAATTTTAAGGTTTTCTGAAAATATAAAAATGAATTCTGAGTGTAGGGCGAGCCTGCATCTCATTTTTGTAGTATTTTTGGGGTTTTACCATAAGAAGTTATAGGGGCGTGGGTTTTAGGCCCTAAGGACCGTTGTAGTTTGGAAATTACAGACACGGTGGGAGTAATTTGGAAGTGTTGTCGGCGGGTCCGGACAGACTGTTTGAAGATTTGCTCTAGTCTGGCGGACGGTCCGGTCATGATCCGCGGACGGTCCGCCGGCCGTTGAGTAAAACTACACAGAACCATCTGAAATCGAGTTGGGTCTGCATTTTGTAGAGCGGACGATCCGCAGAAGCTTAGCGGACGGTCCGTTTAGCTAGAATTTTTGTACAGCGGACAGTCCGCCCTATTACAGCGGACAGTCCGCCATACCTTTTCGGCTGGACCAGGGTAGATTAGCCAGATCGGCGGACTGAACCGGTCGAACTGCCTAGCCTCGCCTGCCAGCTTTACACTGAATTGTTTTTAAGCTGTACATTCTGCAATGTGTCATGAATAGCAAGATTAGTTACTATCGGTATTGTTTTAATTCATATGAATAAAGGAACTCATCTTGTCATGGTTCAATGCAGAATGGCAGCACCTCCGAATCCTCCTGATTTGGCCCAGGCCATTGCGGCCATGCTTACTGGGCGTGACGAGCAGACGGCGCTCCTCCGTCAGCTTGTGGAGCAGGGGGCAGCACCACGGCCAGGACACCACCCGCCACCTGTTCCAGGGTACCAGGAGTTCTTGGGGACCCAGCCGCCACTGTTTCACAAGGCCGACGAGCCGTTGGAGGCCGACAGCTGGCTTAAGACTATAGAGTCCAAGTTCACGCTATATCCCTACAATGACGACGACAAGGCGTCATTTGCAGCACAGCAGCTTAGGGGTCCCGTACGCACGTGGTGGGACAACCACGTGGCTATGTTTCCTGCTGGCACCCGGTTTTCTTGGGATGAGTTCAAAGAGGCTTTTAGGGCACATCATATTCCTGCAGGGGTCATTCGCAGGAAGCTCACCGAGTTCTTGGCCCTAAAGCAGGGTAGCAACAATGTGATGCAGTATGCCCAGAACTTCAACACGCTCTCAAAGTACGCCGGTTATCACGTGGATACTGATGAGAAGAAGCAGGCGTGTTTCAGGCAGGGGCTTAGCAGCAAGCTACAGGATCTCCTGGCAATGTTCAAGTTCAACACTTTTAGTGAGCTAGTCAATGGGGCTATTGTGCAGGAGGATGCCCATCTGGCTCATAAAGCAGAGAAGAAAAGAAAGTCACCGGCTGTGGGGTCTTCTAGCAGTGCACCTCAGAGGTTCTGCCTGGTGCAGTCGGGCCCACAGCGTGCCCCCTTTCAGCACCAGCCACAGCAGCAGTGGGGATACAGGTCCCCTCAGTACCCTCAGCCACAGGGGACAGCCAGGCCTCCTGCCCCTCAGCAAAATGAGCAGAAGATCTGGGTGCAGCAGCCGGGGTGCGCCCCAATTTGTTTCCGTGTTACAACTGTGGGCAGCCGGGTCACTTTGCACGGAACTGCCCAATGCCGCCAAAGCAGGGCCAGCAGTCCGGTCAGCAGAGCCAGAAGCAAAATGTGGCGCATTTCAAGCCGGGGCAAGTGCACTACACCACCCTCGAGGATATTCCTGAGGGAGCTCCAGTGATGGCGGGTACGTTTTCTGTGAACGATCATCCCGTCACCATATTGTTTGACTCTGGGGCATCTCATACGTTCATTAGCAAGGAATGCGCCATTAGGCTGGGATTGAAAATAGAGAACATGCCAAATCCATTCACCCGGGGGTCAATTAGTTACCAACCAAGTTGTCAGGCGAGTGCCTCTTCAGTTACAAGGAAAAGGATTTATGGCACATCTTATAGTACTCCCAACTCAAAGAGTGGATATTATACTTGGCATGAACTGGATGAAGGAACAGGGAGTTCTTTTGGACACTAATGCACATTCTGTACACATAAAACCATTTGACCAAGGGTCCATGACCTTACCTTTAAAGAACTTTGAGTCAACCACTTCCACTGTGCATCACACTGAGGGCAAGGCTTTGGCAGACATACTAGTGGTGTGTGAGTACCCGGACGTTTTTCTGGAGGATTTACCTGGGATGCCACCTGACCGTGATGTGGAATTTGCCATTGAATTGCAACCGGGTACGGCACCGATATCTAGGAGACCTTACCGGATGCCGCCCAATGAGCTAGCAGAGCTAAAGAAGCAATTGCAAGAACTGCTTGATAAGGGTTATATCCATCCTAGCACGTCACCATGGGGCTGTCCTGCACTCTTTGTGAAAAAGAAAGGTGAAAGCCTCAAGTTGTGCGTGGATTATAGACTTTTGAATGCCGTCACAATCAAGAATAAATACCCACTTCCCCGGATTGACATCCTGTTTGATCAGCTATTCGGGGCCCGGGTATTTTCAAAAATTGATCTCCGCTCGGGATATTATCAGATAAAGATTAGAGCTGAGGATATTCCCAAGACGGCTTTCTCCACCAGATACGGGCTTTATGAATACCTGGTCATGTCTTTCGGGCTAACCAATGCACCTGCTCACTTCATGTATCTCATGAACTCAGTGTTTATGCCTGAGCTCGATAAGTTTGTTGTGGTTTTCATCGACGACATTCTTATATTTTCTAAAAATGAAGAAGAGCACGCAGAGCATCTCCGCATTGTGCTTCAGCGCCTGCGGGAGCACAAGTTGTATGCCAAATTCAGCAAGTGTGATTTTTGGCTCAAGGAAGTCCAGTTCTTGGGCCACATCATCTCGGACAAAGGGATTTCTGTTGATCCTAGCAAGATTCAGGATGTCCTGGAGTGGCAGGCTCCTACCTCTGTTCCCGAGATTCGATGTTTTCTTGGGCTTGCAGGATATTATCGCCGGTTTGTACCGGACTTCTCCAAAATTGCTAGGCCCATGACAGAATTGCTTAAGAAAGGGGTGAAATTTGCTTGGGACGACAAATGTGAACAGGCTTTCCTTGCTTTGAGAAAGTTATTGACGTCGGCCCCTGTCTTGGCTCAGCTGGATATTACTCGGCCCTTTGATGTATATTGTGATGCATTAGGTACGAGTTTTCACTGTGTCCTCACCCCTGTTGAATCCAGCTGGCTATTATTCGGCCCTTGATATGTATGAAATGTGACAGGAACGGGCCTCGGCTGTGTACTCATGCAAGACCAGAGGGTAATTGCTTATGCTTCCAGAGCTCTCCGGCGGCATGAGGAGAATTATGCTACGCATGATCTGGAGTTGGCAGCGGTAGTGCATGCATTAAAAATCTGGCGCCATTATCTTCTGGGCAACCCTGTTCATATATACTCAGACCACAAGAGCCTAAAGTATATCTTTACTCAGAATGAGCTGAACTTGCGCCAGAGACGGTGGTTGGAATTGATTAAGGATTATGATCTGGAAATTCATTATCACCCGGGTAAGGCCAATGTGGTGGCAGATGCATTGAGCAGAAAGGCAAGTTGCAACTACACCTCAGCAATGCCTATGCATGCAACTCTATGCCAAGAGATGGAAAAGTTGAATCTGGCTATAGTCGCTGAGGGTACACTTACCAATATTACCCTCACTCCCACACTGCGGGATCCAATTTATTGCTGCTCAGAGAAATAATATTGGCATGGAAAAGATTAGGCAGAGGCTCAGGGAAAGTGACCCTCGTGTGGCATGTTTTCAGCTAGATGGCGATGGTGTGTTATGGTTTAAGAACCGGCTGGTAGTACCTAAGGATTTAGAACTCCGGAAACAAATTCTTGATGAGGCTCACCTCTCTAGGTATTCTATCCATCCGGGCAGCAACAGGATGTATCAGGATCTGAAATAGCGGTTTTGGTGGACAAGGATGAAGCGGGAAATCGCTAGTTATGTGTCAGAATGTGACACCTGTCGGAGGGTTAAGGCTAGCCACTTGAGATCAGCCGGCCCCTTGCAGCCGTTGAGTATTCCATCCTGGAAGTGGGAAGACATTAGTATGGATTTCATTGTCGGTCTACCCAAAACTTCCAAGGGGCATGACTCGATATGGGTTATTGTAGATTGTCTCACCAAGTCGGCCCATTTTCTACCAATAAAGACCACACATACGGCGAAGCAATATGCTCAGCTATATATAGATCGCATTGTGAGTCTTCATGGGATTCCAAAAACAATCATTTCGGACCGGGGTGCTCAGTTCATTGCCCGGTTTTGGGAGCACTTTCATGCCGCCCTCGGCACTCAGCTCCTCCGCAGCTCGGCTTATCATCCCCAGACTGACGGTCAGACGGAGAGAATAAATCAAATATTAGAGGACATGCTTAGAGCTTGCGTGCTCACATACAGCCAGAAATGGGATGAGTACTTGCCATTGGCCGAGTTTGCTTATAACAATAGTTATCAAGAAAGCATCAAAATGGCTCCATTTGAGGCTTTATATGGACGGAAATGTAGAACGCCATTGAATTGGTCAGAAGCTGGGGAGAGAACTTTCTTTGGGCCCGATATGGTGAATGAAGCAGAAGAGCAAGTTCAGGTTATTCAGGAAAATTTGAAGATTGCCCAATCCCGACAAAAGAGTTACGCGGATAAGAAGCGTCAATCTATTCTGTTTCAAGTGGGGGATCATGCCTACCTGCGGGTATCTCCAATGAAAGGGGTTCAACGTTATGGTGTGAAGGGAAAGCTCGCACCTCGCTATGTTGGGCCTTTTCGTATTAGTGAGCAGTGTGGACCAGTGGCATACCGCCTAGAGCTTCCTGCTCACTTGTCCGGAGTTCATAATATTTTCCATGTCTCTCAGCTCCAGAAATGCCTCCATGTTCCAGAAAAGGTGATTGATATAGAAAAATTGCAACTGGAGCCCGATCTCGTCTATCCGGAGTATCCAATTAAAATTGTTGATCACAAGACCAGGGTCACTCGGAATCAAACCAGTGATTTCTATAAAGTGCAATGGAGCAATCACTCCGAGCGGGAAGCTACTTGGGAGACGGAGGAATTTGTTCGGACTAAATGTCCGGAATTGCTACAAGTCTATCGAGGTACACACAAATTTATAACTCTCCCTTTAGCCCTTCCTTAAATCTCGGGGCGAGATTTCTTTTAGGGGGTAGGATTGTAACAACCGCCTCGCGGACGGTCCGCACCGGGCCGGCAGACGGTCCACCCGAGGTGACGCCCAGATATTTACCTCCTTGTGGGACCCGCCTGTCATATCTTCCTCCTCCCTCTGCTCACCCCGTCCCGAGACGAGCAGAGCCCGACCGCTCGCCTCGACGTCGCCCCTCCCCTCGATCTCCCTTGTCCGGCCATCTTTCCTCGATTCCTTGCGAGAGTACCTTCCCGAGCCCCTCCTCCACCTTCTCCGACCCCTAGCCCCATTCCTCCCCGGCTGAATCGTCTCAACCACCGCGGGTCACCATTGGAGCCCCTTGAAGCTTGCTCCATTGTCGATCCGCCTCTCCAGACGTCCTCCGCTCTAACCGACCGCGGGAACGGGTTTGTGGTAAGTTGCTTGTGCTCCCTAGCCTTGTTCCCCTTCCGTTGGGTGCTGCCGGCGTCGGTGAGCGACCGCCGCTGCCGTCGCCGCGCTTGTGGCCGCCTGGTGCACGGTGTCAAAGATAGGAGTCGCGGACGGTCCGCCCGGGGGGGGGGGGGACAGTCCGCAGGTCAAGTTAGGTTTCATCCAGAGACGGTGTCGTCTCTGGTAGTTTAGCAGAGTCGCTTGCGGACAGTCCGCTATAGGGGAGCGGACCGTCCGCCGTTGGGGCTTGAAATTGTTCCAGAGACGATGTCTCTGGTGGGGTTCGCAGGATTTGACAGCGGACGGTCCGCTACTTGGGCGCGGACAGTCCGCAGTAGAGTCAAGGAGTTTGTCCAGAGGCGTAGCCATCCCTGGTAGATCGATTATGTGAACCGCGGACGGTCCGCCAAGGGTGGCCGGACAGTCCGCAGGCGGTTTTAGAAAGTGTTCCAGAGAAGTTGTTGCCTCTGGTGGGTGGGCGTAGGTGTACTGCGGACAGTCCGCTAAGGGTGAGCGGACGGTCCGCCATATAGATGGAAGTTTGTCCAGAGACATACTTGGTTCTAGGGGGGTCGGTAGACTAGTACGGCGGACGGTCCGCCCCTTGGGTGCGGACGGTCCGCAAGGTATTTTTAGTTAAAGTAAAGTAGTTACATCTTTGGGCTGCACTCATTTATTCCATATGCATACGTGTAGCATCCGCAGCTGAGGGCACCGTATTTGAGGTGATTGCGGCACCGCAAGAGCAGCCGACGCAAGCCCAGGAAGAGAGGTGTGAGCACCCGGCTCAAGGCCCGGTTGAACTTAGTGTCGAGCAACAAGCGCAAGGCAAGCCCCGGAGCACAACCTATTAATTTTAAATTTATTCCATCTATATGTATATCTATTACTTGTGCCTTACGTATAGAAATTGGTTGAAGCTCTAGTTGCATGATCTCTAGGGTTCCTTGAGTTTATACTAGTATAATAGGATGATAGTAATGCTATGCTTAAGAGTTCTCGGTAGAAGTCGAGTGACTTCTTGTCACTCGCGAGATATAGGATATATAGAAGTCGAGTAATTTCCAGTTACTCGCGAGACAAAGGATATGTCTAATTATATTACAGTACTTGCGTTTTGGAAATGGATATGGAGATGTGAGACCGGGCGGGGATGGTGTTTAGGTATGGCAGCAGGACAGGGTTTTTGGTTGTCTTAGCCCCGTCTGTGTCGGTTAAGGACCGGTCGTTGTGGCAGTGCTGATCGGGGATTGAATTGTACTAACCGCATGCCGGGAGTAGGAGGTAGTCGAAACCGGTAAGCCTAGTACTGCCTTGCTTCGAAAGTACAGGACTCCATCTCACCTCCTGGGGTAGTCGAGTAGTCGCAGAGAATTGGGAATGCATGTATTACTTTTGGTGGTCTCATGTTGAGCTCGACTGACCATATGATGGTGGGGCGGTCCTATAGTTCGAGGCGGGGAGGGGAAGGGTTGGTGCGTGTGGTCCGACGGGGCTTATGCGGGCCGTGTTGGTTAGGTCCACCTTGCAAGGTTAAATCGGATCGATTCGCCGTGTCTCGCGGTTATGAGGGCCTTGGTCTCTTTGTCACCTCGTAGAAATGATCTAGAAGTGTTAGTGATAAATGATGGAACTATCTGAATCATTATTGTATTGCTCCAACATGATTGAGTAGATATGCCAACATTAGATGAGAGTCTTCCATATGAAACTTGTGGCTAAAACATTGAAAGTAAGGAATCAACCCTAGGTGTTTTTTTGCAAAATAACTACCAGCCAAAAGCCTTGTATGTCTAGCTATGTGGGCTAAGTTATACCCACTGGTCGGGTAAGCCTTGCTGAGTATTAGTATACTCAGGGTTTGTTGCCACAATTATTTCAGGGCATGCAGAGGTAGACTTTTGCCCCTGCTGCGCCAAGTTCATCCGCCGGGATGCAGAGGGATGGGTGGTCGTGGAGCCAGACGTTTAGTTAGGGATCTCCCTAGGGCTCACTTTTGGTAGCTGTAGGCCCCTTTCCTCTAGATGAAATAGGATTTCAGTAATGTAAAGTTTGTGAATTACGTATTTATTCAAACTCGGTTTGTAAAACTTAAGGTCAAGTTCTATGTATATTTGTTGTATTTTCAAATGTGTCGTACTTGTACCATCTGCGCCCACCGTCGCGTGGGACTATCGGTGATGTTTCGATCGGGACGTGGGTTGAGAAAGGACCGCCAAATTAAGCCATTAAGCTAATGAGCCCGATGCGTTCAAATGACGGCCATTACGCTTAATTAGAGTTTTAATTTGGCGGTTCTATCACACAAACCTCAGTAGGAGATTTTTCTGGATTAATAAATTAAACGATTTCACCAGTAGACTGAATCGTTCCAATTAGAGGAGACAGCAGCTGGAGCAGTGCAAAAATGTAGGAAGATCTTTTTTGACATAAGAATCTTACGTATATCTATCTAGGCACATGCACCACTGAGTCAATAACCGATGGCAAAAAATAATTTTATGTGCAAGCGAATGTTGGCTAGCTAAGCATATTTCTTGGAGTAGAGTTTACAAAGCGTGCATACATAAGTCAACTATATGAAACACACCATTCCCCTTCTGTAGTCTTTGTTTAGCTAGTTTGCAGGCCGTTTGTTTTCCTGGCATTTTTCGATTTTTTCTCTGTTTTTAGTCATTTGTGTACTTGAGTAGGTCAACCTATGTTTGGCCTACTACAAGAAATGTCTGTAAACTGTTTTCTTCTTAATAAAATACGTGCTCAGACACGGTCGCGAAAAAAACTCACGATTTTCCTAATAAGATGTACAGTTGTGGGTGAACACCAGATCAGAGACGCGTGCAGTTGAAGCATGTCTCTAATATGGAATTTTAGACCCATATTAGTTCCGCGTCCCTTACTAATATGTCTTTTTTGTTACTTTTTGTAACTTTGAATATCTTTTCTTACTGTTAATGCATACAATCATTTAGGAATCAATAGATCAGGCAAGCATTGGGAGAGCTTTAAGGCACTGTAGTAGTACTGCATTTCTGCGGCCTTTGCATGCGTAGCTGGCTGTGCCGGAAAGGATGAAAGGTGATGGAATATGAGAACTTTGGTGATGAGGCAGTGTGTAGACACTGCAAAATGTAGGACTGAGCTGGAAACAGTGACCTTCTACCCAAAATGGAACATATACCTTGCAATTATTGGCACAACACGTTCTCATGTTTGCTAAGGAATGCCTTTGTCTGGAACCCTTCAGATGTACGATATTGTGTTTAGACACATAATATTTCTGATAAGCCAAATTTCAAGTATCATGCCCTTATTAGTGCCTAATGTGCATTATTTCTGATCACTCAATAATTAGAAAGAGAAAACATTCGCGATCGAGAAAAAAGAAAGAGAAAACATTGTGAAAAATGGATCCAAAATATCTGCCCATACTCTTTTTTTCTTCGCCTGGTTTCGATGCGCAACCGGTTGCGCATTAATCAGTTTGAATATGTGGCCATTATTTTGGTCAAAGCTACTGCAGCGCACCGTTCCGATCACGATGCATCATCAGGCATGCATGCTGGGTAATAGGAACCATCACTAGCATAGCGAAGCTTTTAAGAAGCAACGATCCTTGAAGCTTGAAAATAGAGCCACTCTTTTTGGAGGAATTTGAGATTTTGGAGCATCGCCGGCCTGCCGGCCGGTGGAAACGACTGATCAGGACTTGAGAGGATGTTAGTTCTCCGTAGGGTACGTAGGCGTCGCCATCAGAGAGCTCTTGGCCATCACCAATGATCAGCTGGGTGATTCGTTCTCTGCCTTGCTTTTTTCTGATGAAGCTTCCTCTGGCTTGATTGGCGCCCACAGGTCACTATTGACGAGCACAAAGGCATAGTTCATACGAGAAAACAGGGCAAGAAGTGCATGGACGACTTTTTGTGATAAAATTGAACGTTAATTGATGCAACGCATGTAGTGTAGCGCAGTACTATTTGGAACGATGATTAGTACAAAGCTGGGAAAAAGTTCGACTTTCCAAAATAGGCCTTCATAGCATGAATACATGAACATATTTTTTAGTCATAAAAGCACCAAATCCTAACAAATGTCTGGAATAGTCTATTTGTTACAATGACTTGAAATCCGAAAACAAAAAGCACCAGTGGTCTAGTGGTAGAATAGTACCCTGCCACGGTACAGACCCGGGTTCGATTCCCGGCTGGTGCATGAGCTTTTTTCTTTTTTTATTCTTTCAGTCTTATTTCCCCCCGTTTTCAAAAGTGGAGGTCATCTGACTTATTTTTTGTGCTTCAAAAGATCTGTGCATTTGTTTATCTGCTAGGCTACGAAAGCATAAGGCCCACAGTTTGAGAAAAGAAATGTTTGTGGGCCAGTTACTCCGACTTGTTCTAAGTCGTGTGATTTCGTTTCTGAATTTCTGGATTAGATAAAGTCCCTTTTGGCAGTTTGCACACTACAATTAATTTGTACATTTCAGGGGCCAATGGGCCATCCACCAGGTGGTTTTGTAAACTGTTCAGTAACAATGATGAAGAGTCAAGTTAATTCTTTACCATTTGTGTGCTGTTATCTGGACATGTTTGCCATTTGACTGACTAATATGTGTGTGCTTCATGTGAGCAAACCTGGAATATTTGAACTTGGACTAAACACCTTTTTTTCTCACGGGTACTTGGAGACCTCTCGCTAAAACAAACAACAAGGTATCACTCTGCTCCAGTTTTCATTTTGATTGTTTTCAGATAGCTTGAAATCTCCAACCTTGAATATTTGCATATTTGTTTTTATTACAGGTTGTCTTACTAATTTCACTATAAAATGGCAAAGGAGAAGGTGTACAAAAAGGAAGGAACACGAGATGGATCTGTACATGTAGTTCGTGGTTCTGTTCATGCTTGTACTTGGTATTTTTCATTATTTGTTAATGATAATCTAATAATTTTCAGCTTATAGAGGGGACATGATTAGTCTTGTAGGCATTTTTATTTTATTATTTTTCTTTGAAAATGGGTTGTGAACTGGAATGATGTAAATTTCATGGATGGTGTGATGCGATAAATTCTCAGTTTGTTCAAGAAAGGCTCAGAATTTTTAGTGTTCTAGTGCTTGGTTTGAACAGAATCGAAAATATCAACACAGTTCTTAGTGCACTGGATCACAACATTGTTCAGCAATTAAAATGGAATGATAATCCTTGAAACTGTGAGATGAAACACTCCATAGTAGGGTTGCTTCATTCCTGGTTTCATTCTACTTTTTATGACGTAACAGTGAGATGAAACTCTCCATTGCACATGGCCTTATAACCTTTATTCTTTAATTATTCCTTAATCTCATTTCACACTGTACTTAATAGTAGGGCTGGAAAAATAGCTCGAGGCTCGCGAGCTGGCTCGAGCTCGCTTCGGCTCGGCTCGGCTCGGCTCGCGAGCGGCTCGCGAGCCTCCAATGAGCCGAGCCGAGCCTACTTCTCAGGCTCGTGAAAATGACGAGCCGAGCCGAGCCGGCTCGCTGTGGCTCGCGAGCTCAGTCCACTGAGGCTCATAATGGTTCATAGGCTATTATGAAACACTCTAACCCTAACCTGTGGTGTGACAATATCAATATTAATCTATATCTATGCTTAATATGATTATTGTTTATTGATTACTTTCATTTCAACACATGTATGCGCTTTATATATTTATATGCACTAGTCAATGTCTTATAATGTGTATACTAAATGCATAGTATATATTTTGTGCCAGGCTCGCGAGCCGGCTCGAGCCGGCTCACGAGCCGGCTTCGAGCCGAGCCGAGCCTCCTCAGCGAGCCGGCTTCGAGCCGAGCCGAGCCTCCTCAGCGAGCTCGCCAAACTACCGAGCCGAGCCAAGCTCGGCTCGCTCATGCACCGAGCCTCGCCGAGCCTCGCTCGGCTCGGCTCATTTCCAGCCCTACTTAATAGTCCCAAACTCCTATTACATCTTTTAACAAGATGCATACAAAAAAATATTGCATTTGTAAATTGGGGGAAGCGTAAGAAGAAAACGCCTCCATTCCAGAACATTAACTCTCTATAAAGCATAAAAGACAAAGAATATTCAATTATGATTTGCCCAATGGCTTTTGCTCAATCAACAACACTAATTTGCTACATCATTGATATAGCATTTCGCATCCAAACTATTGGAATAAGTAAAAAAATTCACTAGATGCATGCAGTCACCACTCACCACCATTGTAGTACTAAAAGAGAGAATGCTCACTGCAAACCATGTGGAGGCTTAATGTATAGTTCTACAAATATTGAATTAATCATGTGAAACGGCTATCTCACATAATAGCACCAGTGGTCTAGTGGTAGAATAGTACCCTGCCACGGTACAGACCCGGGTTCGATTCCCGGCTGGTGCACTAAATTTTTTTAATCTCTTCACCTCATTCTCCCTTGTATTTAGCTGACCTCTCGCCTTATTTCCCCCTGTATTTAAACGTCGCATTGACTCACTATCAGCGGACTGGTGCATTAAGTTTTTTAATCTCTTCGCCTCATTTCCCCCTGTATTTTAAATGTCACAGTGACTTGCTATCTAGGGACTGGAGTGCCCGATGATTTGGCACTCGTGGAATGCATAGTCTCGTACCCCCAACTGTCCTACCGTTTAGTCTTTAGAAATTCAGAGAAAATCCCACAGAACATCTTAGTAGAAAAGATGCATACCGCTGCAGCTGTACCTTGAGGAGAAAATGTCAGGGTTGTCTAATTCCCTGGAATTCAAAAGTGTATTGAAAAAGATACCATACCACGAAAATCGAAAGAACCGCATTTGTAAAACAGGGAAGCGTAGGATGGAAACTCTTACTCACTCTATAAAAAAGAAGAATATTCTTCTTTCTTTTTTCCTTCTGGCATTGGTATAGTGAACAACACTAGCTTGTTGCGCTGTTCTTATAGTTATTTCGCATCCAAAGTATTAAATATCAACAAATAATGAAATCCACCAGATGCCTACTCACGTAAACCACCCTGGCAGATACCTGAAGCGAAAAATGATAAGCGGACTATGGTTGGAACCTTCCAGTCTTTGCAGTCATGAGCTTCTTCCCTGGTTTGTTCACACGGCTGACGACTGACTTTCTGCGCCAATCATCTTAGGAGTAACCACCAATCTGGTTCACCTGGAAGGTTACAGCAATTCAACATTTGCTTAGCAAAGAGCGAAAGACACGTTTGGTAAGAACGTGGCCTGCTGTTTCAGTTTCTTGGTCGTGAGTCATTGCATAATCTGTAACTCTAGCTCATATGCTATGGTGTCCAAAGCTGCCTCTGAAGAGCCAGCATACAAAATTCATACCAAGAGTGGTACTCAAGATTCCCAAAGTGCTATTGCACTAGAGATCAATATCGATCCTTGAAAAAAAATTACCTTGAATGCTGATGCAGCACTGTGCTGACCTGAGCATGTCCATCATCGATTCCCTGTGTTGCCCTTCCGTGAAGATTTACTATGTTGATTAAGCTTGCACTGACAACAGGCTGATAATACCCCTGATCCACTGTTCCTGGTGAAGAGTTTGTTTGACCATCTGTAGCATCTTTGTTTTAATAGTAACAAGCTCCCGTAAGTCGGGTGCTACATTTCTTATTGCGGTGCCTCTACCCAATTCACCAAAAAGGAGCAATTTTTCCATCATCACTCTGGCTATCAAACATGGCTGGAACTTAAGCTCAAAATCAATTTGGAAAGATTTACAATTGTGCCCATAATGTACCTTTTGCGACGAGATCTATCTCAGGTGCATACCACAACCAGCTAGCTTTAGATGTAGAACACCAAGGCCTCCATACTCTACTGTTTGCAGTTGCCATGCTGCTATGCATTTCCCTGAACTTATGCCTGATCTCCAATCTAGACGAACTACCTTTTGCAGCCAGCCACTATGGGGGCAGCCAACACTCTTGAGTTCACTCCTGCGGAAATTGTCTTATGAGAAATAAGTATGACGATGACTGCTCATTGATCTATAGTATAGCATGTTGAATAATTCTTGAGGGATTCTGCCTTTACTCTCATAACAACTTCTGTTTCAGGAAGTACTATCCACAACAATGTAAGCAATAACTTTCTAATTGCTGTCAGCGAAAAACTGAAAAACCAAGAGATAAATCCACTACTCCTGACTGCACAGCAGTCTACATCTAATTGACCAGATAGTGAACCTGGAATTGGTAATGTACTGCGTGTAAATACAGCTCTTGAATGACTAATTAGCTAAGCTGACAGAAAAAAAAACAATTTAACTAAAAAGTGCTACAGGTCCAATCCATGTGGGCAAGTAACTACTGTGAAGTGTGAACACCAACATGAATAGTTGGCCTGGACATTGACAGATGCTGTAGCCGCATGCCCGCATATATAACTTCGAGGATGAGATTGTGAAACTAATCTGTCAAGTGAAAGGCTAGTTGGCCAAATCTTCACAGGGACCTTGTTTTATAGGTCAACAAAAACCTTTAGTTGAGATCCTATTGAGGACCAAATAACAAATATTAAGTGTAAGGAGCAAATAGATAGGCGAAATTAGCAAAAGCCGAAAAGCTTTCTAAAGAAAATAGCTGGGGTTTGTTTTATATATCTTGCTACTTGGTACAGTCCTATCTTCTTGCAATCGATGGCTTACATTTAAGGAAGTGGCATCTTCTAGGAAAAAGTATACTCCAAGGGTCCGAGACTACTACAAATCAAGAATGAGTGCGTAAGCTGATCTTACTTGGAGATGTACTGCACCTTCTCTTCTGGTGGATAGAAAATTATGTCATGAATGAATATCAGAACTACAAAAAGGTGAATGAATACAAAAAAACTATCAGGTTTCAGAATAGAAAATATATTTACTGCAGAGAACAGGAATGTAGATAAATGTTCAGAGCTACTCCCTCCGCTCCAAATTGTAGGACGTTTTGACAAATCTAAATAGATAGTTTTGGCTATGCACCTAAATATATGCTATGTCTAGATACATAGCAAAAACTATGTATCTAGATTTGCCAAAACAACCTACAATTTGAATCGGAGGGAGTACAAAAGGAAAAGTGGGATCCAATCGAAATGAACTGCATATAGCCATATACACATAACAAATCACAGCATAGAGGCATCGAGCTATGATATAGCAACTTCATCCAAAGATGCTATTCCTCATTTTCAAGATACACTGCAACTATCCAAATCAACAAGTCGAGTAATAAGTAGATACCATACCACCCAAGGATAATTTCAATTTTTGAGTATTCGTAATATGAATATACATCTTTAGAGATGTGAAAAATCAATGAAAACTAGTACAATTTGTTTTGTCAGTAACAGGAAAACAACCTTAAAGTAGCATCAGTTTTAACACCTTGTACTTTTGGATCATTCAATCATTATCTTTCAACCTATGATAGAAGTCGTAAATAAAATAAATCAGTGGAAAGTCAGAAAGCAACAAAAGTGACAGCAATTATTAGCAAGTTATTTTCTTGTCACAACCTATTCAGTTTCACAACATCTAACTAGTTTTTAATCTAATAAGTGTTTACATGCTTCATCGGTAAAGGAAATGTCATTTTTCATTTTAGGTACGGCAATTTGGCAAACAAAAGATGTTGCAGTACATAACTAAAAACATATGCCCTGAATTCTGTACATAAATTATATAGTAAATTTAGAGAACCACAGTAGTAAGATAAGGAAATAGTGATCAACTATACCATTCTGTCCGTGAGGTGCAATGACAAAATTTTCAGAATAATATCCTCCGTTGTCCTTGCAACCTAGGAAGTAATGGAGCATGTGTATGGTGCACGAGTTTTCTACAATAGAGGAATAAAAAAAGTTGATCCAAATACACTGCTAGATAAGATTAAAAAAGAAATAAGTGACCTGGGTCTTATCAGGAGCAAATGATTCAGATCAAATATACCTAGAATGTACCTTTTGAGCTGCATACTGCTATTTCTTTTTGTTTCTGTACAATTGAACCGTAACTCTGAAAGTCTTTTTTATTTATATTAACATAATAGGCAGCCCTCCAGCCTGTACCTTTCAAACCAATACAATCAAATTGGACTTTCTATACTCCTATCTAGCTCACAGTTAGTACTTTCAGTGTCATCAATGGCGATTCCTTTTTCTAACATTTCCTTCTTCAGAGATTCCATCTTTGATTCATTGCCGAATCTCGCATAGTTACGACCATGATTCTATATATGCTACTGGTAGGCTCCACGTTCTTGTGCAACATTTGCTGATACAGACTTTCCATATCATGTACTCTCCCTGAACTACCCAATGCACTAAGAAGTGTATGGTATGTTCTCTGTGTAGGTTTGATGCCATACTTGTGCATTTCTTGGTGAAGCTCCAATGCTCTACCAGCATTGCCCTTGTTGCAGCATGCTGATATTATAGTATTGTAGCTGACAACATCAGGTCTCAGCCCGTGATTTGTTAAGCTGCAGATCAATTGTTCAGCTTCGTCTATTTGTGAATTTTTGCAAAGACCTTTTAACAACAAATTGTAGGTAACTATACTTGCAGATACTCCACTATTTTTCATCTTCTCAGCAAGAACAAAAGCCTGCTCAATGGCACCAGACTCTATATAAGCATCGATGATTGAGTTGTAGACCTGTGCATTTGGTAAAACATCCTTGTGTATCATATCATCCAAGATTGCTACAGCTTCTGGGATTTTTCCATTCTTGCAAAAAGCATTTACAACTGAACCAAAAGAGACAACATTTGACTTTATACCCTTCTCTTGCATATCAGATAGAACAATGAGACATTTCTCAAGTTGGCCAGCCCTCCCATAAGGCCATAAGTGTCAATCAGTGTATTGAAAGTTTCCACACTCAGATCCACTCCACTATTCTCCATCTCCATCACCAAATCCTCTGCTTTGGTCACCATCTCTGCCTTGCACAAACCATTTATTAGTGCATTATAAGTGATGTGATCTGACCTAATGTGACGTGATCTCATCTGCTCAAATATGGAGAAGGCCCCTTGAAGGTCCCGAATCTGACAATAGCCATTGATTAGAGTGTTGTAGATCACTCGTGTTGGGGTCAATCCCGTGTGCACCAGCATCTCCAACACCTGTTCTGCCTTTGCAACCTTTCCTTCTTTGCACAAACCATTCAGAAAGATACTGCAAGTGTAAGACCCAATCATGATGCCCTTCTTCAAATACTCTCCAAACAAAGAAAGCATGGTCCATGAATCTCCATTTCTAGTGAGACCATCAAATAAAATGCTGTATGTGAAACCATCCGGAACCAACCTATGCGATGCCATCTCATCCAACAAGGCTCTCGTCTCGTCCATCCTGCCAGCACGGCACAGCCCTGACAGCAGGATGTTATAAGTGATGACATTCGGCTTTGGGCCCTCATGGAGCATTTGATCCCGCAGCCTGAAACCAGCCTCCAGGTCCCCACCCTTGACATGCCCATCGATCATCGTGTTATATGTGATCCTATTTGGCGCAACTCCCCTCTCCGCCATTTCATCGAACATCTTGAGAGCGTCGCTGCCCTTCCCTGCCCTCCATAGTCCCGCGATGACCACATTGTACGAGAAGGCGTCGGGCGGAGGAGCCCCTTCGTCGCGGCCCATCCGCTGCAGCATGCCGACGGCCTCATCGAGGTCTCCCGCGGCGACGGAGGCCTGGATGGCCTTGTTCCACGCAAAGGTGTCCGGGCGTACCCCGGCGGCCACGAGAACGCCGAACGCGGCACGCGCGTCGGCGTGGCGGTCGAGGGAGAGCAGGGACTCGAGGAGGAGGTTGCAGGATGAGAGCGACGGCAGCGGCGCACGCACGGCGCCGTCGCCCGCGCTGGCGAGGAGGGACAGCAAGCGGAGCGCGCCGTCGGGTTGGCGGAGGCGCGCGGAGGCAACGACGAGGGCGGAGGCGGCGTCGCAGAGGAAGGAATGAGGGGCCGGGTCGCCGTGACAGTCGGCGGCGGCGGCGGCGGCGGCGAGGGCGTGGTAGAGGTCGGGGACGTTGGCGGCGGGGGGGTGGGAGGAGAGGAGGAGGGACTTGGCGAAGTCGACGGAGCGGTGGAAGCGACCGGCGGCGAGGAGGGAGGCGAGCTCGCTGAGGCAGGCCGCGGAGGCGGAGGCGAAGACGGAGGAGGAGAGGTGGCGGCGGCAGAGGAGGCGGGACATATAATTTGGGAATTGGGAGCATGGGCATGGCCCATGGTTCGTCTCGGGCTCTCGGCGAGATTTAGCAGGGTTTTGCAGCTTGCCTTTGCACTGCATTTCATTCAACATCTTCTCCTTTCTTTTTTTTTCAAACGAACATTCAACTTTGAGTAAACATAAAACTGCACACTTAGCATGAAGAAATAATTTATATTCCCCAAATGTTCTCTCTCAGATCCTGTTTTAAACATTTTTTTGCAACGGAAACCTAAAAGATAGGCTATTATAGCTTTTGAATTCTTTAGTTTGAAAATATTAGTTAGTTGTGTGTAAGTTCTCCCGGTAACATAACATTGTAAATTTGTGAACTTTTTGTAAATATGTACCTTAAAATAGGGGACATACACATAATTGTAATGTTCTAAATTCAATATGAAGTACTATTTTTATCAAAGACAATAGTGTAGCTTTTTTTTAAAAAAAACAATACGCAAACACTCACATACACGCACGCACATTCACCCTTATGAATATACGCAAGTAAACATAGAGCCGCCAGATTCTCGAGATTGATAAAGTCACCATAGTCGCCTCGCTATTGATGGGCACGTTGTCTACCACTGAAAGAATGGCGCCGGTTAAATCCTAAAATAAATTTAGAAAAATGTGAGCACCCCTGCTAAGTTTAGGACTTGAATTCAGATGGACAAGTTCCACCACCGCAAGGATTTTGAAATACTTAATGTTGCATCATGTTAAGTTGATACTTCCTCTCCTCGCAAGATAAAAAAGTGGGTACTTCCTCTCACAAAGAAATTTGATTAAATTTCATCAATGGCCCTTAAACTTGTCCTGAGTTCTCATCTCGGTCCCGGTACTCTTAAAGTACAGATAATAGTCCTTAAACTTGTCCCACACTCTCATTCTGGTCCTCAATCTTGTCCCTAGTTCTTGTACGGTCCTCATACTCTTGAAATGCACATAATGGTCTGTAAACTTATCCTACGCTCTCAAACAAGTCCATATACTTTCAAAATATATAGAAAAAATATATGAATTATTTCAAACTTTTATAATTTCTAAACAATTTCTAATCTCACTTAAAACGATAAAAAGTTCGTGAGGCAATCATCTTGGATACAATATTTGATGATTTCTAGAGTTTTTATTTTAATACATTTATTTAATAGTTGATTTCATTTTAGAGATTAAAAGAATACTAAATAAGTTATCCTTTGCTCCAAAAAAATCTTGAGAAACCCAAAAAATAATTCAAATCTAGGTTACTTAGTGATTTTGATGTTTTACATTTAATTCATGATAATTTATTCATAAATTTTAGATCCACTTTGAGTGAACATTGAATTCCAAAAAAATTTGAATTCGATCCAACAAAATTGAAATAATTTGCAAAAGTTTTTCTAAATAAATAGTGCATTTTAGAAGCATATGGACCTGGATGAGATTATATGACAAGTAAATATTTAGAAAAAAATATACGTATTATTTCAAATTTTTAGAATTGCAAATCAAATTCTAATCTCACTTAAAATTGATAAAAAATTCATGAGGTAATTATCTTGGATACAATATTTGATGATTTCTAGAGTTATTATTTTAATAATTTTATTTAATACTTGATTTTTTTGGAGATTAAAATAATATCAAAATCATTTATCCTTTGCTCCAACAAATCCTAAAAAAATTAGAAATATAATTCAAATCTAAGTTATTTAGAGATTTTGATATTTTACATTCAATTCGTGATAATTTATCCATAAACTTTTGAACCACTTTGAGGGACAATTAAAATCCAAAACAAATTTGAATTCGATCCAATCAAATTTGAAATAATTTGTAAAAGTTTTATTTAAAAAGATACTGCATTTTAGATGCATATGGACCTAGATGAGGGTATATGACAAGTTTATGGATTGGGATAAAAACGTGGGATAAGTTTAGGGGTGCCTTTTAAGAGTACAAGGACCGGGATAAGAACTCGGAACAAGTTTAAGAAGCGGGATGAGAGCGCGAGACAAGTTTAAGGAGCGGGATGAAAGCGCGAGACAAGTTTAAGTAGCGGGATGAGAGCGTGAGACAAGTTTAAGGAGTGTTATGTACATTTTAAGAGTACCGGGACCTGGATGAGATCTCAAGACAAGTTTAAGGACCACCGGTGAATTTGCGCAATAAATTTTGCTTTAACCAAAATGTGTTGCCTTTTGATCCCAAGGAAAGTGATGGTCTTTCACTTTTGCAAATAAATGTTGCTTAGCAAACCTGATCTCGGAACAACAACTCTAATTATATTGATCTCTATCATATTTATGTATATTTAACAAAGCAAATTTATCAGAATATAGAGTTCCTTTTCAAACTGGAATCCCGCATTAACATTTTCCTTTGTTGAAACATCAATGTCTTGGAAAAATCGAGATTTATCCTATCCTTACTCAGCTCCAAAATTCCAATAAAAATGTGTTATCCTTCTACGGTTCTTGAGCACTCATGATCACAAGAAAATGATGTTGTACATGGAGACAAGAGCATGTGAAGTTATTTTGTTGGTCGTGACCAATTGAAATTGTAAAGGAGTAAGGCTGGATAAAAAAAACTAGTTAGCTCGCTCGGCTCTGCTTGTTAGCGGAGCCGCTGGCAAGCTTAACGAGCTGAAAAAAAAATCTTAACATATTAACGAGCTGGAGCAAATATTAACATGCTGATAGCCCCCAGACCAACAATTCCCCATTATATCTTTTTATATTTTATGGGAATATTTTTATGTTGTTCCTGGGACAAAAGTATATTCATTATTTATAAATCATAATTGAGAGTTGAGAAAGAATGAGTTGGACTGAATCTTGCTTGGGAATAGTAATTCGTATCCCCCTCCACCCAAAAAAAAAACCCTGAAACAAGCATTCCTTGCTTCATGCAAGTCAGGATAGAAAGTACAGACATCATCCTCAATCAATTAAAAAAGTTATATTTCCTATACCAAATGTATAAAATAAAATTTCAATCACACAAATATATTTTTAGGGAAAATTGTAGTTTGCACCCTCGAGCTATCATAAAAATCCGATTTTCAACAAATCAGGCAAGTTTGACCCTTATGGTGGTTTCAAAGGTGGTTTTTCATTTTTTTAGAAAAATAAATATTCAAATTTAAACTAAAAAATCATAAATAATTCATTTTAAATTAGAAAAATATGAAACTAGTATCAAAAGTTTTCTATAAATGTACCCTATCTATTGGCACTCTACTTCTCAGTTGTTTGGATCCATTTTATTTTCATAATAGTTGGTTGCTTGTAGTTATGTCTATTACTTTTAAATAAATAAGATTCAAATAGAAATATATATGCTATATTTTTAGAAAAGTTTTGGTACCCATTTTATTTTTTTTATTTAAAATGTTTTTTTATTTTTAGATCTAATTAGAAATTTTCAATTTTATTAACAAACCCATCTTTGAAACTACCCTAAGAGCCAAACTTGTCCTATTTCAACAGTTGGATAGCTTTTGTTATCTAGTTTTGTAGTTGAAGGTTGAAAATCGGACTTTTGTTATACTTTTGGGGTGTAAAGTGGGCTTCTTCCTATTTCTTAAAACAAGGTATTCAAGACCGCAATTCAATGTGAGAATTCTTGTGATCTAGAGCACCAAGTGTTGGCGCTTTGACACGCAACAACCACTGAACGGCATGCCGTTTAGGCCAGTTGCACTGATCGGTATGCCACTTCAGTCAGTTGCTTAGTTTTTGGAAGAGAAGCAGAGGTAGGACAAGAGGCGGAGACTATATATATACTAGCCACCATGCCCGCGCTTCGCTGCGGCTGGTTGCCAGCCACTAGACCATGACAATGCAAACACGTCACACGGCAATAATAACATTAAAATGTTTGTTTGCATGACCCAAATTCCTAAATTTCACTAAAGATCCTTCAAAGAAACTAAAAGTGGACAAATAATTTACATTAGACCGAGAGAATCAAACTCTATAGTTCTTCGATGCAATATCAATAAGCTGATGTGCCAGAAAGATGTGAGCAACCAAAGGCAGGAGCCATAATGGGCTGAAAACATCGATACAATGATAGCTGGACAGGCTTGGTCCTAATGTGAAACAAGTTTCCAGGGCTAAATGTACTGAATCGACAATGGTTTAGCTATTTCATTTTTTGTGAGCGAAAACTAGATTGTCTGATTATTAGAGTAGCAAGCATCTTGCTACTTAAAGATGTAGTTAAATTTAAATTTTAAATGATTTCATCTCCATTTACTGAAAGCCTGATATTCTATCATATATTAGACGCATGCCTATCTTATCCAATGATTCTACCAATTCTTTGGGATGCTTTGATGACATTTCCTTACCAATTTTGTTTTGCTTTAATTTTCTGCTCATGTCATTTCTAACTCCAGTAACGGAGATAGCTTTTGTGAGCTCAGTCAATGATGAAGGAAAAAATAATTTTATGATACTTTCTAATTCCTGACAATCCTCTCAAATTATGGGTATTGAAGTGATTCTATTTTCCGTGAAAAAATTGTTTGATTCTATGGGTATTGAAGTGACATACTTCTTGCTAAAGATGTGGTACGGTTTGATGGTTAAATTGATTTGTTTTCATTTACTTAAAAGTATAGATATTATATATTATTAAACGCATGCCTACCTTTGTTCTTGGTGTTTTTTCTTATAATTTTTTGCTTTATTTTTGCACAATTGCATGTCATTTATGATTCAACCACCGGAGAAAGATTCAGGAGTTTATATTCATTCAATGAATCAAACAATTCTTATACTATTTACTCCAATCCCTAGCACTCTTCCAAACTAAATACCATGAATGCCTGCTCTAACATTTCTACAAAATTTAATTTGAACCTATTTCAACTATGAATATGATTTGCCAGTGGGAAGACTTGGAGCTTTGTCCTCTTATATTTGTATTTTTTGTCAGGCCCGAATCCGCATCTACGCAAAGGAAGTATAATAATAAAAAAATATATAAGAGAGAAAATTTAGTGCATATATGCCGAGCATCTGGGGCCAAGGCGTGGCCGTGCGGGGTGCCGGGAAGACCCGCAGTCTAGCCGGAGCAGGGGTCCGCGGGAGCCGAGGCGCAGGCGACGGTGCAGCGTGGGGCGGATGCGCGAGTCGGCGATGCAGCGGCCCTGTGAAACCTTCTAGGATGCGGGCAGCGGCAGGTAGGGCAACGAGCGGCCGCCGGTGCCGGAGGCACAGCCTGAGGCGCATGAGGTTGGGGGTGGCCGGCTTGGGTGTGACGGGAAGAGGAGGAACATGACTGATTTGGTGATTTGGATTAGATTGGATATCTGGGCCAAAATTTTGAAGTCAGTTTTTTGGGCCAAAGTTTAGGATAGCTCTTGATGTATGGACTATCTTTAGATTGGCAGCTGGATTATGAACCAATGTCGATAAAATTACCTAAATATACACTGATACAGTTACATATATAAATATATATATACATATATGTAAAAAATAGTAAAATAAAAATACATTCAAGGATTGGTTGGACGGAAAAAATGGAAATGCATGGGAAGAAACAACAAGAATATGAAAATTGTAGTAGAAAGAATTGATTACAACCAAAATTAGAATTATAGCAAATAAATAGTCTAGTTTCTAGGAGACACAATGTGCATGCAACAACCACATACAGCCTCCCTATAAAGCACGGCCATTACATCCTTTGTTTCCTATGTATGCATATATACCGTGACTTTTCATTATGTTCATTTCAATAGCAGTATGTATAAATTGTTGAGTGTTCTAATATGCCAGTACAACATGGTTCTCATCGTACTATTGGAACTTACAGTTATGAGCTATCTGAGAATAGGTTTTCAAGCAGGTAGTACAACAAGCACCGAACGAGGGCAAAAGTGGAGAAGGGGTTCATTGAAATGAAGGGAATGTCATGCTTATATAGGCATGAGATGGAATCTGGGATGCAATGACTGTGGGAACATGGCAATAAGAAAAAGACAGGAGCTAAAGAATCATACTGCAAGATGAACAACCAAGTGAGAGGATGGATCACTGCATGCAATAGTGCGTAGCCCACCAATCTGCACCACATGTCACTTTCAAGATGAACAGCCGAGTGAGAGGATGGATCGATGCATGTAATAGTGCGTAGCCCACCAATCTGCACCTCATGTCCCTTTCAAGGGTCAGAGGAAGGACGCTAGCACTATGCTCTGGTTCGGTGTAGCACATAAACAACACGTTATTTGCTATAGGAAATTTCCATGTTCATGAACAACTACATTTTTGTTATGTCACATCACATGCATGTACTACTGGTGTGGTTACTAAATTTGTGTTGCCTAAATGTTCGCATTTGGTGCTTAACCAAGAGTACTTTTACCCTTTGTTATCACATGCATGGCATTTATTGCTGGCCCACTATAGAAGTATCATTGTATTAGGCCTAAGTGAATAGGAAAAATATATTCATCATGTCTGGACATAGTACCTGCTAGATGACTGTTAATGAGAGCGATGGATCGATGCGGCAAATGCTGCCAAGTTATGAGATGTCCATAAGCCACATTGAGTCGTCCAAACCATATCAGATGAGCCAAAAAAAACACAAGTGGATCGAGCCATCCAGACCGAATCGGATGTAGCTAATATTTTAGGCTAACGTGGCCCTTCTAGCAGACCGCGAAAATGGCGTGGCCTTATAGTTTAAATATTGCCTGCGCTTGCATTATAGATTTTGTTTTGTCACTTTTTTATGCTATCTGAGTACCCAAAGTTTCGGCTCATTCGCACCATCATAGGGGGGCTCAGCGCCGCCAGGTGTATTGTGTTTCCTGGCCCATTTACTTTGCTTCTGGCCCATGCCTACAACGAGATGACGTGAGCGCTACAATACGTGATAGTTATTGCTACGTTTTTGGTTTGTTTTTTTTCCTTTTTTTCCTTTTCTTTCTCTTTTTATTTCTAAAAGTAAATTTTATTCTTACATTTTTCTTTCACTCCTTATCGCTTCTAGATCAAATTTACCATAATCATGCTCTAAACTTAACCTTTTTCCTAATATTTTTTCACGTAGGCCCCAACAGTGCTGCGAGGGGGGACATAGATGAGGAGGGGAGTGAAAGGAATCGGTGCTTGTAGACTGCAACCTAAAAACCATAACCTATATCTTCCACTAATTTACACAAAATTTAAACAAAATTATTCTATCTAGATGTGCAACTATCAAAATTTATTTAAAAATTCATTTAAAATTAATACTTTTTTGTTGAATTTAGCTGATATCATATGGATATGTAGAAAACGGCAGAAGGGAGCAAAGCATAGACATCTGCGTGTAAAAAAGTGCCCATGTGGTGTCCCAAACCACCGCGGGACATACACGAATGCTAATGTTAAGGATTACGTGCGGGGGGGTGCAATGATGGATTCCATCGCAGAAGTGTTTTCACGGTGCCAGTACCCTTACTCTTTTTTATGCTATCTGGCTGCCCAAAGTTTCAGTTTCAGCTCATACGCTGCATCACAAAAGGCTCACTGCTACAAAAAAACTGATTAATCGAGGCGCTTTGAAAAGGCCTTGGAGGCGGGAACGTTAAAAAATCACCTCGGTTAATGCCTGCGATTAACCGAGGCGGTCATTTTTTATTAACCGAGGCAGTTAAAAAAACCGCCTCGCAAAATATATTATCCGAGGCAGTTGTTTTATTAACTGAGGCGGTTAAAACAACTGCCTCGGTTAATAATTTACGGAGACGGACATGTACAAAGTGTCCGCCTCAAAAAATTCGGCCCAGCCCAAATGAGCCCATGAACCCATTCGCTGAGAACACTATATAACGAAGAAAACCCTAACCTTCACTAGCGCTGCCAGGTGCGATATCTTTCCTGCCCATTTACTTTGCTTATGGCCCACGTTTTCAGGTCAGCTACATTGTGACGACGTGAGCGACGCAATACATGCTAGTTCTTGTGTTTCCAATTTGCTTTTCTATTTCCCATTTTTCTTTTCTTTATTTTTTTATATTTCTAGAATTAAATTTTATTCCTTTTTTTCCACTTCTTGTCACTTCTATATCATTTTTTATGGGGCTTCTATATCAATTTTTACCCTAATCATGCTCTAAACTTATCCTTTTTTCTAATATTTTCCAAGTATGCTTAAGGTGGACTTGTTCTATTATTGCAAAATGCATGCTTAAGATGTTTCAAATGTGCATATGGTTTACGAGCTGTTGTAGTTGATGCTATTTATCGAGGAAAAAATTCTTTGCAAACATAGTATACTACTACTAATCTGAGCTTTTAAATTTTTCTGTTCTTTGAACACCACAACATTTTCCCATAAAGTTAGAACAATTTGATCATAAAGCTAGAACAATTTCACTATAAAGCTAGAACAATCTTTATAAACAAGGGAAACTTTTAGCTTGAGCAATTTGATTGTAAAGGTAAAAAAAATTGATTGCCAAAGCGAAACAATTGTTCCAGCTTAACAAGCAAATTGTTCCACACTCATAAAAAAAGTTCCACGAAATATCATCCAAACATTGTTAAATGTGGTCTAGTTTTAAAGATGTCAACATAAAAGACAAAAAAAATGCCATTACAATTTAATTTGTACACTCGGTTTGGAAAACAACAACTTTTTCTTTTATTTTTCACGCGGCATGCACATATGATCGCCGCCAAATATTTCTTTTGTTCTCCTTGTGTTATATTGTTGCTTTCTTCATGTTTGAAGCAACACATGTTGGGCGTGGCTTGTAGGCCCGTAAGGCGACGGTTCGACATGCACTTGCATGTCTATCGGTCGACAGTGGCAGTGTGTGCCCCAAGTAAAAATCAGCCGAACGGGCGTGGCAAATAAAGGAACACTCCCACGACTCGCGAATGAGCAGTATTTCTATCTTTGCCATGGACCATATATGCACAGGCATGGCTGGTTTGGGGTATCTCTTGGAACACCCTAATTTTATTTTGCATCTTGCTAGGAGAGAGCTTCAAGAGAGGGGATGGAAGAGAAGGAGAGTTATTACTCTTGATCTCGAGTTCACATCAATAGAGGGAGGATGAGAGTGGTTTCCTAGCTAGAGTACACTGTAACTTACATGTTCTAATGTTCATGTTCTCCGTCTGTTGGAAATCTGGTGTGCCTTTTGCCTGTCCCTGAGTTTTTTTTTCTTTTTGTGCATTTTCGGGTGATTTTCTCAGCGATTTTTTATCATCGGATTTGAGTGGGATCTGAAACAAATTTCTTTGAGGGAATTGATGCTAGAACATCTCTAAGCATACCTATGGTGATTCTCTAGCTAATCGCTCACTTAAATCTCCTAAATTTGAAGTTTTCCCAAATCATTCTTTTTTCGACCAAAGGCATTATGCCCCACTTTATTGAAAGCGTAACGAGCATATCCCCAAATCATTCTTTGTGGAGGTCTTTTTTTTTCCTCCGAAATCGTGGTGTGTGCTTGAGATTTTTTGAATTCACTCCTAGATCTTTCAATCCATGAGGAGATGAACATGTGTCTCAAGTTTCATCTCGATTCGTTTTGTATACAGGAAGGATTTAGGTTTTAATGTTTGGGGAGCTCTTGTGTTCTTGCTGTTCTTTCTATGCTTCAGGTCGGGCACGAGCGAGTGGAGGCTTAGAACTCGAGTGCTCTGCTGCAGCGGTGCGGATGCGAAGTCAGAGCGCGGCCCGGTGAGCAGTGCGGGGCAGATGGCTCACCTGCTCGCTGCTTCGCAGGCCCACGCATGCAGGTCGGAGGGGACACGATTATTGATTGCTTCAAGTGATGGGGATGCGGGGTGCGGTCATCTATTTTGGCACATTAGATCTCGTCGCATATTAGACCTGTCACCACGTGTTATGCATAATTGGATTTCCGGTCCCTCAAACTTCACCGGAAAATTAGCATGTACTCCCACCAAAGAAAACATAATATGTATACGTGCAAGTAGAGACAAAAATTGATGACATCAGCCGCATGCAAAAGTGTTTCAAACTAAAAGAAACATAAATCATAAAATATGTATTCAAACTAAATTCTGATTGCACCGTTATCTTTCTTATGATAAGATCTTCAAAACAAGACAATACTCGTCTATCTTTGCACGATATTTTTTAAAAGTAATTTTTTGTACTAAAAAGTAATTTCGGCTACTGGGAACAAATATTTTAACAACACGAACAAATAATAATTTTCTATGAACAAACAACTTAGCATCACGAACAAATGATAATATGCTAGGAACAAAATATTAAGCATAGCGAACATTTGATTGTATATGATAAATAACAAAAAATGCATATAATGAACAAATGAGTCAGTCACGCTGAACAATTTAATTTACAAAGCGAACAAATAATTTGGCATTGCGAACAAATGAGTTACACACATATAGATAATTTTATAGAGAATAAATGCATCTACATCATAAATTTATTTTTATAAATATATATAAACATTCTAAACAAGTTAGCATATAAAGGAAATTAATCATTTCACACCCCAACTTATGAGTCTACAATACAAATAAATTAGTATACATTAAGCACAAGTCGCTCTTAAATGTGAATACATAGTTTATAGTATAGTACATGTAAGTCTGTTAACATACTTATAAATTTAAATAAAGATTATATACATGAGAATAAATAAATAGACACCAAGGATTGGAAAAAGAAAGGAAAATAAAAATAGAAGGAAAGAGAAGAAAAGAACAAGAGAAATAAATGTAAGAAGAAAATAAATAGAAAATAAAAATTAAATATATTCATATGTGATCTTGTTTTGTTGCATTATTTGTGAGGGATAATGGTAAAGAATATATGATTTTTTGTTAAAGAATCTACAAAAGACAAAATGAAAGGAAAAAAATTAAAGAAAAGAAAATATGGAAAAAAGTAAGAAAACAGAAAGATAAAGACGGAAAGAAAAGTCCGAAAGAGAAAAAAGAAAAAAAAATATGGACTAGCTTTGCATGCATGCATGCAATCGGAGCCGTAGCGCGTCCATGATGGGCTGTAAAATTTTAATTAGAGCATATATCCCACGTTGGCCAGTTAAACATGCTCTGATGCTCCAGACGATGAATCCAGCCATCCAGGCAATGCATAGCCTCCACGGGCCGGAGGCGCGCTCCACGGTCAGGCCCACGTCCTCTCTTTTTCTTTTTTATATTAAAATAATTTAAAAATATATATCCGTTTTGAAAAATTTCGAAAATGACCCCGGTCGCCCGGCCAGGGGCGACAGAGGTCTTGTCGCCCGCGCAGGCCCTCAATGTATTTTTTTTTTGAATTTGCAAAGAGGTCCCTGGCAGGGGGTGGGGGGCCTGTCGCCCCCCCACGGGCGACAGGGGTCTCCCACCATATATAAGCCATGACCTTCATTCCCTTCTCATTTGAGCCCAAAAATTACATCAAAAATTCAGAAAAAAAGAGAGGGGTGAGAAGAAGAAAAGCAGGCGAAACTCTGCCGAATTCCGCACTTGTGATCTACCGGTAAGTTCCGTATGAATCCGTTGGTATTGTATAACAATTTAATTTAATTAGCGGATTAGTTGAATTAGATTTGGTGCTTTAGAACACTCGTTTAGTATTACAAATTCAGTACTATTATTGACTTATTTTTAAATTAATTATGAATTAGAATAGAATTATGACATTACCTTATTGATATTGCAATGGCTGCCTCCAATTGTGGAGGATTTTCATGTACCGAAAAAAAATCTAGTATAATACTTGATATCATGACCCATCTTGTTATCAGTAAGAAGTTGGATCCGTTAGCGGATGGTACGATAGAGATGGTGTTGTTCAAAGTAGTAGAGTTTAAAGATTTCACATTATTTCGAGATATTGCAACGCAAAATGTAAAGGGACACCTGCTAGAACGTCGGAAGATATACATGAGAGTATGTGAACTAGCGAATCATCTTAATATCATTAGATTCTTACAAAGTTCTTGTAAGATATGGATGCGGCCAGAGGTGTATGAGATGCATATTAAGGTAACTCTCATTCAGTTCTAATCCCGTCCGTCATTTGGAATCCATATGTTTGAAACAGTAACATTATTGTTTAATTATATGCTAGGATTATCCCGAGGGCACGGAGTTGATTAACAAATCGATATCAAATTTCCGTAAATTAGTATGTATCTTCGGTGGACTTATGCCGCAAACTAGACGAATGAGGTGGAGAAGATCTTCGGGTGATAGTACTTGACCTCCACAAGAACAGATAACCGGAGGTTCGTCAAGTCATGCTGCAGCACCTCAAGCACCAAGTTGTGTTAACTTGGATGACGACATGGATGACTTCATGCCCCCAAACCATGGCCTCCAACACATGATGTTCCTTCCCCTGTACATGAACCTAGATCCAGAAAAGAGAGAAAGGGAAAGGGAATGGGAAGAGGTTCGTCAAGTCATGTTGCAGCACCTCAAGCACCAACTTGTGTTAACTGGGATGACGACATGGATGACTTTATGGCCCCCAAACCATGGCCTCCAACACATGATGTTCCCCCCTGTACATGAACGTAGATCTAGAAAAGAGAGAAAGGGAAAGACAATAGGTTCGTCGAGCCATACTACACCACCTGCACCACCACCATCTGTCAACTGGGATGACGACCTAGATGATTTCATGTCATGATCTATAACATATGATGTTCATCGGTTTAAGATGCATTCGCATTTAGTATTGTTAATGATGTATTATGCTTGTATGTATGTCTCGTACCTAACTTGCATTCACTGGACATGTACATAATGTCGAGTTTGAATCGTAGTTAGTTCTAATGGAGCATATGCCTAATGCAACACCTGTTTTGGACATCGGGCCACAATGGAGGCGTTGTCGCAGTTCCACGTTGCAATTTCAGTATTGATTGTAGCGGACTTGCATGCCTATCACTAATAAGGCACACATCTGGACGTGCAGCAACAACATGAACCTTCACTCGTTTAAGGAACCAATACCAACTGTCTAAGTTCTCATTCTCAACAAATGCAAATGCTAGCGGAACTATTTGGTTGTTGCAATCTACCCCGATTGCGGTGAGTATCTGACATTTATACCTTCTAGTCAGAAATGTGCCATCAATGCAGATCACTGGAAGACAACACTGAAATGCCCTAACACAGGCACCTAGGCAAAAGAAGGCTCGTTGCAGAATGCTTTGCCCCTAGTCACGGCTGGTACGAGGTATGTGTAATAAAAGCTTCCAGAATTTCTAGCAGCAATCTAGGATAACATACGAGGTAGGTTATCATATGATGCCTCGTATGTGCCGAACCGCATCTCGAACACCCTTTGTATAGCCCGCCATGCCTTCAAATAACTAATGGTGTACTGGTAAGTCTGCTCAATGTGTCGAACAATCATTTTTGGCTCATAATTTAGGTTGTCCATAATCAACCCATATATTTGCTTTGCAACAAAGTCGCATGATATATTGCGATGCGAGGGAAGAACTTCTGACAGCAAACAAGTGTGCTCTATCACAATGGAACATTTCCAGTTCGACTTCCATTTTCCCTTGAATGCATGTACTCGCCATGGACATCCATCATTAACATACTTCACCTCATATTCTTTACTGCCAGACTTTACGACTCTAAATTCTCGTTTCAATGATATTGCCCATAATCTCACAGCATCTTTTACGGCTTCAATGTTTAGATATGTTGCACCTTGCACTACCTCATTCCCTCTGTACTCCCACTCCTGATTTCGTACGTCTTCTGCGACATGATTGCAAAACCATGTTCCTTCCACTATTTTGGCAATGAGTACTGCTCGTCATCAGATGAGCCCTCATATTCTTCCATCTCTATTGCGGTTTGGTCATATGCCTCCATCTCGTCCACAATGCTATGTATCCTCTCTCCCTCATCAGTAAGGCCCTGTGGTCCGATGTTTTGGTTCTCTATCTCTTCTGACTCATCTTGCTCAACATAGTTGGTCTCTCTTCGAATACTCGGAGTTTCTTAATCCGCACCATGTTGGATTTCATTTTGTTTCTTCTCCCGGATTTGAACAAGAATGGCCAGAGGCCACCCATGCTCTAGAGCAGCTTACATGTATTTCTGCCAGTCATCAGTGCTATGTATCATCGTCAATTCTCATAAATCACTTTCTACCTCCAATATTAACAAGAGACTGGACGGTCATCACATGTGTCTCCGGATCAACATGGAACCCACGCTGCAGCCACTTACATATGGAACCAAAATTCCTCTCCAGAGGTTTATCTATGGCGCTAGATGTGCACTTAAAGGCAAAAATGTCTACTCCATTTGGCCCATACAAAACATTGTAGTCACCAAAAAATACTTGAAACTGCATCTTGCTCGACCTATCTGTATATCACAGAATACTTATCGAGTTATACTCTTTACTTCACTATCTTATTCAATAATTCGTAAAAACTAAGTATGAATTTCAACTATAACATATAAGTATTCATAACTACGCGATGACACTCAAATTCTATACTGCATATGCGAAATTCTATTCTAAATCGTAATTAATTTATAAACACGTCTCTAATAGTACTGCAATTGTAATTATAAACGCGTAATACTAATTTTCTAAACTAATTTACTACTACGTAACTAAAGTATCATTAAACTCCTACTTAAATGGTTCTACTATAGCACTAATTAAATTAAATTACTCTACAATACCAATGAAAAAATACATAAGCTAAATGTACTAACCTGCAGATCACAAGTGCGCAATCCGGGAGGGCTTCGCCGCTTCCCTTCTCCTCACCCCTCTCTTTTTTTTCTGGTGGAATTTTTGGGCTCAAATGAGGAGGAAATAAGAGTAGAATGCTTATATGGGGGGCAAGAGCCGGTCGCCCGAGGGGGGGGGGGGGGGGGGCGACAGGTCCTCCTTGCACACGCACGCCCCCGGCCGGGCACCTATTTGCAAATTAGAAGAAAAAATTACATTTAGGGTCTGTCGCCGGGGCGACCGGGGTATATTTTCGAAATTTTTCGAAACGGACATATATTTTTGAAATTTTGTTTTTTTTAAATATAAAAAAGAAAAAATCGCGCGCGTGGGAGCCAGCGGCCCAGCGGGTCAGGCAGCAGCGCAGACCAGGCCCAATCGGCAGGCCCACACGCTGGAGCACAACAGCAGGTGGCCCTTGTTTATTCATCGTGCATACATACTCCGATTAATTATTCTTTCAATATGTTGCATGCTTGTTCGTTAATCTAAGTGCTAATATGGTTTGAATTTTATTTACATAATTAATCCTTCACGCTAACCCTGCTTAGATTTAATTAATCCATGTTACTAATCACTACTTTGTTTTAATTAATTTATGCATGCTTAGTTAGGGTGCTTTAGAGGTGGTTTAGCCTCTTTTCAATGCAAGTTTTTGTTTGATGCGTGCTTTATTTCCGCATTGTTTCCATTTTGTGTAAATGATTCCTAATCGCTCCTAGAATGAGCATGTGACTAGTTGACTCGTATTATCTTCACGATTAGAAAAGAGATGTTTTGAGCAGTGAATTGGAATCAACTTTTCGGAGAGATCTTTTTTATCGGCTCTCATTCATCCCCTCTTGCCGCTCATTCCGGTCCTTCGGAGGCTAACGGACGGGCTGCATGCAAGGGAGAAACTGATGGACTCATTAATCGCCGGAGGAAGAAACCGATGCACTTTTAAGAGAAAGGTTAATAGTACAGATGGTTGCTGGTTTTAATGATCATTGCGGCCTATCTCTCAATTCATTTCTATAGTAGTTAGTCCTTCACCATTAATATATGATCTATTTGTCTCTCTCCCAAAAATTTTTAGTTTCGTAGTAATTTTACTGCCCGCTTCTTATCTCTTATCTCATCTTCCTCTTCCACTTCATCATTCAATATGTTTACAGTTTATTATAATACTTACTTCGCGGAGAGAAGATTAGGCGGTGCTTATTAACCACCTCACATGTAAAAAAAATACGAAGGGAGTATCTGCCATGCCAGTGGGCAGTGGCGCGCATTACATAACAGGTCTCCACAGAGACCACACGCGAGGTCCACGAGGCCGATGGCGACAGCCCCCGGAAACCGTCGGTTCCTTGTGTCCCCGGCGGCACGGACAAAAAGTTGACGCCATGAATCCGTACATGAGGTAGACTGCTCGGATGGAGCCAAACGACATGCGATATTTTCTTGAATCACAGCAGCTGCGTTGAATGAGCGCTGGACTGTTCTCGACCGCACAAGAAGTCAAGAATGCACAGCTTATTCTACATGAGCGAGGGAGGTTAGGCTAATGGTCCTGTTTATTTCCGCTTATAAGCGGATTCTAGATGAAAATAAGCCAAAAAGTCCACACAAACGTCTCATTTAATTTTTGCTTCTATCGGCCGCCACTTATAAAAAAATCGTCAAAACAACTGAAAGTCCGATTCTCCCCGACGCGTCCCAAACCTCGCGTACCTAGTAAGCGAGTGATTTTTTTTAATGACTGCTCTATCTTCCCGTCAGCCCTCTCCTTCCGATGCCACTCATGTGCACCCCTTCCCCGCCGCCCTCTCCCTGCGACGCCTTTGCTCGGGCTCCGGCGCCTCCTCCCTGCCCCTAGTGCGCCGCCGCCCCTCTTCCATGACTCCGAATCTACGACGCCTCCGAGGAGAGCTGCGCTGGTGCCCTTGACTCGCGCCCCTGCCCTCCCCAATGTGGAGCGGCTCCGGCGCCGCTGACTCACACCCCTGCTCTCCCCGATGTGGAGCAGCTCCGCGACCGGCCCTTCCGTCCCCCGACCAAGCAAGCAAGCTTCATCGATTCAGAAGCAAGCAAGCGAGCATCGTCGTTTCCAAGTCCCTCAAGACCTATGAATGCTTGTCTGCGGGTGCCGTGTTTAATTTGTGCTCCATTGCTTCTTGTCTTGTTGCCTCTGTTCTAGACTTCTAGTTCGGTGCTTGCCTTGGTTCTATAATTGTGTAAGCTTTTTTACCGCTGCTTTTGTGATTAATTCATGGAAATTTGGATCGGATTTTTGCTTTCTCGTTTCTAATAATGGTGTGAATCATAATTTGTGATCTAATTATAATATAATTATATGATCAAGATACTCAGAAAAACATAAGAATTATTGAATTCTGCTTGTACTAGTTAATATGCCTGTACGTAGCAGGAAGTCATATAAAATTATAAATATATATTGATTAGCATAGTGTGTCAGTCGAGAACTTTAGTTTTTTATTATTTTACTCGCCAAACGCTAATTCTAAACGGTCTCGAATCCTTAACTCAGCAAACGGTCACCTGATTCCGATTAGAACTCCGATTAACGGACCAAAGAAACAATCCTTGCTTTAGAAATATATGCTTGTATTCAATATAAAAGAAATATTATCAGCCTTAGGGGCATTTTAGATATTTTACCCCTCAACTCAGAGAATCGACTCGAAATAATTAGAATTGTCAAATAATCAGCTTATTTAGAGAGCCGATTCTCCGGATAGCATAATCTCCGAATCCTACTTCTCAGAGGTTCACAAAAGCAGAATCAAACAGGGCCAATAGCCCCCGAAATTAATCGGCAGCTGATTGATCCTTGCTTCACGGCATGGTGGCGCCGGCATCTTTACTAGGCTGTCTTGCCCACCGAAACCGACAAGCCGCCGTCGATGACGAAGTTGTGCCCGTTCACGTACTTGGCCTCGTCGGACGCCAGGTACAGCGCCGCCCTCGCGATGTCCTCCGCCTCGAGCACCGTCCCGGCCATCGGGTTCGTGTCGACCTCCACCATCCGCTTGATCTCCTCCGGGCTCATCCCGGGGAGCCACGACCCGAGGCTCTGCAGGCACATGGGCGTCACGATGGCGCTGGGGCAGATGGCGTTCACGCGCACGCCGGAGCGCGCCAGCTCCGCTGCCGCGGCGCGCACCAGCCCCAGCACCGCCGCCTTGGACGCGCCGTACGCCGGGGTGGCCACGCCGCCCAGCAGCGCGGCGACGCTCGCGGTGCAGATGATGCTGCCGCGGCGGCGCGGGACCATGACCCGCGCCGCGTGCTTGAGCCCCGCCAGCACGCCCCGGGCGTTGACCGCCATCACGCGGTCGAAGTCCGCGAGGTCCACGGCGCCCAGCGGCGGCGGCGTCCCCGTGGCGCCCCCGATGCCGGCGTGGTTGAACATGACGTCGAGGTGCCCGTGGCGGGCGACCGCGAGGTCCACGGCCGCCGCGACCTGCGCCTCGTCGGCCACGTCGCAGCGGGTGTAGCATGCCGCGCCCGGGCCGCCGAGCTCCTTGGCCACGGCGTGGCCCAGGTCGTCCTGGATGTCGGCGATCACCACCTTGGCGCCGTTCCTGACGAACTCGGCGGCGGTCGCCTTGCCTATGCCGCTCGCGCCACCGGTGATGACGGCGACTTTCCCGGCCAGCCTACAGGCCACCAATAATTCCACATGACACTTCACCTCCATGCATCCATCTCCGATGTAGGAAAACAGAGCACTACTGTGTACATCACCTCTGCGGACTCTGGGAGCTCGGAGCCGAGGATGAGAAGGAATTGGCGAGGAAGCCTGACGGCGATCCCCAATGATCCTGCTCCTCTTCTCCCTGCGAGACACGAAATCCATTGATGCCATGGTTCTGCCAACACTAGCTGAAAGCCTGAAACTGAACTCAGACCACACCTACCTGAGAGCCAATTGCAAGGCTCTGGTGAACATCGCCATGGCCACACGCTTGCTTCGTTGAACAGATACTAGCACACCTCCAGGCAGCAGAGCTGATGGAGCTGGTTAATGGCAGGGTCTTCCGCTGCCGCGAGCCTTCTTAAAGACAAACCATGTGCTGGTGGAGACATGTGTTTTGACTTCTGTCTCATCGCGGGCTTACATCAGTACATGATCCCCCTAGAATCTTGGTGACCGGAGACGTGTTTTGAATTGTGGCTCATCACGAGGAGTTTTTGTTTATAGAAAACTAGTTGTAAAGAAAGAACATGCCCAAATTGATATAACAACTATCAAGACTCTTCCGGGACTAGTACTATGCTAACTAAATTACAGGCTTTGATCTTCTTGAGCACCAATGGAAATCATTCTACAACGTTTTTCTCTTGAAAAAAAAAGTAAAAGGTAAAGCAGCAGTTATGCATTATGTGGTTACCCTAGAAAGCTAAGATTGTGGTCAAAGCGAGCATCAAATCCAAACAAGATCTTTAAGCTGTCTGAGCATCTCCAGCAGACTACCTATCTCTCTCTCCAATATCAAAAACCTGCCCTTTAGGTAATGGGTGATGCTCCAGCAGACTACCAATTCCATCGCTAATACCAAAAATTTTTTGGCAATCGTCAAAACACATCTCCCTCTCCCTCAAATGTAGGGGGTTTCTACCTCCATCCTATCCGTTGAGTAATCTGCTATAACAGTTGCTATCAAAAATGTAAAAAAAATTATTGGTAATGGAGAGAGAAAATATATAAGGTATGAAAGATAAGTAGTCTGCTGGAGATGCTCAAATTCAATTGGGGGGCGGGGGTGGGGGTGGGGGGAGTTCGCCTTTGCTTGTGTCGGGTGGAATTGCAGGGGTAGGCGTAGGGGATTGTAATGGGTGTAAAGCTCTTTGGGTGTAATGTTTTTGAAGTACATAGACACATTTGAAGTATTAAACGTAGACTAATAACAAAATAAATTACTGATTCCGCTTGTAAACTGCGAAATAAATTTATTAAGCTTGATTGATCTATCATTAGCAAATGTTTACTGTAGCACCACATTGTCAAATCATGGCGCAATTAGGCTCAAAAGATTTGTCTCGCAAATTACATGTGAACTGTGCAATTATTTTTTTGTCCACATTTAATACTCCATACATGTGTTCAAACATTTGATGTTCGTTTTGGCCAATTTTTTTAACTAAACAAAGCCGGCTACTTCTCCCATACCACCGGCAATAACTCTAATAATGGGATGGGTCTGACGGATGCAACAGTAGAGTCAAGGAAGGGAGTGTGAAATTTCCAGGGTTACGGAAGAGACTACCATTTCGTGTTTAGATCATGAAAATTTTTGAACGAAATTCACCATAGCAATTTTCAATCGAAGTTTAGAAGGACTAAACATAATCTAATTATAAAACTAATTACATGGATAGACGGGAAATCACGAGACAAATTTATTAAGCCTAATTAATCTATTATTAAAGGTTGTTTACTGTAGCATGATATTGTCTAATTATGGTCCAATTTGGCTTAAAAGATTCGTCTCGCAATTTCACACGGGGGTTGTGGAATGAGTTTTATCAATTATCCATATTTAATATTCCTAATTAGTGGTCAAACATTCGAAGTTATTGCAGCGTTGGAAAAATTTTGGGAACTCTTAATTACAGCCATACATGGAATTTTGCCCTACAAAATATCAGGGCACATGGCTCTTAATCAATTTCAGACGTGCAGTGAAGTTGAAGTATATCAATTTCAAAAATTTCTTAGAAACAAACCAACAGTCAATTTCTCTAAATTCATTGGAAAAAGAAAAGGAAAAAATGGTAAAACTTACCTCATTCGAGTGATTTGGAGGCTCTCCTCACTCGAAATTTCTTTTTCCCCATCTACACCTTCATCTCCAACTCTGGCAAGGTTAGGGTTATTGGGGTGGGGTACTAGGGGGGGGTCCCATCTACACCTTCATCTCCAACTCTGGCAAGGTTAGGGTTATTGGGGTGGGGTAGGGGGGGGGGGTTGCTCACCGCCGGCCTTAGAAGGAGGACCGGCGGCGGCAGGCCGGCCCAGCGGTGGTGCGCGGGGGTGGAGGATGACGGTTGGGCGGGGCCATGGCGAGGACGACGACGACGTGAAGCGGCGGCGGGTGGGGCGCATCCCTAGCTCGAAGGGGTGGCTGCAGGTGGCGGGCCGGCGCTGGAAGGGCGGGAAGGCTGGAGGTAGAAGATGAAGTAGAGAATGAAACAGAGGGATCATCAATTGCGGCCTGCTGTGAAGATCAGATCAATCCAAATTAGAAGAAGCTAAAAATGAAGGTGGGTCAGATCGACGGAGGACCTAGTTCGCTACTTCGGTTCCAGCAATCCTTTGTTTGGGTTAGAGCATCTCCAAAAAACTAACTAAAAATCCTAATTAAATGAAGAGATAAAAGACTAGATAAAAATATAAAAACTGTCAAAGGATAGTGGAACCAACAGCCTCTCCAAATTGACTCAACAAGTCACCTCAACCTCTCCCTCCACCTCGGCTAGCAAATCCTGTGAGGACGTCAGGTTCGTCGCACTAATCTGTAGGTCGTCTAACACGCGGCTGATCCTGACTCGGCCGCCTCAGCAGTGAGCGAGCTGGAGCAGGTGGAGTTGAGGTGGCAGTGCTCGAGGCCGGAGAGGCGCTCGCCGAGGTTCTGGAGGACGTGGCGAATCTCATCGTGGGAGATGAAGCCGCTCTGGTCCTGGTCGGAGATGCGGAAGGCCTCGCGGAGCTCTTCCTCGTCGGCGCTGCTGGCCTCATGCATATGGCGCGTCAGGAGGGTCAGCTCCTCCTCTGTCGAGATCTGCCCCAGCGAACGCAGGCATACCGTCGCCATCTTTGTCCTTGATTTGCTGCTTGGACAGCTGCTGCTCCACCTCTTCTTCTCTCGATCGGTTCAATAGGCTGCTGCTCCACCTTGTCCATGGTCGCGCTGATTGGCCCGAGTCACCCTGCAAGGACCTGCCTGGGGGCTGGCTCGCCTCCCGCGCCAAGGTGTGGCCTGGATCCCGCCTGGATCCGGGGGCTAGGCCTCTGCAGGTGGTGCTGCGCCGCCGCGAGGGGCCTTGACATACGGTTGCCGCGAGGGGAGAGAGGGAAGCAGGGGAGGTGCTAAACCAGGAGAAGTCCCAGATCGTGACATGACATGTGTTTAATAACTGCTCTGTCATCTATTATAACCGTTAATGAAACTTTTCATGCTGCAACGCATAAATAATTATATGAGCCCAGGTGCGATCGATGATGACGTGACAGACCTGTGTACTGTGATGTGTGCATGCCCTAGCTATGAGTTATAAAAAGACTTATGGAGTCAACGACCACTGCCCCTGCCCCATATTGTGATGAAGGGGTGTCTGTCGCTATACCACGACACCAAAATAGCGTTGCACGTGGGTTGGTAGAAGTCTATCATTACCAACAAACTATCAGTTGGTAAAAAATATAACCAACTATTAGTCGGCGATTCAAGGTCTCACAATAGACTATTTGTCGGTATATTTAATTGTGTTTAAGGTCTGAGGATATGTTGCTATAAGATGTTTTCACTACTGGAAAAACGCACATTTGTCCGCGGCCGTTAGTACCGGTCACGGTTTTGGCCGGTACTAACGTGCAAATATAGTACCGGGCCAAAGGAACAGTGACCCTGGGAGCCTATTAGTACTGGCTGGTGGCTCCAGCTGGTACTAAAGTCCGCCACCGACAGACTCTGACATCTGCCACCGACAGCTAGTGACAGTTTAGTACCGGCTGGAACTACCACCCGGTACTAAACTGCCGCGAGGAAATTTAGTACCGGCTGGTGGCTCCAGCCGGTACTAAATGTGGCGCGTTAGTATCGGTTGGAGCCACCAGCCGGTACTAATGCGCCCACTATAAATTGGCACCCTTCTTCCTCCCCGAGCCCGAGCCAGTGCCATTTCACCAGAGAAGCTCGAGCTTGGGGTTGTTCTTCCCTTAGAGAGTTGTCGCCATTTGTTCTAATTTTAGTGAGTGTTCTAGTTATCCACGTACGCCAAAGGTTTGCAACTTCAACATCTCTTCATTGATAGTCTTTATTCTTCGTTTTATGCTCTATAGTTAGAGAAATTTGTAACTTTTAGAAATAGTGAGGATGAGTATGATTTCTTTGATTTATACAATGATTTGAGATATATAGAACCGATGACTTGAATGTGGGAGTAGGTTTATTGGCTAGGTTGAATATGAAAAATTTATTGACATATTTTTCAATCATTTTCTATATATTACAAATGACCGTAGCATATTTTTATTTTTAGATTTAGATGAGCATGTGGATAGTAGAAATTTTTAGAATGAGTGTAGACAAAACATGTGATTGTAGTAGATATAACCATAATGTGGATAGTTAATTTTTTTATAATGAACTAATAAAAGAATTATAATAGATTTTTTTATTATGAATTGATTATTTTGACACTCTAGTGATGTATTTATTCAGGCTCACATTGAAACTATCTATAAGCTAAAAAAATCTTTATTTCGAAACAAGTATACGTCGTTAATCTCCATCTAATAGTGATGACACTATCTTTCGGGGAAACACTATGCGCTATATGGACGTCGCGAATCGGCTAGTCGCATCACCAGCACTTCCGATTGATACGAAGACAGCATTTGACGCAGTCAGTGTGGCCGTTGTTGCACTGAGAGCATATCAACGAGCATGCTGCCTGTGCCAAGTGCTGTGTTCCTATTAATCGGAAATGTTGGTGCTGCGACTAGCCGATTGGTGACATCCTTATACCGCACCGTGCCCCCCCGAAAGGCATTGTCATCACCGCAGGGTCGAGGTTACCGACATATACATTTTCCGAAATAAAGTCTTTTTTTTCTAGATGGTTTCTGGATATTGAAAAGAGTGTTCTCCTGGAACTGAAGGGTGTCAAAATAATTAGGAGTTATAGAGATTTATTTCAATTAATTAGAGATTTCTCTCAATTAATTTATTCAAGTTTTTTTGACTGAGAATTAATGTGATTTTGCATTGTAGTTCAAAGACACTTACCAGCAAGTGTGAAATGTAAACGAAGTAGTGTTGCTATTGGGGCATTAGTCACATTGTGCCTGCTCTGTCACAGCTCTTTCTAGACCCTTCATTATGTAGATAGGGTGAGGTCAAGACCGACGAAGAATAAGGGCTTAGAGAGAGCTGTGACATAGCACAGCACACAATGATGATTAATACCTCAATAGCAACTCTAATTTCATTACATTTCAGACTTCATTGTAAGTGCCTGTGCAATTCGAATATGAGGATATAATGATGTACATATTTACATTGTAATTGTAAGAGTTTTTTCAATCAATTTGCAAATTAATGTGATTTATTTTAATTAATTTATTCAGATTTTATTGTAATTGTAAGAATTTATAATGTTGTAAAAAATAATAGTGTTTTCCAGTAAAATATAGCTTCAGCAGCTGGAGGGAGTGGCACCGGTGGGGGTGATCGTTGTGGAATGTATGTGTCGTGGAATAAAATGTGTATGTGTTGTGGAATCTATGTATGTGTTGTGGAATGCATCATTTGGTATTTGTTATGCATTTAGTTGCATTATTTTGGCACTCTAATGATGTATTTATTGGGGCTCATATGGAAACCATCGAGAAGTTTAAAAAATGTATGTTTCGGATCGTGAATATGTCGTTAACCTTGATCCTTTGGTGAAAACTCTGATATTTGGGGCTAGAATCGATATCCACGATGCGGTGCGGTATATATGAGGACGCGATGAAGGAGTACGGTCTTGGTCCCAATAATGAAATCCTCGATGGTTTTAGAGGAAGTGACCCTGAAACAAAGCCTTCGCAACATGTATTTATTAATTTGGACTTCTATTAATTTTGTATTTCAATGTTAAATTCGCAAAAATGGCTTTTGTATTTCATTATGTTATGTGCCAATTTAAATGATATGAATACAAGTAAAATAATGTTGTTACTTAATTCAAAATTGAAGATCGATGGACTGACAATGGATGTACGGCGACCGGTGCACCATGGCGTGGATTAATGGTCTAAAGTCTTTTCTCGATGCGGCGGAGGCCCACAAGTCATCGAAAGGTTTTATGTGTTGTCCGTGCCGCGTTTGCCAAAATAAAAAGGAATACTCCAAGAGGAGCACTCTACACGCCCACATTTATGAAAAGGGTTTCATGGATAACTATACTCTTTGGACTCAGCACGGTGAACTTGGAGTTGTGATGCAAGATGGTGAAGAAGATGATGATCATAATATTGCAGACTAGGCTCATCTATATGAAGCGGGAGACTTTGAAGATGAACCCATGGATGATGCTGAAGAAATGGACGAGGCTGGAGAAAATGCAGCAGAAGACCAACCACCTGATGAATTAGGTCAGGTTCTAGTGGATTCACAAAGAGACTGTGAAACTTTAAAAGAGTCAAAGAAGTTTGAGAAGATGTTGGAGGATCACAAAAAATTATTGTATCCAGATTGCAAGCAGGGGCTTAAAAAGTTGGGTACCACACTTGAAATGCTGCAGTGGAAGGCAGCTAATGGTGTCACCGATAAGGGATTTGAGGAGCTACTTGGAATCGTAAAGAACATGCTTCCAGAAGGAAATGAACTACCCTCTACAACATACAAAGCAAAGAAGGTTGTTTGCCCTCTTGGATTGGAGGTACAGAAAATTCACGCATGTCCTAACGATTGTATTCTCTATCGAGGCGAAGAATATGAGAAACTGGATGCTTGTCCTGTCTGTGATGCAAAACAGTACAAGATCAGGCAAAATGATCTTGGTGAGGTCGACGGGGAGCCCGTCAAGAAAAAAGTTCCCGATAAGGTGATGTGGTATTTCCCAGTAATACCACGTTTGAAGCGCTTTTTCAGAAATAAATCCAATGCTAAATTGATGCGGTGGCACAAAGAAGAGCGTAAGCAAGATCAGATGCTGAGACACCCTGCGGATGGGTCCCAGTGGAGAAACGTGGATAGAGATTTCCCAGATTTTGATAACGACCCAAGGAACAAAAGGTTCGATTTAAGTACGGACAGAATGAATCCATTCGGCGAGTGGGGCAGCAGTCACAGTACATGGCCTGTGACCCTCTGTATGTTCAATCTTCCTTCTTGGCTATGCATGAAGCGGAAGTACATGATGATGCCGGTGCTTATCCAAGGCCCAAAACAACTGGGTAATGATATTGACGTGTACCTAAGACTGTTGGTTGATGAACTTTTGATGCTGTGGAAGGAGTAAGGTGTACATGTTTGGGACGAGTACAAACAGGAGAATTTTGACCTGCGAGCATTGTTTTTTGTTACCATCAATGATTGGCCTGCACTTAGCAATCTGTCTGGACAGTCGAATAAGGGATACCAGGCATGCACTCATTGTCTAGAAGAAACCGACAGCTTGTATCTAAAAAATTGTAGGAAGGTCGTGTACATGGGTCATCGTCGATTCCTTCCCCTCAACCACCCCTTAATAAGAAAAGGAAAACATTTCAACGGGGAACCAGAAACTCGTGCTAAGCCTATATTTCGAAACGGGAAGCGTGTTTTCTCGATGGTGAAGGATGTCCATGTCGTGTTTGGAAAGGGCCGTGGAAGCAAACAAGTTCCGAATGATAAAAACGGCCATGCCCCAATGTGGAAGAAGAAGTCCATACTATGGGAGCTCCCATATTGGGATGTCCTGGAGGTCTGCAACGCAATCGATGTGATGCACTTGACGAAGAATCTTTGCGTGAACCTGCTAGGATTCCTTGGTACGTATGGGTAGTCAAAAGATACACTAGAAGCAAGACGTGATTTGATAGAAACAAAACAACGAGAAGACCTACGTCCTGAGAAGAGAGAAAATGGACAGCACTACTTACGTCCTGCTAGCTACACTCTCAGCAAAGAGTAGAAGAATTAATATGCAGGTACCGTCCGGTTACTCCTCGAATATGCAGGGAAGAATTAATATGATTGAGAAAAAGTTCACAAACCTAAAGTCTCATGATTGCCACGTTTTGATGACCCAATTACTTCCAGTCGTGTTGAGGGGTATTCTACCAGAAAATGTAAGATTAGCAGTGGTGAAGCTATGTGCCTTTCTTAATGAAATTTTGCAGAAGGCAATCAATCCAAATAAGCTCACAAGGCTACAGAATGATGTGGTCCAACGTCTTATCAGTTTTGAGATGGTCTTTCCACCTTCGTTCTTTAATATTATGACCCACCTCCTGGTTCATATTGTGAAAGAGATAAACATTTTAGGCCCTGTATTCCTACACAATATGTTCCCTTTCGAGAGATACATGGCAGTCTTAAAGAAGTACGTTCGGAATCGTTCTCGGCCAGAAGGATGTATCGCCAAGGGCTGTGGAACAGAGGAGGTCATTGAGTTTTGTGTTGATTTTATTGATGAATTTAGTCCGATTGGGTCCCCATGTCACACTATGATAGGCAATTGGAAGGAAAGGGCACACTAGGTAAGAAATCTAATATGCACATCCCTGAAAGTAAAATCCGCAAAGCAAATTTCACTGTTCTACAGAATTCATCCCTCGTGGCCCCATATATGGATGAGCACATCAATATTGTCCGATATGAAAACATAGGGAAGTCTGAGGCATGGATTACACGTCATCACATAGATAGTTTTGCGGTTTGACTGAGAAGAAAACTCATAGGTGACAGCATGATTGATGTACAACTACAATGGCTTGCTAGGGGACCATCGGCCACAATCATGCAATACCAAGGATACGAGATCAATGGATATACGTTTTACACAAGAGCCCAAGATGAAAAGAGCACGAACCAAAATAGTAGTGTGCGTATTGATGCAATAGGCCATGATGGAAATAAGTACAGCTACTTTGGTGTCATAGAGGAAATATGGGAGCTTGACTATGGCCTCTTGAAGATTTCTTTGTTTCGATGCCATTGGGTGAACCGAGCAGGTGGCGGTGTAACGATAGACCGGTATGGAATGACAATAGTGGACTTCAAAAAGATTGGATATAAAGATGAACCATTCGTCCTCGCTAAGGATGTGATGCAGGTTTTCTATGTGAAGGACATGGCAAGCAAACCTAAGAAAAATCAAGGCAAGTCCGACGATGAGCCAAAACGCCACATAGTTCTTCCAGGAAAAAGAAAAATCGTTGGAGTTGAAGACATTTCGGACAAGTCAGAAGACTTTGATCAATTTTACGACCATCCTCCATTCTCTATCGATGTTGACCCTAGCATCCTGTTATCCAAAGAGGACGCTCCTTACTTACGCCTCGATCATGATCAAGGGACTTTTGTAAAAAGAAAGGTTGTCAATGTTCAATTAAACAATAATGTGTAATCATTATGTTATACTTTCATGTTCATGTAACCAAGTGATTGATGTAATATATGGTGTACGAAATAACTTATATTTTAATTTTTATGCATTTATATAATAGTTTGCACAGAAAACACAATTGAAACAGATATAAAAAAATGGGTCAGTTGGATCCATGCCACTCCAATTTCTTGAAATTGGATCTCATGTTGAAAATCATGCCATTGAGTGGCATGATTTTCAACATGACACCCAATTTCACGGAGTTGTGGTGGCATGAATCGGATTTTCCCTAAAAAAATTTAGACTCAATATGATAAATTAAGTGCATACACATTAAATATATCCAACATAGTGACCTATAATACAGAAATATAATTTTGCATGGTGAAAACAACATATATTTGTATTTATAATTAGTTTATTATAAATAAACAACATGTAAAACACTAAAAAAAACAGAAAAGCTATCTAATTAGCTGATTAGTACCGGGCTGAATCTTAGCCCGGTACTAAAGAGCTACGTGAAAATTTTCCGGCTAGATGGGGCAGGTTAGTACCGGGCGATGCCCTTGACCGGTACTAAATGTGGCCATTTAGTTCCGGGCCATGGCTACGCCCGGTACTAATCTGCGCTGGCACCAGTTTAGTGCCGGGCGATGCCTTGGCCCGGTACTAAAGTGGCACCCCTATATATATAACACAGCCCCGGCCGTTCCCCCTCACCTTCAATTCTCACCTCCGCCCAGATCGATTTCGCCGCCGCTGCTGCCGCCGGTCGCCACTCCGCATCTACCCCGCCGCCGTGCCGCGCCTCTGTCTCCGCGCCGACGCCCCGTCGCACCTCTGCCTCCTCCACCGCGACGCCGGGCCCTCTCCTCCTCGGAAGCGGGCGCCCCCGATCTCCACGACGGCCGCTGGCGCCTCCTTGCGCGCGCACACCGCCGTTCGCCGCCGCGCAGCTCCCGGCCCCCTCCGCCTCCGGCTCCTGCGCTGCCCCGGGCCGTCCGCAGCGCCACCTCCGCGCTGGCCTCCGCACGATCCGCACGCGCGCCGACGTATGCCACCTCGAACGCACCGCCCTCCTCCGCGCTGTCCACCGCGCGCCCTGCGACGATCCTCCACGCCGTCCGCCGCTCGATCCGCGCTGTCGTCCGGGGGATCCGGAATCTCGGGCACCGCCGCCTCCAGCGCCGCCGCCTCCAATGCCGCCGCTTCGAATGCCGCCGCCGCTATTGCCGCCGTCGCCATTTGTGAGAACTGGGGCTGACGTCAGCAAAGCTATTTAATTGTTAGAAATTTGCAGAAAATTGATGTAATTGTTAGAAATTTGTTCAAATCGATGGAATGTCTATAGATATTTATGAACTTTGTAAACATTTGTTAAAATCGATGAAATTTGTGAACTTTTGTACAAATTTGTGAACATTTATAGAAAATGATGAATTGCATCGAACATTTGTGAAAATTTGTGAACATTAGTAAAAATTTATAGAAAATAGTACGAACGGTTACAATATTTTTCATGTAAAAAATTATAGTAAATTTGTCTAACATTTGTAGATATTTATACAAATGAAGTAAATAGTGGAAATTATAGATATTTTTTCAAATTATAGTAAATTTGTAGATATTTGTAAAAATTTTGTAGATATATACGTAGAAATAATAAAAATAGTATTTGTGACTAGAGTCGATTAACACCCTACCAACAATAATGCGTGAGTTACATAAGTGATACTTGAAAGCATGTGCAGAGGGGTATATAATGCTAGCTGCTCGAATTAAACATACACATTTCTATCGGGGAATGGATGACATTTGGATTGATTTTGACCATTTTTTGTTTCTATTCCATCAAGACGCCCTAGACAATTCCCTCGTCAGTGTATGGTCTATTTAAGTGTTTTCTGTCAATTGTATACTCTAGCTCTACTAAGTCATTTAGATTTCTCATTCCCTCCTTTTATTTGTAATCGTGCAGGATGAAAATGCAAGAATGCCGGAAGATCGGGATTTACAACGTTGGCTTCATAGATCCGAATGTTATACATGAGGAGTGTGTACGCCAATATCCTAATCGGACCGAGAATAATTTAGTCATGTCCTTGGAAGGGCAGCATGATCGCACATTCATTCTGTTGCCGTACAACTTCAAGTGAGTCCTTTCACTTTTTGAGTCACTTCAACTAGCCAATAAGTGTATATATCTAACATTTCTTGTATCCATATGTATGTATCAACAGTTTCCACTAGATCCTACTTGTGATCGAAATCGATCGGTCCCGAGTTACTGTGGGACTCCTTGAATAAGCCACCATAATTATATCAAAATCTCGTAGATATCATGCAACGGGCATGGTCTCGGTTCCTCAAAACACAATTAGGAGTCGCGTCAACACCGACTGAGCTTGAATTCAACCATAATAAGCCGGTACGAATATCGCACATCTACTTTCATTTATTCAAACAGCATGAATATATCATAACATGTATATATATATAGTGTTTGAGACATAACTAAGGAACCAACCTCTGCGGATACTAAGTATGTGAGCACATGCACTTTTTTTGCAGAGATACCAAGAGGGTGACACAAGAAAACTTCGAAGTACGTAATTAGTAACAATTTCTTGTATCTAATTTCATGCAAGTACTAAATTAAACTATTGGTGTTTATTTGTTGTTGACAGATTTGGAGAATGAAAGAGAACCTCATCGAACCGGAAAGAATCAGGGCAATTTAAGAAGCACTCTGTGGATTCCTGTTGGATGAGGTGGCTCGAGCTGATAAACTCAACAAACGCCGCAAGAAGGATGTCGGTGCCGATGACGATGCGGATGATTAGAATTATTGAAGAATTTGTCGGAAAAAACTTATGAGAATCCATACTTGTAAATATTATTGTCTTTTATCCATGTATGTATATAATTTCTAACATTTCTTTTTATCCATGTATGTATATAATTTTTTTTATTTGCTTTGCTCCATATACAAATACGAATTCTAGATACGAGTACGAGTACAAATACATAAACCGCTGCGAGTACGACTACTAATACTAATTAATTGAAATTGAAAGGAAAATAGAACAAATATAAAGCATCAAAAAGAAAAAAATCGTTTAGTACCGGTTGGTATTACCAACCGGTACTAAACTGCTCGGCCTAGCTGCTGGCGTGGCCAGCAGTTTAGTACCGGTTGGTGTTACCAACCGGTACTAAACAGACTGTTTAGTACCGGGCCAGCTGACCGGTACTAAGTGCACGTGGACTTAGTACCGGAGGAGAGGTACCGGTCGGGAAACCGGTACAAACCGGGGGTTCCCGACCGGTACTAATGAGAGATTTTCTAGCAGTGTTTGGACATATATTCGTTAGTCGGGAAAGCTCTTTAAATGATAAACATATGTATGGTTCATCTTTCTCTTTTTAATCCAAAATTAAAACTTTTAATTGGTATTTCTCTCTCAATAAACTTCAAATTTGATGGTTGTTTTTTTCTGAATTTTTCTAAAATCATGAACTTTTCATTTAATGGTATTTTTGTGTTAATTATTGTTTTCTAGAAATTTTACGTATGTCTTGTTTTCTTCCACCCATGTACAGAATAAAAAATTATTTCTGCATAACATATAGTGATATGATTTCATATTTTCTAATATTACGGTAAATATAAGATTATGTACAAATTTGAGGTGCATACGAGTTAAAAACTTTATAAGCTATTCAAATCTCAAAGTATGACAAGTTATAAGAAACTATATGAGAGATGTATCATTTTGTAAACAATGTATATTCCCACTTCATCAAAATTATTTAATTTCCATATAGAAATCTCATAGACAAAAATATGTTGTCATATCAATTTGTAGAATTTTCTGACCCCATTGAGATATTACTGTAATTATTGTGATAATTTGGAGATAACAGTTTGAATTATCCCTATAAAATAATTGCATTTTTTTCATCTATCTCCATTTTATAAACTAGAATAGAACATACGATTTTAAATATAATTTTTATGCAACATTTTGTATCTTATTAAATCACGTGTAGTCCAATTTAGAATTATTTTTTATAACCATATAGAAATTAATTTAACATACAAGAAATAGTAAATCAGTTCTAAAATTTTAAAAATTATAAAAAACTTATATGCAGTCTATTGCATATAAAAAATATGTTGGTTTATATGGGATAAATATTTTCATATGTTACTTCGTAATGGTGCAATAAATAAAAAAGGGAAAAGGAAAAATATTTAGCAGAGAAAGAATGAAATTAGATCTGTTTTGGCCCAAATAGCCCAACTACTTCTGACAGTAGATCGCCAATCCAATGGTCCTGATCACATCCACGTTCATAAATTAACTCTTGCATTACTAGATTGTACAACTGAAACCGTAACTTATGGTATAACTGTGCCCTATTCAATTTTCTACCAAAACGTGCAGTGTTCAATCATATTTAGCTTGCTGAAGGACCAGCTGCAGTTGGCAAAGAATGTATGTTCAAGCTTGATTATACTGTAAACAAACTAGGTATGGTTACCAATATTTGCTTGTGTATGTTTCTTAATTATAGTTTTTTCCCTGTAAAGTTTCTTAATTATGAAGCACGAATACGCAACTGCAAAAGCTAACAAACTGTAATCTCATAGCTTGTGTGTGTGTGTGTGTGTGTGTAAAAGAAGATAATAAAGATTATGGTCCTGGCAATTCGTCATAGTTCTCAGCGTACCTACATGCTTATGTTCGTGTGTGTGTACTCATAGCTTGTGTTCGTGTGTGTGTATTTTGGGAGAGGGGATAAAGCCTATAAATTTTACACTTGATCATTATTCTCGGTTTATTTGCATGCCTTTTTCTTGGTTGATTTCCCCCAATTTCAAGCATGCCGCAAAGGCATTAACTACAGATGTTATAAGAGATGAGAATAATTTGAAGGGACACATTGGCTGCACTGTGGTTATTCTTGACAACAAAAAGACCCTCAATACTAATTTTGTATGTTTCTATTTTTTTCCTTCAAGGTGCGAGCAAGGATGCCTAATCGCAGAGGGAGGGCATGCTTCTTTTGTCTGCCAGTTCCAGCTCATTGAAATTGTGTTTCTTCTGAACTTCCTAGACATAAAACAAGGATCTCCAAGAGGATGCTTTATAAGGAGTCAAGTGTTAGCTGTGTTCCTGGTATGTAGCTTTTTAGGTTGTGCTTATAGGCTAGGTCTTCTCTGCACTTAAGTCTTTTGGGGTTCCTGAGCGCCTTTTGGTGTTTACTGTGATGGAAAATTTGGTTGTATATGCTTCTTGTAATTGCTGGCTTATATGGAACCCTTGTTGTCTACAGTTCTGGAAAAAACATTGGACAACTAATATTTGTATGGGTGATCAATGTCAACGTTTGTATTCTCATATTGAATCTGTATCCATGTTCTTATGATAGATGTATCTTGAGATGAAAGTTGATGCACTGATAATAATTTCGGGTTTATGATGGATACAATGGACATTTGAAACACAGCATCACAATTGCACTATTGGTCACAGATCAACTTTTATTTTTTTTATCCACATAAACTATGTCGTTGAACTATCAGTCGCTAAAAACTCCATGTAGCGTTGGATGATCGGTCGGTAAAATTTAATACCGCCCGCACTTGCAGCGACAAAAAGGTGGAGTTGGCAAAGCTCTATACCGACTGATGATTAGTCAGTATAACGGCTTATACTGACTCCTATGTAGTCGGTGATTCGAGGATGTGGTATAGTGCGTCAATGGCGAGGTGGCCATTGTACTTGCCTTCTCCTAGGCCTCGACATTGGCAATAACCAGTTCCCTGCATGGGGAAAAATAGTGTTAGACGGAAAGGTGAGGGAGAAAAGGAAGACCATATTAAGGAGTTACATGTGCTTCTGCACGAGCTAGTAATTTTAAGAGACAAGCTCAATTTATCCTATGAGAAGTGCAATTATAATTTTTTTTGAAAAAAATAGTGACGCAATAAAATGACCTTGGTGCCCCATTATTAGTATCCGTTGCCTTATTTATTCATGCGGGTGCTCTCAGTTTCTGTTATCATGATTAAGGCACGGTATAGAGTATCAAATCTCTTGATAGAGGTATAAGAAATTTATGAAAATAGAGCCATAGCTAATAATCAAAATTGCTTACATCTATGTCATTTGTTAAATATTAGGGACCCTAAATATTATAACACAAAAGGAGGTATTCTTGTTTTTTAAAGTGTTGACTTGCAATTTTATTCGGAAGGAAATGTTAACAGCTTTGTTCAACATCTGCGTGGCATACGTAGGACTTTCTAAATTATCATCATCCGCTGCTACCTCTTCGTGCTAGCCACACCACCGGAGGCCTGCCACTGCTGCCTGAGCGCCTCAGCCCCATGCGATAAACCCTCGGGCCGCCATGGGGATTTGTGCTCTTGCTGTGGCCCTCACGTCCGGGCCGCCAGTTAAGATCCACTATACATGTTGAATGTATCACAACTGCTAATTAACTATCTTGTATTTTTGTCCTCACTTCACACAAAAGGTTGCGACCGGAGTTAATAACTTCATCAGACCACCTATTTAAACTGGTCTAGCTCCTCTTGCCTAGGCAATATGGGACTATTTTCTTGGCTACTGCTAGTGCTCCCAGCACTAGCACGCGTGTTGGGACAATTTCAAACAGCCACGAGTTGGGCTATTGCAACACATTTACCCTGAGAACTCGACGTTCTCATCGAGCTATCGAACTAGCTTACTCATACAAATTAAAACATAGGTTTAGGGTCGACTTTCTTGGCCACATTCGTAGGTCTAGTGCCAACGCATGTACCATAGCGTGACCACAAAGGGTCCACGCGCGTCATGCACACCATGCCCGGGCATCGTCTGAACCGTATGTGCCCGTCATGCAGCGAAAGTTGGCTCTGATACCCAATGTAGCAACATAGCCTAGAAAAAAGGTTAAGATCCACTCTACACGTTGAATTAACCACACCTGCTAATTAACTCACTTGCGCTTTCGTCCTCGCTTCACACAAAAAGGTTGCGACCGGAGTTAATAACTTCCTCAGACCACCTATTGAAGCTGGTTTAGCTCCTCTTGCCTAGGTAATATGGGACTATTTCCCTGGCTGTTGCTAGTGCTCCCAGCACTAGCATGCGTAGAGTTGGCAATGGGTACCCGAAATTCGATAGATTTTTACTCCATTAGGGCACTGGTCTAGGTCAATTTCTCGACCCGAGGGGCTGTTAATGGACAAAAATTTAAACCCATCGGGTTTGCGGGTTCGGGTCTGGGAACATAGAACACGAACCCGTAAAATCAAATTAGCCAACATTTAAGCCCAAAACAGCCCAAACCGCCTGGCCCAATATAAATTGTATATAAGAGAGCATCCACCCAAACCCTAAACCTAATCCACCTCCTCCCACCCGCAGCAGCCGCATTCCCCCACCCGGCCAGCCCCACCCAACCCCAGCAGCCACAGACCTGCAGTGCCGCACGCCTCCAGCGATCCAGACCCCAGGCCGCCAGGCGCCTAGGCGCACAGGCTGCTTGCGGTGGCCGGCGGTCTGTGCCCCCGACACCACCCTCCCTTGCTTGCAGTCACAGGTCGCCCTCCCCAATGTCGCTGGTAGGCCGTCCGCTCGCCCTCCCTCACCGCCACAGGTCGCCCGCTGCTCGCCTCCCTTCCAGTCGCAGCTCACCCGCTGCTCATCTCCCTCCCAGTTGCAACTCGCCCGCTCGCCTCCCTCGCAGTTGCAGCTTGCCCGCTCGTCTCCCTCAACATGGCACATGGTTGTCGGTCACGAGCGACCCGTGGGTTGCCCACGACCCGAGCGGGCATGGTTTTGGGCAAAATCTTGTACCCGTGATGGGTCACAGGTTTTTTAATGGGCGGGTTTTGTATTCGCGGGCACGAGTCTGTGCAAGCAAAACCCAACGGGTTTGTGCCGTTGCCATCCCTATGCATGCTGGGCCAATTTCAACCCAACAACCACGATTTGGGCTGTTACAACAAATGTAATGACTCCAATTGTGGTTCATGCTCACTCTACACGCTAAGTGGACCACGCCATATTGCAATTTGCTTACGGTTTCATCATCGCTTCGCGTAAAAGTTTTAACTTAAGGTTGCAATATTTTCTAGAGTTGGCTATTTAAGTTAGATCGTCCCACTCTCAACTTCCCATTTAGTACTATTTTTAAGCTACCAAACCCCATACATGGTACTCCAATTGTGGTCCAACCGGCCCATGGGTAGAATGTTACAGTTTGTAAGTAGTAAGCGCCTAACTGTTGCAATCTATACCCACGAGACACCGTCGTCGTCGCTCGCTGACCACGGGCAAGCGGCCGCCGGGGCCTCACGTGTTGACCCACCGCTGCGTTTGCCGGGGCCTCACGCGTCAGCCCGCCGCTGTGTCTGCCGCGAGCTGCTCGGCCGTCGCTTCCGCTCACCTCGAGGTCCGCGCGCGGCAGCACTGCAGCAGCTAGCCGCTCCGCCTCCGTCGCCGCTCACTGAAGCTAGCAAGTCGCAGAAATTTTGCTCGAATACGGCGATATTCCCTGCAGCATAACATCTATATCATCTTTACCCTTTCTTCACCAATCCAATATAATCTTCAGTTCGAGTTGCTACGAGATGCAAGCAAGCAGCACCTGCTTCTCTCTTTTTGTCCACCAAAGCAACAACGGTTGAGCACCTGAGCTCAACCGAACCGCACCAAATCCAAGCACCAGTGCTACCTCCTTCCCTCCTTCGTAAGCAAATCGAGCAGAAGAGGCAGCCACGACGGAGAGAGAAGGGAGCATGGAGGAGAAAGAAGACGACGTACGGGAGAATGGAAGAAGTGGCCACCATTTATTACGGGACCACATGAAGAAATGGTGCAATGTGTTAGTTTCTAATAAAGTTTGCCGTTCCACAGAAGAAACGGTGCAATGTGTTAGTTTCTAATAAAGTTTGGTGATGATGTGAGTGTGTTGACGTGAAAATGTGTTAGTTTCTAATAAAGTTTGGTGATGATGTGACTGTGTTGACGTGAAAACGTGCTAAGTCAAACATCAAGCACTTTGCTTCAACCTGCAGAGGGCACGGTTATACAGTACAGCTATATATCGCGCGCGATAAAAATAAGACCCATCGCCTGAAAGAATTGCAATCCACCGAGCACCGAGACATTCTTAGCCCAATAGTATTTTTTTAATTGGGCCTCATGCTAAGTTAAACAGAGATTTGCAAAGTTACGAGGATGTATAGAGATGTGACTCTTTTTATTCTGTTTCTTTTTCCCCTTCCGTTAGCTTCTCTTTTGTTTATATTTTCTCCGTTTCTTTTTCATTCTTTTCTCTTTCATGTCCGTACAACATTTCTTATCTTATAGTAACGTTTTTGTAATTTTCTGTTTCTTTTCTTTTCTAGCTGGTTACTTTGTACTTTAACTTGTCTTTAGTTTATACAATATTTATAATTTTAGACTTATTTCTCTCTTACATTTTTATTTTAATTCCTTTATATAGACTTTTTAGTACAAAGTTACACATTTGTGACTATATCACACAATACCTTCCTTGGTTGTTCTTTTTTAATTCTTTATTTCGTTCAATTATTTTTCACTCCTTTTCTTCCATATTTTCTTTCATATTTTCTTCCATTATTTTATCTTCTCACTTTTAAATGTTTTTTCTTATGTTTCCTTTTCTCCCTTTTGTTTATATTTTCCTTCCATGTGTTTTACGATGACTTCTCTCTTTTCTTTATACGGTGCATTACTTTGTATCCAAATTTGTTCTGTGAGTTCATATGGTTGATTTTAAGTTTATATATTATTTTCTTTGTACTAATTTTAGATATATGAATTGGTGCGATAAATAATTTATTTCTTATATGCTAACTTAGCATGCGTATATATGCTTATAGAAATATTTTTTATGATATAGATGCATTTATCTTCATGTAAACTTAGCTGTCTATGTGTAACTAATTTGTTCACAGTGCCAAATTATTTGTTCGCACTGTAGATTAAATTGTTCAGTGATATTGACTCATTTGTTAGTGATATTCATTTTCATTATTTATTCTATAGAATTAAATGTTCGTGATATGTAAAATATTTTGTTCGTTGTACATTATTATTCGTTCGTTTAGTATATATTTTTGTTTGTAAAAAAAATCTTTCCTCTTTAGTAAAAGCATTGGACCATGTTACGCATCCCAACAATCCTGCAATTTGGCTGAGGACAGCCCATTTAAAAATATTGAGTTGTTGACTTATTTATTCGTGATATTAATTTTCTATTATTTAGCTTATACAACCAAATGTTCGTGATGTTTAATGTGTTGTTCATTCTACATTACTATTTGTTCGTTACGTTTAAAGTCTTTGTTCGTAAAAATAATTTTTTATTCATGTTGTTAAAATATTTGTTCTCAGTAGCTTAAACTAATTATTTAGTACTAAAAAAATATTTTTTATAAAATATTATGCAGATATAGGCAAGTGCGGTCTTGTTTTGAAGATTTTGTCATGAGAAAGATAATAGTGCAATCCAAATTTAATTTGGATACTCCATTTATTATTTATAGGTTTTTAAATTTAGAATTGCTTGCATGTGGACCACATCATCACAGCTATTTTTTCTGCATGTAAGGAATTTTTTCTGGGGGTGGGGGGGGGGGGGAGTGGGGAAGGTCCAAATATCGGAACTTGGGCTGAATCAAAAAGGCCTATTACAGCAACTTCAGCGATATGTAGCTGTGCCCGCAGTTATATGTCACAAGAGGCGACAATATCTATAACCATCACCTGAAAAACATTCTCCACATTCAACTAAATGGGCCGTCAACCCACCTAGCTAGGTGTTTTAATTAATTAACTACGTAACCGACGCTTACGATTCAACTCCAAAAAGAAAAGAGCCAGTGCATGCATAGAAAACACAAAGGCGATGACATCACCCCACGTGTAAGGAAGTTTAGAACTTAAAAAAAATCATAGATCTTAAACGGTGTGTCCAAACTAAATTTAGATTGCACCATTATCATTTTATATTAAGATCTTCAAAACAAGACCACACTTGCCTACGTTTGTATAATATTTTTTAAAATATATTTTTTAATATTACATAATTAGGTTCATTTGCTGAGAACAAATATTTTAACAATATGAATAAATAATTATTTTTACGAACAAAGAATCAAACATAACGAACAAATAATAATGTGCAAGGAACAAAACATTGAACATCTTTAACATTTGATTGTACAGGATAGATAATGGGAAATAAATACCACGAACAAATGAGTCAATGTGGCTGAACATTTTAATCTATAAAGTGAACAAATGAGTCAATATGGCCGAATAATTGATAGAGGAAACATCTACTAAGGAATAGAAGAAAAAATAAGTAAATAAATACAAAATAAATAAAATAGAAAAACAAAATAAGACTACAAAGATTTGTAGAATGGGTACATGAGAAAGTGCAATGAAAAGGAGAAATGGACGTGACAAAATCAAACTAGTAATGGATGAAATAAAAAGAGCAAAAAAATGAAACAAGAAACAGCAAGCTGCCGGATTTCTCCTTGCCTGTTACCGTGGGATGGTGGCCTGGTGGGCCAGCTCCGGTGGCAGCACATCAAGTAGTAGGCTACTGGTAGAAAGACTTGGGCCTCCGGCTGATACTATCTTGGACCACGAGAAATAAAAGAACAAACCACATGACAACAGATGTGAATATCATAATGAGCCGAATTTGTGTTACTAGTTCACATCGGATCTATTAAGGCGATGGATCCCATTGTTGCAGCATGCGCGATATATAGCTATCGCGACCTGGAGAGGCCCTCTGCCGAGCCTCGACGAAAACCGCACGTTTTGGTTTGCAGAAATCATGCTATCTTAGGAATCCTCTCTTCCCTTGATGTCTATCTTGTTTTGTTTGTATAAATGTATCATAAATCAGGATACACCATTAGGAAATACCATTAGGAAATATAGGTGTTTCAAGATTGTCAAATTTTGCTTTTATGTTCTTAGGTAGCAATTTTTTTGGTATGATGATCTGGCCTTTTCTTTCTAGTAATTTAATTTCTGCTTGGTGCTTGGTGTTAGAGTAGATTCACACAAACCAGTGATGCAACCAATCGGTGCTCCTTTTGATTTGAATATATGACTTTTCTTTTATGTTAGAGAGGTACACAGTTTCGGCAAAATTCATAAATATTTTAATTGTTTTAGTTACATGTTTTTTTAGTTTGGTATAAACAGTTCATGTCTACATGGAAATATGCCTTCAAAATAGAGACAAGTTGATCTCTTTTCGTTAGTAAAATTTAAGGACTACAGTTGTGCAAATGAATCATAAATTAAATAGACAATATAGGAATTGTAAGCATTTCAATATTGCCAAACTATGCCATTTAAGTTCTGAGTTATAGAGTTTTGTGCTTGTGATCCGCTAGCTTCCTCTACTGATTTACTTACTGCTTGGTGCTTGGTGTTAGAGTAGGCTCATGCAAACCAATGATGTAGCTATATGATGCCTTTTTGATCTTTGAAAATGTTGCTGTCTATGTTCTAATTTGATCGTAATTTTCTACACATTGCTTAAGAGGTTTCTAAAAATAGCCTATTGTAACTCACTAACTTGCTGAGTTGGTTTACCAGCATATAAAATGCTAGGAATCATGTTGTACGGGTTTTGATTATTTTTTCCTGCTCATTTGTTTTAAGTTGCTCCTAAGTTCATTATCATATTTCTTGATTATACCTTAAAGATTAGTGCATGGAGTTACTATAATGGCTATCTTTAAGATCCTGACAGGTGCTTGAAGAGACATGTTAGGAGCAGACTTGTTGAAAGAGCAAACAAAAAACTCAAGTTAGTTGAAATTTTTCTTTACATGATTTCTTTTCCTGGATCAATGTTGATGCTTCAACACTTTATGAATGTTATGATCAGTTGTTGTTGTGCTCTGTAAACATATTAACCTGCATGATGTTGGATGATGCTTGTCCTTGAAGCTTAATAAATGCAGCAACATGTTTTCATTAGGTAATAATATGATTTTTATTAGGCAATAACATTATTTTCTGCATGCCTGTTAGCTTTTTTATGCATGGTTGTTGGCTTTTGCATTTCTGCATGAGAGACAATTTTTATCTTCAGTCCTGAAACTGGTTGCATGCAAGTTCATCTTTATTAGCATTTTAATAAATTTCAGTAGGCATTTAAATACTATCCAACTAGCGAACATGAAGCAATTTAGAAAAGTTTCTATTTTCTGTCAATTAGTACATAAACGTTGCATGCAACTTTTCCTCAGTAAGCAATAATGTAATTCCAAATTAAGCAATACAATATATTTCAGTAGGCAACACCCATGTTTCTGTGCTATGGAATAATATGGTTCTTCGTAGGCAAAATTGTGCAACTTCTGATTAGTTGCCTTAAGTAGTATATCCACATACATCCGCTAGCATTTGTACTGATATTATTTCTCTACCACTATGTGCAATCAGCATCCAGCAATCTGAAATGCAATAAGATCTGCCATACAGTGGATAGTGATTATTGGTTTGTTTTGGTTTGAAATTCTTTGATCGCGCCCGCATTGCCATTAGTACGAGTTCTAGTGTTCTTGACGATTTTTTAATTTCTTTCTTCTTTTGCTACTCTCCTTTTAAGTTGTTCCTCGCTCTTATCTGAAGTGGAGCAAGAAAGAATCATCAAATTTCTCTACAGCTGAAGAAGTGTGGAGAGGATGCAGGTTCACGGGTGAACAAGAACAAGAAGCATTTTTGTCAAATAGTAGAAGTATTTTCAGTACTTCCAATATCAATTATTAGAAGCATTTTATTACTTTCTAGTGGGCAAATACATCAATTACGAGACGCATTTTAATACTTTTCAGTAGGCAAATACATCAAATGCTAGAAGTATTTTCAGAACTAGGCAATAATATTGGCAACATACTGCAAAGTCTTCAACCTCTACTGCTTTCCTCTAACTATGTTATTTTCTTAAAAGCAGTGCAAGTCATGGTGTGGCCAGGAAGGAAAGCAAATAGGCATTTGCTGTAATGATTTTGATGCTCGGTTGTAAAATTATAATATTTTTAAACCTCAGATTAATTTGTCATTATCCTGCTCTGGAACGCAGAACATTATTAAAATGAAGCAGGTAGCAATTTTTCTGCCAAAAAGGGATAAACCCTGTATCAGGTTGCTAGAAAAGGAAAGGCCGTTCAAGCACATCTACTGGCCGACGCCGCGGCGGAGCGCGCGGGTGTAGTTGACAATGGAGTTGAGGCGCTGCAGCTTGAGGTCCTCCCGGAACTGCCGGATGAACAGCTCCGCCCGCGCGTTCAGCGCCGCTTTCCCCTCCAGTGCTTCCTCCACTACTTCCCGCCGGCACGCTCGCGCGCGCTGCATGATCGACTCCGCCACCGTCGCCGCCGGCCGCTCCGCTGCCGCTGTTGCCTCGGCGGCGGCCGTGGAGACAGCAGCTGATGGCGGTGACGATTGCCGTGCCGGCTCATGAGCCTCTTCCGAGCAGACGGGCATGTTGTCCTTCCCGTTGCCTCCAGCCACTTCCTCAGCGGCGGCGCTCTCGGACGCCGTCGATGCTGTGGCGGCGGCCGCGCTCGCTGGTTCCGCGACGGCCGGTTGATGCTGCTCCTCCTCGGCTTCCAGTTCCAGGGACGGGTGGTAGCCCTCTTCGAAGAGGACGGAGAACATGGTGAAGGACCGGAGCCGGCCGAGGACCATGGACGACGCGCTGCGGCAGAGCCTCCGCGTTGTGGACGCGCCCTGCCCCCCGCGGGAGGTGACCACGATGGCGCCGACGAGCACGTTGCAGAACAGGAACAGCGCCGCGCCGGGGCTCATCCATGCCGGCAGCGGCCACCACGACAAGTTCTCCTCCATCGCCATGAGCATGCAGCCACTACTGGCTGTAGCTCCTCGTCACAAACTGGAGCTTAGACTTTTTTAAAAAAAAAATGGAGCTCAGCTACAATTAGTTGCTCGTTAGGCTGCACAAGTGAAGACACCAGAGACCAGCATTTATAACAAGCAGGCTGCAGGGGACTTTCATCAGTTCATGACAACCAATCCACAGGCAGTGATTATGCATTCTTGCAGTTGTGCTGTCAATTATTGTAAGAAAAGATGGAGCGTGTGCGAGCTTGCAAAAGGTTCTTTTTCTCCGGAAATGAAACTCGTAAAGGATGCGCCAACCAACAAAAGCCGCGGTTGCCGAAAAGATGGATGCCCCCAGCGTTTCTTTTGGCTGCTTCCGCATCGTGCATGTGTAGTTCGTGCAAGTTGGAAGGAGGAAGAACGAGTTGAACTCGATTCTTTTTGCCGCAGCTGCAGCCTGCAAGAAGATTCCCCATGAGATTAACAATGGTTAATTAGCTCAACCTGCGGCGTGATCTTTGACATTTACTGACTTTTGGGTGTGCTAGACGAAAGTGTGGTTAGCATGCTTGATACGGTGTTCTCGTTTTTTTACCTAATTATTAGTGGATTCTTCGCATAGGATAGGATCCTACCTAGCTTTCGTTTGCATTGTCTCTTATTATATATATCCAGAGGCAGGATTGTGCATGTTGACGTGTGTATGCTTAGTCGCTAAGCTTCGATCGCAAGGAGATACGTAGGCATGGCCGTATACATTCTTTCTTGTTGGGATGACAATGCGATCTCCGCAAAACCCCGCATTGGATCAGCATAAATATACGTGCTGACCACTATCATCAGTATATATTCCCTCCGTCATAAAATGTACGGCAATGTTGGTTCGTCCTAAGTCAAACTGTTCTAATTAAGTTTGCCCATAATTATAAAAAGGGTAATAATATTTGAAATAAATGTCAAATAAGAAATGATTAGATTCATTATGAAGTATATTTTTATAATTTACTTATTTGATGTGTTAGATTTTAATATTATTCTTAATTTTAGACTACTTCGACTTAGAATTAACCAAAATACCTTACACTCGGAACGGAGGGAGTATTCTCTAACGAACATCACTTTTGGAGGCACATTAATAGCAACCGGCACCACTTGATGTTACCAACCTGCATTAACCTGTATACCAATGTGAGTCCACTATTTAGTTCGTTAAAAAAAAGGTCCACACTATTTATATTATTATTATCTGATCCCTTCTTCCACTATAAGCCCGAGTCATGGTTACAACAAGAAACAAGACCACAAGAAAGAAAATTGATCAAGAGGGAGTGTTATGAAGAAATTAGAATTAGTAATCAATTTCTGTAATAGTTAATTATATTAGTGGTTAGATAGTTATTTTTTATGAAAGGGCTATCACGAAAGGGTCAATCCATGAAAGGGCCAACTCACGAAGGGGTCATACCGAAGGGGTATGTCCCTTCGGCCTCCTTTGATATTGTATATAAACAGTGATCTCTATCAATCAAGAATCCAATTATTCCATTCACCTTTACTTCTAACACGTTATCAGTCACGTTTATTCTCCGTTGAGCAATTGGCCATCTCACCGAGACAACAGAACTCGTCAAATTGCTTTGCTTCTACTGGAACTCGGCGACAACTCTCAATAAGCAAACGCAGAGGCACGATGGCCTCTGCACCATCACGGCAAGTCGGCAAGAGCAACAAGAAACACGCTGAGATATGCGTCTACGAGCACTTGACGAGAACATTGGCAAAGACAAGAGGACAGAGGCCATGAGGCCTAAATTTAATTTCGACAATGACTTCATGCCGGCGGCTGTTCTCGGAGACGTCGTCACCGCCAGCAAGTGACAGCCGATCTTCTGACAAGACAACAACGGCCATGCTGCAATCTTCTTCATAGCAAAATGCGGTCCGAAGCCTTGCACTAAACCAACGCAAGGACTATGCTCCGCAGCCAGAGATTAGAACAATGGATTGCTATTTGATCCTCGGTTCTAGACGACGCAAGGAAGCATGACCTCACCGCTGCATCACGTCTTCTTCCACCACGTCGCTCACGCCGGGCACGACGATCAAGAAAGAAGACCATATGAACGACAACCGCTCGCCGGCGACATGCTCAGACCAACAAGAGACGGAGATAACTGAACTCCATCTCAATCTTACTATTTTTACATTTTATTTATTTTTCTTGCATTGTTAATCGAGTACATGCAGAAAAAAATTATGAACAAAGGCCATGGCTGGCGCACAAGGGAGAGGGGAGGAACCAAACCAGGGCCCTGGGCGCGGCGCTAGGCGCAGTGATGGCGGTGCCGTCGATCCGGCGACGGGCATTGGCGGCACTGCAGCATCGGCGAGCGGCGCAGCGACGAAGCGGGCAGCGACGCCGATTCCCTAACCGCCCTCCCTGACCGTATACAGACCAACAAGGTCATGTCCAACCGAGCCACATGGGCTGCCTGTCCAATTACAGGCCGGCAAGCCTCACCGGGCCAACTGGCCAAACCGAGCACCCCATTCTCTCATTCAATTTCAAAATAAGGTCTCCAAACTTATATTTATCTGCATGTTTAAGATATCTAGTTCTGCATATTTATATTTAGGGTCCTAGATATTCTGTTTTTAGCCCCTATACTAGATACAAATCTGCAATAGATTGCATTTATAATTGATGATATAATTGCTCGTTTTAAACCTTGTGTTTAAATAACTTATGGTGCAAATTATTTACCTAGAGTAAATAGATAGTTTTTGATAACTATGAGTCTTTAGAAATTGCATCATAAGATATTATATTGCGGAGACATTCATTTTTTAAAGTTTACATAAGTTTTCTGTGTCTATGATTTTCTGTTTTAGTCATGGACTTTGATAGAATTTGTATGGTAGAAACTTTACTCCTATACATTATTTGCTTTTGAGACCGGAAAATTATATATATAAATACAAATAGTTTATCGATTTTGTTGGTTGGCAATTATTTTAATTGCAACAAAATCGGATCCTCTTAATTAAGCGATGCTTAATTAATGACTGTGGTATTTAGGCATATATTGGCCTAAGTATAGAAAGGGCAAAATGGCAGACAAACCATTGCTTGATCCCTAAAGGATTTGTGCAATTTATGCCACTATCCATCTATAACACTATGTGCTTAGTAAATTTTCTGTTTTAATATCTGAATTAAACAGTATCAATATGATAGAGTACTTTGTTAACATTGTAAATTTGGTTATTTTTCTATAAATAACATTTTAACTAAGATTGTTCCTCTTTATTAAGAATTTCTTAATTATTGAGGGGTTATGCAAAATTGTTATATCTATATCTTGGATACATTTGGGATTCTAACACAAGTAATGGAGTCCTAGGCATTAGCTGCGTTTAATTCATATTGAATTATTCAGCCTAGAGACCGTGCCTATGGCAGCGATTATTCGCCCATTGCTGAGAGGTCTACATCACGTTTATTTTAACTTGATGATTACCTATGTTGTGTTCTCCCAAATAAGTGTTTTAGAAATATATGAATGGTACACTTTATGGTGATTACCATCATTCATTATTAAAAGTTACACACAGGTAGTACAGTCTTAAGCATTGGTTGCGGTATATTCAAGTAAATATATCATCCCAAAGACTGTGCCTATAGCAGCAATTTATTTGCCTACTACTGAGAGATTTACTCTATGTCTCGGACATAGAGATTATCTACTATGCGTGTGCCATATTAATAATGATTGTCTGTGAGGTATACACTCCTTGTGATTACCTCTAATTTTTGGAAGGTTTAAAGTTTTGTTGACTACCTCCAACTATCCAACGGAAAGTAAAGAAATGGATCCCCTAAATTTTGCATTGGAGATTACAACATCACCATATAATTTTTAATTTACCTTAGGTGTAAATTAATTAAATCAATGAGCTGTCACATGTGTGGATATTGACTTCAGAGGAGGTTAATGAACTCGCTTTAGATGGTATCATTATCCCCCTGAACAGTGGAAAATAGCATTGGTTTTATCCCATTGACTAAGGGAAGAATTTCATGAACCTCAATTAGGGGTTGTTCGTTATACATCAAAGATTTGTTCTACAACTATCATTCTTCCTATGGATATGAGTTAACAATTGAGGGTATTTAATTATGTCCTAATTCAACTCATATCTTACCAAATTATAGAGATATCCAAATGTGTTTTCGTTTGAAAACACAAAAATACAATATTGGATATGGCATATAAGTAATGAGATAAGTCTCATTTTGATTGTATTATGCATACAATCATTCCAGTTAAAGTTTGTGACATCCGGCCCAATTTAGATGGCCCAGTTGTAGCCCATGAGTGCTGCATGCACATGTTTAGTACCACCTTGCTAGTTGAGCAAGGGTGGAACCAACTTATAAGCTTTTGTCCTCCAGCCATAGCACCTTCGGATTGACCCTTTTACGCGAAGCGAGAACGAAAGCGTAAGTAAGGTGCTATGTGTAAGCGGGCTCGCCCCTCGGAAGGGCTGGGCTGTGCGGTGTTGGGGTGTGGGGTGTTACAAAGTTGTTGCGTATAAGATAATTTTTCACACTGTTGATGCATTCTAAATTTGAAATGATCAACTTGCCCATCATATGAGATTAGTTGAAAAATTATTAGCAATTTTATTGGTCATATTTTTCACAAGGTGTGGTTAAGATAAGTGCCACAGTGAAATAGATTTTAAGATCATATTTCAATGTCTTAGATTCCTTGATCATATTGAAGAGAATATGTTTGAGTCCGATACAAATATTGTGTGGACAGATCAGACATTTCATGGTTGTAAAGATTCATCTATAAGATGATCTAAAGTCTGTGAAGTATCCACACTCAGCCATGCATTTGGTAAATAATGACTGAAGTTGTGAGCTCATTATGCCTAAACACTGCAGAATTTATATGCCTCAAAATGATTGTTTTGGCATTAGAATTCAGTTAAACATCCAAAAGGATAAATGAAATCTACGAGAAAGACATCAAAATAATAAAGGACCACTGTTAGAGAATTGCTATTTGCCAACTTGGTGTTGGGGTCAGGTAGATTTACACACTCCTTGACTTAAGATTAACTGCATATCCCCTATATGCATTTAGTACGTGGAAATCCATGAAAATTTCCTATATGCGTAAGATTGGGTTACATTGTATACGTACCAATCTCACCACCATATCTTATATGTGGGAAAAAAACTACTCGAAGGACAAGCTCTTAAGTTCTGGATCCATCCATATCTTCTTACAACAAGCCTTTTCCTCCCTAAATGTATCTAGATTACTCCCTTTCGGGAGTAACAAGGTTTGTATCTTTGTATCAGCCTTTGGGTTGTCCTCTTTGTAGTTGAGATCGGGTGGTTTCGAGTGGTGAAACCTTCGAGATCTGTGTATTCTCCTTTATTTGAATGTAATCCTTGTAACTGTATTTCCTTTGGGATGAGTTTAGGGGTTTGTTGGCTGAGATAACTCTGGGAACTAGGTTCACGCCTTTTGTACTTCTTGTTTTTTACCGTACTGCCCCTGTCTCTGTTTATTTAACCTCTTCGGTAAATCTAGGTTTAGCACGCTCCCTCTTCTTTCTCCGCCGCTGCAAAACTCATCTGCTCTCGCCCTCGAGTGCCGCGAGAAACTAGCCACCGCTAGCCCCCGAGCGTGAGGTGAGAGAGACTTATTCCAATGGCACCGAAGAGATTTGCTTCAAAGGGAAAGGTGGACGAGGATGCTGTTGGTGAGGTGGAGGTCCATGGGTGGAAGTCGAGTAAGTGCGCTGACTCCCACCTTTTGAATCTGGTTGAGAGTCATCTTCTTCAACTTCAGAAAGTGATCCATTGGCGTGGATCCGTGGGGGAGTTTTTTCCTCATGAGGGAAGAAACGAATCTGTTGTTTTCCTTCCTCATGTTCTTCGGGGCCTCGGTTTTCCCGTTTCCGATTTCTTCCATGGCCTACTTTATTACTGGGGGGTTCAAGTGCATCACTTGACCCCTAATTCCATCCTTCAAATCTCTATCTTTGTCCACTTGTGTGAAGCCTTCCTAGGGATTGAGCCCCACTTCGACTTGTTTCAGTATTTCTTTCATCTGAAACCTCATCCCAACGATTCGAAGGTGGATGTAGTTGGGGGAGCCGGGTTGCAATTTCGTCAGGGGAGGAAACCCAAGTATATCCCCTATGATTTGAGTGACAAGGTCATCGACTGGAAGTCGATGTGGTTTTATATTAGGAATATTTCTTCTTCCCTTCCTCTTCGTACTCCTGGCCCCCCTGTGAAGAAGTCGAATTGGAATTCCAAGGGGAGTGGAGGGGACTAGGTTAACTTCCTTCTCGGGGAGATTGAGAGGTTGAAGATAGATCACCAGGTTTGTGGTGCATTTGTGATTGCGAGCTGGCCGATGCGCAGGGTCCAGCCGTTGCAGCGGCGGGTCAATTTGGGTTTTCAGTATGCAGGGGAGACGGATCCATCCCGTTAGACCCGAACCAAGATTACTGAGGATGATCTGAAGGATCGGGTGTTGGAGTTGCTGAAGAATGTCCCTGAGACGGCCAATGTTGTTGGGACTTTCAGCGCTGCCAGGCGTCCTTGTGAGGTACTGTTTTGAGTAGTCGACTGAAGTGTAGTTCGAGTACTTTTTGTCGGGTAGTCGAGTTGATTCGATATCTTTCATGCAGATTAATCCCGAAAACTATCAGAGTAGGCCTCCGCTGACTGAAGATGTGCCCTTGGCGCATACTGACTCAAGTGTGCATCTGACTTCCTTGTATTCTGGTTTGGAATTGCCTTTAGATCCTTGTTTGACCGTAATTGGATCTTGTTTCCAGGTCCTTCGGTAAGTCGGACGGCATCGGACGTCCAGGAGCGGGCGGCGGATGAGCCATCCGTCGAGTTTGTGAGGACTCGGAAGTAGAGTGCCGCTTCTGCCGGGGGTAGTGACAGGGGAGTATGGATTGGTACTCTTCTGAGTTGTGGCCTTTTCTTGATGGCTTCTCCTCTTCTAAGAGGCAGGCTGTGGGCTCTATCGTGAGCCCTGTTGACTCGACTCCTGCTGCGCCAGCCGAGTCTGGTGGGAGCGGCTCCGCTAAGGGGCAGAGTGGTTCGGGGCAGACCGTGGTCCCGAAGTTTGTCAAGGCAAAAAGATTTGTTCTGAAGCACTCCTCTCAGTAAGTGTGTCTGTTGATCGGATGTTCTTATTTGATCTTTTGATATTGTGATTGAGGTGTTTGGTACTTCTTCCTCTTGTAGCAGTCCCGATGCTCTTGGTTTTGATGAATCGGAGAAAGGAATTTTTGGTTCCCTTAGGAACATCGCCCAGTTGCCTTCTAGTTCGCTAAAGGAGGGTGATCGGGTGGCTGATTCTGCCGCTGGTGATACGGCGGGGGATCAGGACCTTGGGGAGGTGGGCAGGGAGTCTCCTGCCATTGACACTGGTGTCTTGGTGTGTTCGACTAGTTTTTCTGTCGAGCTTAGTTGACGTCTCTGTGTCTTTTTAGACAAGCAAGCTAAGGATCCACCAAAGAGTCCTGTGGCCGCTAGCAATGTTGACCTGATCCCGCTGGACGTGCCGTGGCTGGAGGTGGAGAAGCCAGTCGAGGGGTCGACTGTTGTGGCCCGGGAGATTCTGGGCTGTCATTCTGCTCTTGTTGTAAGTAGCTTTTTTTGTACTCGAGTACTTTTTGTTGTGCTGTCGAGTACTTTTGTCTTGATCTTGCTTTGTTGGTAGAGTCTGGCCAATCAAGTCGTGGAGCAGGTCGAGTTCCTTCGTCGGACTGGCGAGGATATCCAGCTGACGGCTGACCAGTCGCTTTAGCTTGAACGGATGGCTGCTCTTGAGAGGTCTTCTCGGGAGCAGTCAGAGAAGGTCAAGCTGTTGGAGGCCCGAGTGGATACCTTGGAGCAGGATAATTCTTCTCTAAAGGAGAAGGCCTCCAATCTAAAGGAGAGGTCAAGGCAGCTGCCAAGGAGAAGAAATGTATTTTCTTCTTTCTTCTTTGTCCTTAAGTAGTTTTTTTTTGTTCTCATATTTTCCTTGCTTTGACAGAGCTTAAGAGCTTGTTGTTGAGAAAAGATAATGAGGTGACTGATCTGACAAATATTATGTATCGTCACGCAGATGCTGTAGAGAAGCTGACCAAGATCAAAGCTGATGCTGACAAGCAGACACTCAGTGATATGAAGCAGATCAGGGAGCTATCCCAGTAGCTGGCTGATATTGAAGCGGCGGCTCCAGTAGTCGTCGACATGGTTGAGGATGAGGAAGCTAGTGGTAAAAGTCTGCTGGATCATCTTCGGGAAGCCCTCCAGTGACTCAGTGGCTTCTTCTCCGACACCTCCCGGGATTACTTGGCCCATGCCTTAGGTTTAGTCAAGTCCATTCTCCCTTCCGTGAACTTGTCCTTTATTGGCGATGGGGTTGCCGTTGGCTGTTCGGAGGAGCGTTTCTCTGAATATGTTGCGGAGATGAAGCCCATCGCTGATAAGGTTATTAGTAGCTTGGAGCCAGCGCCAGAGGCTTAGACAGTTGTTGTAATATCCTCTTGGTTTTTGTGTGGTCAATTGTCCATTGCAGTATTTTTAACATTCTGATGTATAGTACTTTCTTTTGAGTTGACGGCCGATCGGCTGGTTGCCTTGATATTGGCTGTCTTGATTTGTTTCTTCGAGTACAGTAGTAGTCGAATGTTCTTCTGAGTAGTCGACCAATTGTCTCGTGGATGTAGAGATCTTTTTGCGAGATAGGGAGCACGTCCCATCAGTAGGTCGAGTACCAGAGTAGACGGATAGTTCGTTGTCTTGCAGAAGAGAAGAATGAGTCTTCTTTGGATGTAGGGATCTTGTCCCGTCCAAAGATCGAGTATGATAGTAGTCGATCAATTGTCGCCTCATGGATGAATAAATTCATCTTTGGAGATAGAGAGTGTGTCCCATCTGAAGATCGAGTACCGCAGTAGTCGAATAAGTTGTCGTCTTATGGACGAGAAAAATAGGGTGCTGGTCCCATCCGAAAATCGAGTACCGCAGTAGTCGAATAAGTTGTCGTCTCATGGACGAGGAGAATAGGGAGCTGGTCCCATCCAAAAATTGAGTATCGCAGTAGTCGAATAAGATGTCGTCTCATAGACGAGGAGAATAGGGAGCTGGTCCCATCCGGAAATCGAGTACTGCAGTAGTCGAATAAGTTGTCGTCTTATGGACGAGTAAAATAGGGTGCTGGTCCCATCCGGAAATCGAGTACCGCAGTAGTCGAATAAGTTATCATCTCATGGACGAGGAGAATAGGGAGCTGGCCTCATCCAGTAATCGAGTACCGCAGTAGTCAAATAAGTTGTCGTCTCATGGACGAGGAGAATATGGAGTTGGTCCCATCCGGAATTCGAGTACCGCAGTAGTTGAATAAGTTGTCGTCTCATGGACGAGGAGAATAGGGAGCTGGTCCCATCCGAAAATCGAGTACTGCAGTAGTCAATTAGGTCGTCTTATGGATGAGAGAATAGAGAACTTGTCTCTAGGGCCGAAGGCCCCGACTACTCGATTCGCCGTGCCTTTGACTTTGAGTGAACAAAAAAAGGTTGGTATTCGAGGTAGTCGAAGGAGTTACCACCAATTGGGAGGGTGATCCCATGTCTCATAGGTTTTACTCCTGAAGTTAGAGAACTTGTCTCTAGGGCCGCAAGGCACATGTCCCTTAGCCCCAATTACTCGATTTGCTGTGCCTTTGACTCTGAGTAAACAAAGAAAGGTTGGTATTCGAGGTAACTGATGGAGTGAAGACTCCTGAAGAAGTAACCCCTTGGGAGAGGGAGAGCTCATCTTGATTGCATGCCTAACCGGGCCAACAGGCCAAGCCGAGCACCCCATTCTCTCATTCAATTTCAAAATAAGGTCTCCAAACATATATTTATCTGCATGTTTAAGATATCTAGTTCTGCATATTTATATTTGGGGTCCTAGATATTCTGTTTTTAGCCCCTATACTAGATACAACTTTGCAATAGATTGCATTTATAATTGATGATATAATTGCTCGTTTTAAACCTTGTGTTTAAATAACTTATGGTGCAAATTATTTACCTAGAGTAAATAGATAGTTTTTGAGAACTACGAGTCTTTAAAAATTGCATCATAAGATATTATATTGCGGAGACATTCATTGTTTAAAGTTTACATAAGTTTTCTGTGTCTATAATTTTCTGTTTTAGTCATGGACTCTGACAGAATTTGTATGGTAGAAACTTTACTCCTATACATTATTTGCTTTTGAGACCGGAAAATTGTATATATAAATACAAATAGTTTATCAATTTTGTTGGTTGGCAATTATTTTAATTGCAACAAAATCGGATCCTCTTAATTAAGCGATGCTTAATTAATGACTGTGGTATTTAGGCATATATTGGCCTAAGTATAGAAAGGGCAAAATGGCAGCCAAACCATTGCTTGATCCCTAAAGGATTTGCGCAATTTATGCCACTATCCATCTATAACACTATGTGCTTAGTAAATTTTCTGTTTTAATATCTGAATTAAACAGTATCAATATGATAGAGTACTTTGTTAACATTGTAAATTTGGTTATTTTTCTATAAGTAACATTTTAACTAAGATTGTTCCTCTTTATTAAGAATTTCTTAATTATTGAGGGGTTATGCAAAATTGTTATATCTATATCTTGGATACATTTGGGATTCTAACACAAGTAATCGAGTCCGAGGCATTAGCTGTGTTTAATTCATATTGAATTATTCAGCCCAGAGACCGTGCCTATGGCAGCGATTATCCGCTCATTGCTGGGAGGTCTACATCACATTTATTTTAACTTGATGATTACCTATGTTGTGTTCTCCCAAATAAGTGTTTTGGAAATATACGAATGGTACTCTTTATGGTGATTACCATCATTCATTATTAAAAGTTACACACAGGTAGTAGAGTCTTAAGCATTGGTTGCGGTATATTCAAATAAATATATCAGCCCAGAGACCGTGCCTACACCAGCAATTTATTTGCCTACTACTGAGAGATCTACTCTATGTCTCGGACATAGAGATTATCTACTATACATGTGCCATATTAATAATGATTGTCTGTGAGGTAGTGATTACCTCTAATTGCTGTAAGGTTTAAAGTTTTGTTGACTACCTCCAGTTATCCAAAACAAAGTAAAAATATGGATCTCCCTAAATTTTGCATTGAAAAAAATTACAACATCACCATTGTGATTTTTAATTTACTTTTGGTGTAAATTAATTAAATCAATGGTCTGTCACATGTTGTGGATATTGACTTCAGAGGAGTTTGATGAACTCGCTTTAGATGGTATCATTATCCCACATGGACAGTGGAAAGTAGCAATGGTTTTATCCCATTGACTAAGGGAAGAATTTTATGATGTCATACTTATTGTCAATGCATAAGTATTGTAGGTATCAAATTGATAAATTTGATACTTGACAATATTTATGGATTTTTATGTATTAGATGAGAATTTCATTAAATTCTTGCCATATATAGAAATAAATCGTATGAGAATCATTCCAATGTGGGAATGGTATGTGCCTACTGGATTTTTTTACCACAAACTCTATAATTGGAGAAGCAAAATGGTCCTGGTTCTTATGACAAGAAGAGGGAATATTTTTGGCCATCGTTGATGAGATGTAATGATAGTTTGTTTTGTTCTACCACTATCATTCTTCCTATGGATATGAGTTAACAATTGCGGATATTTAATTATGTCCTAATTTGACTCATATCTTACCAAATTATAGAGATATCCAAATGTGTGTTTTCGTTTGGAAACACAAGAAGACAATATTGGATATGGCATATAAGTAATGAGATAAGTCTCATTTTGACTGTATTATGCATACAATCATTCCCGTACAAAATGTTGCGTATAAGATAATCTTATCTTAAAATCATATTTCAATGTCTTAGATTCCTTGATCATATTCAAGAGAATAAGTTTAGATCTGATACAAACATTGTATGGACAGTTCAGGTATTTATGGTTGTAAGGATTCATCTATAAGATGATTTAGATTGTGTGAAGTATCCACACTCAGCCATGCATTTGGTATATAATTGCTCAAGTTGTGAGCTCATTATCCTGAACACTACTGAATTTATATGCCTTAAAATGATTGTTTTGGCTTTAGAATTCAGTTAAATATCCAAAGGGATAAATGAAATCTATACCAAAGACATCAAAATATTAGAGAACCAGTGTTAGAGAATTGCTATTTGCCAACTTTGTGTTGGGGTCAGGTAGATTTACACACTCCTGACTTAAGATTAACTGCATATCTCCTATATCCAAATGTGTGTTTTCGTTTGGAAACACAAGAAGACAATATTGGATATGGCATATAAGTAATGAGATAAGTCTCATTTTGACTGTATTATGCATATAAGTAATGAGATAAGTCTCATTTTGACTTAAGATTAATTGCATATCCCCTGTACGTGGGAATCCTTGAAGATTTCCTATTTGCGTAAGATTGGGTTATGTTGTATACGTACCAATCTCACTACCACAGCGTACATTGATGGGCACACACAGAAAATTTGGGATCAATATAAGATTTCAATCTCCGTCAATCATTAAGTTTCTAGAACCTCTCAAGGAGGACCTATTTACAGCCCGTATGCTGGGTTTATTTTAATAACAAGCATTTTCAGGCATTATGCGGAGATTTAAAGTACCATATACAATGCCAGGAAAATATTTAGAATGCTTAAAGCATTTCAAGCTCAGGATCACGTATTAAATGACTAATTTTTTAGTTCAAAGAACTATTATTTGCAAAATATTGTAAATAGACTGCCAAATGCATTTACTGATTACTAAAATATGTTTTAAATTTGTTAATCCTTTGCAAGTTATGTGCCAGAAAGAGTGGAGGTACCAAATAAATCCACTCAACTCACAAGTGTAAATAAGAGGGGGAGAAGTATGGCCATAAAGCAGGATTATTCATTGCTAGCAACAGAAGGCTTTTCTTCTAAGATAGTAAATGCAGGTCAACCTATGGTTGGCAACATATTGTGGGTAAATATTGGTTATTACCCGGTGGAAGAATGTCTCCACAAATCTAGCTCCTAGGTGCACCTAAATACTGATACTAGGATATCGGAAAGCCATGACTCTCGTTTCAGGAAGTCACGATGAGTCGTTAATGATACTTTTGAGTCTTGATAGACTGGAGAATTATATGATAGAAAGGCTACACGTGTCGACACATATTTCTCTGAATAAATTGTATACAACATTCCAAGTCATCCAGTTAGTAAAACCATGGCAGAGTGTTTTGAACACTCTTATTGGAACTTGTTGAATGAAGTAGTACATACAGAGATAGTCTTGCTCACAAAAAAGAGGTGTTTTAGCCTATGGAGCTAACATCTCAAGACATCTTTACTGTGGGATACATAAGTGTTTTCATCCTAGAATGGATTGAGAATAATATGGTGGTGAGATACAAAGCAAGACTAGTAGCACAAGGTGTTTACGCAAAGCCCAGGCATTGATTTTCAATGCAAATTATTCTCTTAAATAATTGTTATAAATTTCAGATACTATTTTTTGATTGGCGGTACAAAAGCATCTATCTTTACAGTTGATAGATGTAGTGATTGCATATATTTACATGATCACTTGATTTGGTATATTTGTGAAGCTTTTGGGAAGGAGTTCACATACCCAAACCTCATACATAAAATCGCAACATATATTGTGTATTGCTTAAATCAATATATGGCTTAAAGTAGTTAAGTCGAATTTAGTACAATCGACTTTGTGTGCATTCCTTAAACTTATGGGATATAAGGTTGATTACATATGGGTGTTCATTTTTGATGTCCTTGATTGGACTTCATAGTCTTATATGGTGGTCAATAAATTTGACACCATTAGTAATGAACACACATTGATAGCGCGTGATAATCAAAGACGGAGTTTAAGTTGGAAGATACAGACTAAACCAATATTTAATTTGTGTTTATGATCTAAGCATCTTCTCTCAAGATTTTGTACAAAGCTTCTATATCCAGATCATATTGAGCGATTCAATATGATGGTATCCTATGGTTGTTCTATCTCTAGAAGAGAGAAAGGTTATTGTATGCCATAGTGATTGAGATGAGATAATAGGACATATGGTTCATTATCTCTGTGCTATTGATGTGCTAATATATCTTGCAAAAGTTCTTGGCCGGATATTATTTTACAAAGATTTGCTTTCTAGTAGCAGCGCTAGTCCAACCAAATATTGGTAGATTGATATCTCAAATAGCACATGTGATCTTGGTATAATCCATGATCCGATTATATGGATATAATGATTCTGGTTATCTCTAAAATCTCAAAATCCAGATCATTGAAAGGCTTAATGTACATATGAAAAGACCATTTAGTGATAGTCTTTAACTAGACATTTAATGGTTAATTCCAATAATCATTCTGATATTGTATTGCACAAGTCTTCACATAAATGTATATAGCTTGACAGAACGATAGATCCCATATTGAAGTTCTGTGGTGTTGATTCTATTGAATCAATAGTCATTACCTATAAAGGTAATGTAACTTGTGTTGTGTAGATGAAGACAAGTTACACTTAGTGTAATATTTCTACACTAAGATGGTTCTGCTCCATAAGTAATATGGACATACGAATATTTGCAAAATAAGTGACGTGATAATCTAGTTGAGATATTCACCGAGTCTACCATACTCAACATTTCTTATGTGTTGAGTACATTGGTATGAATTTAATTTTATATTTACAAGTATCAGGGGGAGAGTCTCTCTGAATAGTAACTTGTTGCAAACATCATATTGCACTCTTTTCTTTCTATGAGTTTTTTCTTTGGGGTTTCTCATATAAAGTTTTTAATGAGACAATATCAACACAAGGTCATGTGATATCATCCATTTTTCCCATGGGGTTTTTGGTGGATGATACTCGGACATGCATTGCACTCTTTTCTTTATGTGAGTTTTCTGTTTAAGGTTTCTCATATAAAGTTTTTGATGAGGCAATGCCAGCGCAAAGGTATATGCTATATCATCTATTTTTCCCACAGGGGTTTTTGAAAGATGATATGTGAAGCATATTGGCCATACAGTCAAGATGCTATTAGACTAAGACTTTGGATTTATCTCAAGGGTCTACTAACATTAGTAATTGTATATTATGGTGTTTCTCCTTATTTTTCCCACCGGGTTTTAAGGAGTTTTGCTTAGTATACCAGAATTACTTTGGTTTTTCCCACAGGGTTTTTCAAAGATTCTCCTCATATTTTTCCTGAAAAGTTTTTGGGGAGTTATATATTATATCGCATCTCCTGATTTTTCCCAAAGGGTTTTCAAGGAGTTATTCGATTGATTATAAGACCACAAGAAAATCAAATTGATTACAAGACCACAAAAAGAAGAAAATTGATCAAGGGGGAGTATTATGAAGAAATTAGAATTAGTGATCAATTTTTATAATAGTTAATTAGATTAGTCATTAGACGGTTACCTATCACGAAAGGGCCAACTCACGAAGGGGCCATCTCGAAGGGGCCATACCGAAGGGGCATGTCCCTTCGGCCTCCCTTGGTCTTGTATATAAACAGTGATCTCTCTATCAGTTAAGATAATCCAACCATTCCATTTACTTTTACCTCTAACACAGCTCATGCGCTGCGTCACAAAAGGCTCAGCGCCGCCAGGTGCGATATGTTTCCTGCCCATTTACTTTGCTTCTGGCCCACGTTTTCAGGTCAGCTACATCGTGACGACGTGAGCGACGCAATGCATTCTAGTTCTTGTTGCGTTTCCAATTTGCTTTTCTCTTTCCCATTTTATTTTTTTATTTTTCTATTTCTATATTAAATTTTATTCCTACTTTTTTCACTTCTTGTCACTTCTATATCATTTTTATGGGGCTTCTATATCAAATTTTACCCTAATCATGCTCTAAACTTATCCATTTTTCTAAATCTTTTCAAGTATGCTTAAGGTGGACTTGTTCTATTATTACAAAACGCATGCTTATCTTGTTTCAAATGTGCATATGGATTACGAGCTGTTGTAGTTGATGCTATTTATTGAGGAAAAAATTCTTCACAAACATAGTATACTACTACTAATCTGAGATTTTAAATTTTCTGTTCTTTGAACACCACAATATTTTTCCCATAAAGTTAGAACAATTTGATCATAAAGCTAGAACAATTTCACTATGAAGCTAGAACACTCTTTATAAACAAGGAAAACTTTTAGCTTGAGCAATTTGATTGTAAAGGTAAAAAAATTGGTTGCCAAAGCGAAACAGTTGTTCCAGTTTAACAAACAAATTGTTCCACATTCATTAAAAAAAAGTTCCACAAAAATATAATCCAAACATTGTTAAATGTGGTCTTCTTTAAAGATGTCAACATAAAAGACACAACTATTTAATTTGCACACTCAGTTTGGAAAGTAATAACTTTTTCTTTTATTTTTCACGCAGCATGCATATATGATTGCCGTCAATTATTTCTTTTGTTCTCCTTGTGTTATATTCTTGTTTTTTTTTCATGTTTGAAGCAACACATGTTGGGCGTGGCTTGTAGGCCTGTAAGCAGCGACGGTTTGACGTGCACTTGAATGTCTATTGGTCGGCGGTGGCAGTGTGTGCCCCAAGTAAAAATCAGCTGAACGGGCGTGGCAAATAACGGAACACTCCCACGGCTCACGAATGAGCAGTATTTCTATCTTTGCCATGGGCCATATATGCACAGGCATGGCTGGTTTGGGGTATCTATTGGAACCCTAATTTTATTTTGCATCTTGCTAGGAGAGAGCTTCAAGAGAGGGGATGGAAGAGAAAGGACAGCGATTACTCTTGGTCTCAAGTTCCCATCAATAGAGGGAGGATGAGAGTGGTTTCCTAGCTAGAGCAACACTGTAACTTACATGTTCTAATGTTCATGTTCTCCGTCTGTTGGAAATTTGGTGTGCATCTTGCCTGTCCCCGAGTTTTTTTTTTCTTTTTGTGCACTTTTGGGTGATTTTCTCAGAGATTTTTGATCATCGGATTTGAGTGGGATATGAAACAAATTTCTTTGAGGTAACTGATGCTCGAACATCTCTAAGCATACCTATGGTGATTCTCTAGCTAATCACTCACTTAAATCTCCTGAATTTGAAGTTTCCCCAAATCATTCTTTTTTTTGACCAAAGGCACTATGCCGCACTTTATTGAAAGCATAGTGAGCATGTTAAAAGTAAAAGTACAAGGAATGGTTGGATTATCTTGATTGATAGAGAGATCACTGTTTATATACAAGACCAATGGAGGCCAAAGGGACATGCCCCTTCGGTATGGCCTCTTCGAGATGGCCCCTTCGTGAGTTGGCCCTTTCGTGGATTGCTCCTTTCGTGATAGGTAACCGTCTAATGACTAATCTAATTAACTATTATAGAAATTGATCACTAATTCTAATTTCTTCATAATACTCCCCCTTGATCAATTTTCTTCTTCTTGTGGTCTTGTAATCAATTTGATCTTCTTGTGGTCTTGTAATCAATCGAACCAACAGATGCGATATAATATATAACTCCCCAAAAACCTTTCAGAAAAAAATGTGAGGAGAATCATTGGAAAACTCTGTGGGAAAAACCAAAGTAATTCTGGTATGGTGGTTCTAGAAGCTTAACGATTGACGGAGATTGAAATTTTATATTGATCCCAAATTTTTTATGTGTACCCCTCAATATACGCTGTGGTGGTGAGATTGGACGGCCGCGCGAGGGAGCCGGCGAGCAGCAGCGCCAGGACGGCCGCGTGATGTACCGCCGGCGGCCACGCGACTGCAGGCTCGGCAAGGAAAGCACGTTCGGGTGCGGGCACAAGGAATCCGAGGGAGAGCAAGAAGAAACGAGCCGAGTCTCCCCAATGCGAGTTTGCTGGTTTCTTAGCGTATCGATTCACGAGAAGACCCAGTTTCCTATGTAAGGAACGGTTTCTATCTTTTTTTCTTCTCTCTCCACAATAAAGCTACCGCCACAAGGTAATTAAGATAGAAACTACTCCTACCATCAATGTCCCATTAGGATTGCCCTAGCCTGTCTTGCCCACCGAAACCGACAAGCCGCCGTCGATGACAAAGTTGTGCCCGTTCACGTACTTGGCCTCGTCGGACGCCAGGTACAGTGCCGCCCTCGCGATTTCCTCCGCCTCCAGCACCGTCCCGGCCATCGGGTTCATGTCGACCTCCACCGTCCGCTTGCTCTCCTCCGGGCTCATCCCGGGGAGCCACGCCCCGATGCTCTCCAGCCCCATGGGCGTCAAGATGCCACTGGAGCAGATGGCGTTCACGCGCACGCCGGAGCGCCCGAGCTCCGCCGCAACGGCGCGCACCAGGCCAGCACCGCGGCCTTGGACGCGCCTTACGCCGAGGTGGCCACGCCGCCCAGCAGCGCGGCGACGCTCGCGGTGCAGATGATGCTGCCGCGGCGGCGCGGGACCATGACCCGCGCCGCGTGCTTGAGCCCCGCCAGCACGCCCCGGGCGTTGACCGCCATCACGCGGTCGAAATAATTCTAATTCTAAACGGTCTCGAACCCTTAACTCAGCAAACGGTCACCGGATTCTGATTAGAACTCCGATTAACGGACCAAAGATACAATCCTTGCTTTAGAAATATATGCTTGTATTCAATATAAAAGAGATACCATCAGACTTAGGAGTATTTTAGATATTTTACCACTCAACACAGATAATCGACTCGAAATAATTAGAATTGTCAAATACTCAGCTTATTTAGACAGCCGATTCTCTGGATAGCAGAATCTCCGAATCCTACTTCTCAGAGGTTCACAAAAGCAGAATCAAACAGGGCCAATAGCCCCCGAAATTAATCGGCAGCTGATTGATCCTTGCTTCACGGCATGGTGGCGCCGGTATCTTTACTAGGCTGTCTTGCCCACCGAAACCGACAAGCCGCCGTCGATGACGAAGTTGTGCCCGTTCACGTACTTGGCCTCGTCGGACGCCAGGTACAGCGCCGCCCTCGCGATGTCCTCCGCCTCCAGCACCGTCCCGGCCATCGGGTTCGTGTCGACCTCCACCATCCGCTTGATCTCCTCCGGGCTCATCCCGGGGAGCCACGACCCGAGGCTCTGCAGGCACATGGGCGTCACGATGGCGCTGGGGCAGATGGCGTTCACGCGCACGCCGGAGCGCGCCAGCTCCGCTGCCGCGGCGCGCACCAGCCCCAGCACCGCCGCCTTGGACGCGCCGTACGCCGGGGTGGCCACGCCGCCCAGCAGCGCGGCGACGCTCGCGGTGCAGATGATGCTGCCGCGGCGGCGCGGGACCATGACCCGCGCCGCGTGCTTGAGCCCCGCCAGCACGCCCCGGGCGTTGACCGCCATCACGCGGTCGAAGTCGGCGAGGTCCACGGCGCCCAGCGGCGGCGGCGTCCCCGTGGCGCCCCCGATGCCGGCGTGGTTGAACATGACGTCGAGGTGCCCGTGGCGGGCGACCGCGAGGTCCACGGCCGCCGCGACCTGCGCCTCGTCGGCCACGTCGCAGCGGGTGTAGCATGCCGCGCCCGGGCCGCCGAGCTCCGCGGCCACGGCGTGGCCCAGGTCGTCCTGGATGTCGGCGATCACCACCTTGGCGCCGTTCCTGACGAACTCGGCGGCGGTCGCCTTGCCGATGCCGCTCGCGCCACCGGTGATGACGGCGACTTTCCCGGCCAGCCTACAGGCCACCAATAATTCCACATGACACTTCACCTCCATGCATCCATCTCCGATGTAGGAAAACAGAGCACTACTGTGTACATCACCTCTGCGGACTCTGGGAGCTCGGAGCCGAGGATGAGAAGGAATTTGCGAGGAAGACTGACGGCGATCCTGGCCCAATGATCCTGCTCCTCTTCTCCCTGCGAGACACGAAATCCATTGATGCCATGGTTCTGCCAGACACTAGCTGAAAGCCTGAAACTGAACTCAGACCACACCTACCTGAGAGCCAATTGCAAGGCTCTGGTGAACATCGCCATGGCCACACGCTTGCTCGTTGAACAGATACTAGCACACCTCCAGGCAGCAGAGCTGATGGAGCTGGTTAATGGCAGGGTCTTCCGCTGCCGCGAGCCTTCTTAAAGACAAACCATGTGCTGGTGGAGACATGTGTTTTGACTTGTCTCATCGCGGTGCAGAGCCAAATGTTCCCCGGAGAACGTGTTTTGACTTGTGGCTCATCACGGGTATAGTGACAGATCACGAGGAGTTTTTGTTTATAGAGAACCAGTTGTAAAGAAAGAACATGCCCAAATTGGTATAATAACTATCAAGACTCTACCGGGAATAGTACTACGCTAACTAAATTACAGGCTTCGATCTTCTTGAGCACCAATGGAAATCATTATCGAATGTTTTCCTCTCGAAAAAAAGCAAAAAGTGCAAAAGGTATAGCAGCAGTTATGCATTATGTGGTTACCCTAGAAAGCTAAGATTATGAAGCTTTCTGGTCAAAGCGAGCATCAAGTTTGATCTTTAGGCTGTCTGATTCTTACAAATTCAATTTGGGGTGGGGGGTCGCCCTGCGTGTGCCGGGTGGAATTGCAGGGGCAGGCGTAGGAGATTCTAATGGGTGTAATGTTTTTGAAGTATACTGACACACATTTTGAAGTATTAAACGTAGACTAATAACAAAATAAATTACAGATTTCGTCTATAAACTGCGAGACAGATTTATTAAGCCTAATTAATCTATTATTAGCAAATTTTAATTGTAGCACCACATTGTCAAATCACGGCGCAATTAGGGTCAAAAGATTCGTCTCGCAATTTACATGTGAACTGTGCAATTGATTTTTTCTGTTGTCTATATTTAATACTTCATGTATTTGTCCAAACATTCGATGTAATGTTTTTGGCCAAAATTTTTTGGGAACTAAACAAGGCCTCCAAAACTGCTAATTCTCCCCTACCACGGCAACTCTAATAATGGGATGGGTCTGACGGATGCAACAGTAGAGTCAAGGAAGGGAGTGTGAAATTTTTAGGGTTACGAAAGAGACTGCCATTTCTTTAAGAGCCATACATGGAATTTTGGCCTACGAAATATCAGGGCACATAGCTCTTAATCAATTGCAGTGAAGTTGATGCATATCAATTTCAAAAATTCCTTATAAACAAACCAACAGGCAATTTCTCTAAATCCATCAAAAAAACCAAAGGCAAAAAAAAGAGGGAAAAGCTTACCTCACTCGAATTTTCTTCTTCCCCATCTACACCTTCTTCTCCAACTCCGGTGAGCAGCTCCGGCAAGGTTAGGGTTTGGGGTTGCTTGGGGGGGGGGTATTGCTCACCGCCGGCCTTAGAAGGAGGACCGATGGCAGCAGGCCGACCCAGCGGTGGTGGTGGGCACGGGGGCGGCAGTGGTGCCGCCAGCCCGGGCGGCGGAGGAAGGGCGAGGGTGAGGGCGGCGGGAAGCGGCGGCGAGAGGGGCCGACACAGCCCTAGCTCACCTTCACTGAAGGGGTGCGGCAGGTGGCGGGCCGGCATTGGAAGGCTGGAGGTAGAAGATGAAGTGGAGGTAGAGGATGAAGGAGTGCCATTGGATTTTAATCCAGTTGTCCAAAAAATCGAGTGAGAAGAGGTGATATTTTACTCAAGTGAGGGGATAGACACTCCAAAAAAGAACTCTATGTGGCTGCATCCCCAAATCGATCCGCTGAAATCATCAATTGTGGCCTGTTGTCAAGATCAGATCAATCCAAATTAGTAGAAGCCAAAAATGAAGGTGTGTCAGATCGATGGAGGACCTAGTTCGCTACTTCAGTTCCAGCAATCCTTTGCTTGGGTTAGAGCATCTCCAAAAGACTAGCTAAAAATTCCAGCTAAATAAAGAGGTAAAAGACTGGATAAGAAAATAAAAATTTATCAAATGGTAGTGGAACCAACAGGCTCTCCAAATTGACTCTCCAAGTCACCTCAACCTCTCCCTCACCCTCTGTCAGACCTGGGGCAGCAGGACTGCCCATCAGGATGGAATATTATAGAGTAGGGGATGAAACATGGTCGTACCCTACCTCTTTTGTACCTACCCGAATAGGAGTAGAACTAGTCGATGGTCTCGGGAACTAGCTGAACCGCTCGGACTAGAATCCTAACAGAACTCGACTAGGATTTCCATGTAACACTGCTTCCCCCGATTATATAAGGGCAAGCAGGGACCCCTCCAAATGATTGAACATCACCTGAGGGAATACAAACCACCACACAGGACGTAGGGTATTATGGTCTGGCGGCCTGAACCTGTCTAAATCATTGTGTTCCTTGCACCATCGTGTTCTGATCTCGGCGAGTCCCTACTCATAACCACTCTCTTCGGGATACCCCTTGGAGAACCTGACGGTAAAACACCGATAGCTGGCGCCCACCGTGGGGCCTCTCGCCAACGATCGTCAGAAGAACTCGATGGCTTCTCTCGACGACAATCCTGTGCTCGAAAACGGCACTTCCTTTCGCGTCGGCTCCTGGATCTTCGTCGCCGACGGATTAGGCGGCTTCGAAAGCCGCCCAAATGATCAAGATCCTCTAGAGGTTTCAGAAGCTGCAAAACGAAGCAAACTAGACGAATTCATCGGTCAACTCGAAGAAATTGAATTCTCGGACCTCAACCCGAATTCGACGCAATCAGAACTAAAACACTCTCCGAGTTAGAAGAGGATTTGGAGAAAGTACTGGAAGACTCCAAGCAAGAAACTTCTACGAACGGAAAGACCATACTTCCCAATTGCATCCGCATCGCTGAACCAGGTCTTCGGAAGAAAAAGTCAAAGACTAGCTTCAAGAAAATCACTCGCAAAAAGAAGCGGTCGAAAAACACTTTTTCAAACGTCGACGACATTGATGAAAAGATCAAGCACTGCCTCCAGAGAGCTAAAGACACATTCAACATCAACACCTCTCTCGAAGAATTCTCCAACCAGTGGAGTTCCAACTCTCCGGAGCTGGAACAAGATCAAGCGTTCATCAAATATCTCGAAGAATTGGGCGAAACTATCTCCGAAGACGAACTAGCTGAATGGTCACACGACATTGATCTATTCATGGAAGAATTAGCTAATCCCGACAAGCTTGAAGCTCTTTGGGAATAGTCCAAAGCGAAGAAGCTGTGGGACGACTCGCACAGGTCACGGGATCATCATTTATCACAACACCACCATGCAGAAGACTCTGTGTCAATCGAAGACTACATGAGTCGCTGGTGTAATATTGTTCAAACTCCAAATTCCCCCACCCCGCAAGAAGATCAGTGCATATCGCCGACGAGTTCCTCAGAAAAAAGGACAATTTGGAAAAATACAGCAAATTCATAAATGAACTTTCAGTTCGAATCGAAGGCGGATGGCCCCCAGCAGACCACATCCAACACTACGAAGACCTTCTGCGACTCACTCTCGGATTCTCTTCCCGAGTCAAGCCAGACATGAAACTCTACCCGGATTCGGGCCAAGTTCTTCAAGGAAGCCAACTCGCAATACAACCTGACTCGGACAAGAAGAATGAATCCAACAAGGAGTCGACTTCCACAGTCACTACAAAAGAAGAACGGCAGTACTCAAATCGGGGAGAGAGGCAGCAACTCTCAAAAGGGAAAGAACTACCGTTCCAACAGGGCCTCCCGCTCAAAGAAGACCTCAATTCAAAAATTCGCGATCATAATCGCGAAATCTTCATGGCCTTTCTCTCGGACGCCACAAACCAAAAAGCTAACCCCGTAGCGTTAGAAGACTTGGACTATGATGATTTCCTTTCTGATCCAGAGATGAATGAACCAACAACAACTAGCTGCGAAATTCCTTCACCTCCACCAGGAATCACAGTCACTGTCCATCTAGACAACAACCCGAAGATGATTCTCAAGACAGAGCATCATCAACAATTCGGCGACTCATTCGACTACTCCAACAGTGACTTACACAATGTCATCAACATTGGCCGCAACATAGAAACAATTGTCATCAACAAAAGGGAATATCATGAGGAAGTTGAAGCTTACAGCCCGACATCCAACTATCGGATACCCGATATCTACGGGTACAACTCGCGAAAGAGGCTCCGTGACAAGGCAGCACCCCCTTCCCAACCAAAGCAGTCGACGATTGATTCCACTCGCTAGAAAATTCATACAAAATGCTTCCCGCACCCAAAGGAAAGCACTCGAGTTTCCAATGCATCACCCTTCGCAAAGCACTCAGAGCACCTCCAACTTCTGCCAACAAAGACAACAAAGAAGAAAGCCAACACGAGCAATATCGTGTCTGACAAATGAAGTCAAATGTCCCAGTTACGTAATAGAGTCATCTATAGGGCTTACCCCCGGTCTTATACCCAATAAAGGCTAGGATGGGTTCGCCCGAGCTTTGACTCAAGTCATCTAATGGGCTTACCCCCGGTCTTATACCCAATAAAGGCTAGGATGGGTTCGCCCGAGCTCTGACACAACATCAAAACTACTCGTACTGGCAATCGAGTCATCAATTGGGCTTACCCCCGATCTTATACCCAATAAAGGCTAGGATGGGTTCGCCTGAGTTCTGACTCGACATCAAAACTATTCGTACTAGCAATCGAGTCATCTATTGGGCTTACCCCCAGCCTTACACCCAATAAAGGCCAGGAGGGGTTCGCCCGAGCTCTGACTCAGTTCACCACTCGTGTTGGCAGAAGACAAATACTCAAATCGATCTTCGGTCTTACACCCAATAAAGGCCAAGATGGATCCACCCGAGTAAAATTCTAATATAAAGAATTCAAGTGCTTCAAAATTAGATGAAAGAGAAGATTTCGTCGCCGGAGACATGAGCTCCCCCCTCCCAAGGTGTTACTTCTTCAGGAGTCTTCACTCCATCAGTTTCTCTGAATACCAACCTTTCCTTGTTAAGTTAAGGTCAAAGGCACGGTGAATCGGGTAGCTAGGGCTAGGGGACATGAGCTTCACGGCCCAAGAGACAAGTTCTCTACCTTCAGGAGTTGATACCCCATCAGTTATTCCGAATACCAACCTTTCCTTGTTAAGTTAAGGTCAAAGGCACGGAGAATCGGGCAGCTGGGGCTAAGGAACACGAACCTTATGACCCTGAGGGACAAGTTCCTCATTTCCCAAGAGGAATTTCTTCATCCATGAGGCGACAATAGATCGACTACTACCGTACTCGATGGGGCAAGCTCCCTATTTCCCAAGAGGAACTCTTCGTCCATGAGATGACAAATTATAGACTACTATGGTACTCGACCTTCGGATGGGACAAGCTCCCTATTTTCCAAGAGGAACTCTTCGTCCATGAGACGACAAATTATCGACTACTATAGTACTCGACCTTCGGATGGGACAAGCTCCCTATTTCCCAAGAGGAATTCTTCGTCGACAAATTATCTACTACTATGGTACTCGACCTTCAGATGGGACAAGTTCTCCATTCCCCAAAAGGAACCCTTCGTCCATGAGACAACAAATTATCGACTACTTCGGTACTTGATCCTCGGATGGGACTAGCTCCCTGTCTCCCAAAAAGGAATTCTTTCTTGTCCATAAGACGGCAATTGATCGATTACCTCGGTACCAGAAGCTCGGATGGGACAAGTTCCCTATCTCCAAGAAGGACTTAGTCATCCAAAAAGACGACAGTTCATCGACTGCTACGCACTCGACTTTTGGAAGATACAAAACTTCTAACTCCTAAAAGGAACCCTTTGTCCTCAAGACCACAACTCGTCGACTACCACAGTACTCGACCGATGAAGAACCAAAATTTCCATCTACCAAGACGGAATTATCACCCACAAAAGCAGAGAATAATCGACTACTTCAGTACTCGAACAACCTCTCCTTCTCCTAACAAGGGAACTACTCGTCCACGAGATGACAAGAAAATCGACTACTACTATACTCGAAGAAACGATTCAAGACAGCCAATGACAAGTTTCATAAAAAAGGCAACCAGCCAAACCGGCCGTCAAATAAAACAAAAAAAAGTACTATACATCGGAATGTTAAAAGTACTCAAGCAGACTGGCACCCACACAAAAAGCCAAGAGGATATTACAACAACTGTTCAAGCCTCTGGCGTTGGCTCCAAACTGCTGATAACCTTTTCAGCGATGGGCTTCAGCTCCGCGACATATTCAGAGAACCGCTCCTCCGAACAGCCAACGGCAACCCCATCACCAATAAAGGATAAGTTCACGGAAGGGAGAAAAGATTTAACTAATCCTAGGGCATGAGCCAAGTAATCCCTAGAAGTGTCGGAGAAGAAGCTGCTGAGTCGCTGGTGGGCTTCACGAAGATGATCCAGCAGACTCTTGCCACCAGCTTCCTCATCCTCAACCATATCGATGACTACTTGAGCCGCGGTCTCAAGTTCAAACAGCTGCTGGGCCTTTTGACCACGATCAGCTGCCAGTTCCCTGATCTGCTTCATATCGCTGACCATCTGCTTATCAGCATCATTCTTGAGCTTGGTCAGCCTTTCCACAGCATCTATGTGACGATACATAATATTGGTCAGATCAGCCACATCGTTATCCTTTCGCAACAACAAGCTTTTAAGCTCTATCAAATCAAGGTAAACATGAGGACTGAAGAAAACTACCCGAAGGAAACAAAAGAAAGACAAGAATACCTTTCTTCTCCTTGGCAGCAGTCTTGACCTTCTCCTGCAGCTTGGAGGCCTTATCCTTCAAAGCAGAATTATCCTGCTCCAAAGCATCAACTCGGGCCTCCGGAAGCTTGACCTTTTCTGACTGCTCTCGAGAAGATTTCTCAAGAACAGCCATCTTCTCAAGCTGTAACGCTTGGTCAACCGTCAACTGAAGACCCTCTCCAGTCCACCAAAGGAACTTGACCAGCTCTGGGACTTGCTTAGCCAGATTCTGTCATCAAGACAAAGTCAAGAAAGGAGTACTCAACAACTCAATAAAAGTACCAGAGCACAAGAAGCCACTTACGGCAAGAGTAGAATGACAACCCAGAATGTCCTGGACTACAGCAGTCGATCCCTCGACTGGCTTCTCCGCCTCTTGCCACGGCACATCTAGCGGGTTCAAGTCAACATTGACAGTAGCCACAAGACTATTCGGCGGATCCTCAGCCTGCTTGTCTGAAAAGCTCGACAGAAAAACCAGTCGATCACATCAAGAGACTCACCAGTACCAGCGGTAGGAGACTCCTTTCCCGCCTCCCCGATGGGCAGCTCCCCCGCCGCGCCAGCAGCAGAATCAGCCACCCGATCACCCTCCTTTGGCGAACCAAGAGGCAACTGGGTGATGTTCTTAAGGGAACCAAAGATCCCTTTCTCTAACTCATCAAGCCCAAGAGCATCTGGATTGCTACAAAAAGAAGAAGAAGCACTCAACTCTTCAACAACAAAATCAAAAGAAAGCAAAAAGCAATCGATCAACAATCGCACTTACTGAGAGGAGTGCTTGAGCACAAATTTCCTCGATCTAGTAAACTTTGGGACGATACTCAGCCCCGAAGCACTCTGCCCCTTAAAAAAGCCACTCCCGCCAGATTCAGCCGGCGCAGCGGGAGTCGTGATGGCCAGGCTCTCGACAGAACCCACCGCCTACCTCTTGGAAGGAGAAGGAGGCCTAAGAAGACAAAAACCATCAAAATCAAATGCAACAGCCCAGAAAAGTATCAACCCATACTCACCTGTCACTACTACCAGCAAAAGTGGCGCCCGCTTCCGAGTCCTTATAGACTCAACTGCCAGCTCCTCCGCTGTCCGGCCTCCAGCTTCAGACGCCGTCCGACTGGCGGACGGACCTGCAAACAAGATACAACTAAGGTCAATCAAAGCTCCAACGGTCAATTAGAACCAAAGACAGAAGAAATCAAAGGCACACTTGAGTCAGTATGCGCCAAAGGCACATCTTCAGGCAGAGGAGGCCTACTCTGATAGTTTTCGGGATTAATCTGTACGAAAGATACTGGATCAACTTGACAACTCGACAAAAAGTACTCGAACTACACTTCAGCCGACTACTCAAAAACAGTACCGCCCGAGGACGCTTGCCAGCACTGAAAGTCCCAACAATATTGGCCGTCTTAGCCCTGTTCTTCCGCAATCCCAACATCCGATCTTTCAGATCATCCTCAGTAATCTTGGATCGGCTATAACGGGAAGTATAACGGGAAGGATCCGCCTCCCCCGTATACTGAAAGCCCAAATGGACCCGCTGCTGCAATGGCTGGATCCTCCGCATCGACTAGTGCGTAATCACAGAAGCACCGCAAATCTGGTGATCCGCTTTCAGGCTCTCAATCTCCCCAAGGAGAAAGTTAACCTGATCTCCCCCGCTTCCCTTGGAGTTCCAACTCGACTTCTTCACAGGGGGGACAGGAGTGCGAAGAGGAAGGGAAGAAGAAAGGTTCCTAATATAAAACCACATCGACTTCCAGTCGATGACCTTATCACTCAATTCATAAGGAATATACTTAGGTTTCATTCCCTGACGGAATTGCAACCCAGCTCCCCCAACTACATCTACCTTAGAATCGTTGAGATGGGGTTTCAGATGGAAGAAATATTGGAACAAATCGAAATGGGGCTCTATCCCCGAGAAAGATTCGCAAAGATGGATAAAGATAGAAATGTGGAGAATGGAGTTAGGGGTCAAATGATGCACCTGAACCCCCCAATGGTGAAGGAGGCCCCGGAAGAAATCAGAAATGGAAAAACCAAGGCCCCGAAGAACATAAGGAAGGAAAACAACAGATTCCTCTCCACCCTCATGAGGAAAAGATTTCCCATCGGATCCACGCCAATGAATCATGCTCCGAGGTTGAAGAAGATGTTTTCCCTCTAGATCCAGAAGATGGGAGTCGGTACACTTACTCGACTTCCACCCGTGGACCTCTGTATCGCCAACGGCAGCATCGTCCACCTTCCCCTTCGAAGCAGATCTCTTCGGCGCCATGAGAGCGATTCTCTCTTGCTTCACGCTCGGGGGCTAGTGGTGGCTAGTTTCTCGCAGCACTCGAAAGCATGAACAAATGAGCTAGCGGCAGCAGAAGAGGACTAAGGAAGCGTGCTAAACCTAGATTTACTCAAGCAGTTAAATAAGGAGAGCCAGTGGCAGTACGGTAAAATAACAAGAAACCCGAAGGTCGCACACCGGTTTCAGAGTTATTTCAACCAACAAATCCCGGTTTTCTCCATGGAAAAGGCGAAACAAGCGCAAAAACAGAAATTTCCATTCAGCGATTACATTCCAAATAAAGAAAAATACACATATCTCAACAGGTTTCACCACTCGAAACCACTCGATCTCAACTACAAAGAGAATAGCCCAACGGCTGATACAAAGATACAAAGTTCTTTACTCCCAAAAGGGAGTAACCCAAACACATCAGGGAGGAAAAGGCTTGTTGTAAGAAGATATGCGTAGTCAGGAACATCACAAATCCTCTTCTTGCATCTGCTCCTCTCCCTGATATGTTTTGCAACAAAAACAATGCCATCTCTCCAGAAGCCATCGTGGGGCAGACAACCACAGTTCCCACCCAAAAAAGCTTCTGACACGGCTTCCACCAGCTCCCTATCAAGACAACCAGGATGGCTGCGATGTGAGAAGCAAAGGTGGCGGCCTGAGAGATAACAAGTGTTTGTGCTGCTCGCAAACACTCTTCTAGCACCTACAAGGACAAACCGAGTACTCCCGTCAGGAGGCCGGGTACTCTCAAGCAAAAAACTCCACTTTGAACCCATTGCTACAACTGCAAAGATTGAGGAAACAAGTGCCAGAGACAGTGCTTAAATAGAAGAAGCAACAGAGCCACAGCCCAGCCCGCGACAACCAAGGGCAAGGAGACTCACGGTCGAAACAGAAAAGATTCCACAAACAGTACTCGCCACGTGAACCCAATAGCGAACAGTACACCACACTGATAACTTTTCAGAAGATTCGCTGCAGCCCTGATGACTTCAAAAAGATCACGAGGACAAAACATGATTCTCCTGGACCCTTAACCCCAAATCAAAGATTTGAATTCAAGGCTCGGGGGCTGCAGAATACGTGTCATAAAGGGCAACTTTTTTCAAAAAAAGTTCCAGACTTCAAACAGAAGGTCGAAGAACCCAGAAGACAACTGATCCTCAGCTTGATTCATCGAATCAAACCAAAGTTCGGGGACTACTCTATATGGAGCGCGAGTACATCGTGCACCATATATACCAAGACCAACTCAGGACTTGAGCACCTCACAGCCTCGACGCAGCCGAAGAAGCACTCGGCAGACTACACGAAGCACTCGATGGACTCCGAGGATGGACAACCTGCTCCAGAAGAACCTGAAATGTTCGGCTACACGGACAGAAGTCTAGAAGCTCTCGAAGTACTCAAAGAATGTCTTCAGAAGCATAGTACGCCTGCAGGACTCGACTACGAAGAGCTCGGGGGCTTGTCAGACCTGGGACAGCAGGACTGCTCATTAGGATGGAATATTCTAGAGTAGGGGATGATACATGGTTGTACCCTACCTCTTTTGTACCTACCCGAATAGGAGCAGAACTAGTCGACGGTCTCGGGAACTAGCCGAACCGCTCGGTCTAGAATCCTAACAAAACTCGACTAGGATTTCCATGTAACCCTGCTTCCCCCGATTATATAAGGGCGAGCAGGAATCCCTCCAAATGATCGAACATCACCTGAGGGAATAGAAACCAACACACAGGACGTAGGGTATTATGCTCCGGCGGCATGAACCTGTCTAAATCCTTGTGTTCCTTGCACCATCGCCTTCTGATCTCGGCGAGTCCCTACACATAACCACTATCCTTGGGATACCCCTCGGAGAACCCGATGGTAAAACATTGACACCCTCCACCTCTAATAGCAAATCCTGTGAGGACGTCAGGTTCATGGCAAGAATCTGTAGGTCAGCGAACACGTGATCCCTGACTCCGCCGCCTTGGCAGCGAACGAGCTGGAGCGGGTTGTAACATCCCGAAAATTTACTAAAATAAATCATGCGCTAAAATTTTGCTTTGTCGTTGAGCTCGAGATCCCTCCTTGAAACCCTAACCCCAGTTTTTCCGGAAACTTCCCTGTTCCGCCAGATCTTTCGATTCCCCAAAGACCCGACACCCGTATCCAGCACCCTGTTTCCCCTCGACCCGCGCGCCCGGGCGCCACGCGTGGCCGACCGCGGCCGCGATCGGCGCCGACGCGCCCGCCCCTCTCTCTCTTTCTCTATTTATTTCTCTCCCCTCCTTTTTCCTTTTTCTCTCTTTCTTTTTCCCATTTTCTTTTTCTTTTTCTTTTTCTTCTTTTCCCTCTCCTTTCCCTCCCTCTCTCCCTTTCCTTCCTCCTACCCCGCGCGCTCGGCCTCTCCTCCCTCTCTGCTCCCGAGCATCGCCCGGCCGCACTGCCCTCCCCCGCTCCACTCTGGTTGGCCTGCCCCCCTCCTTTTTTTTCTCTCTCTCGCTTCCCACTCGACTGCCCAGCCCCGACCTCGCCCCACGGCCGCGAGCCCGGCCGTGCCCCGCCTGCCAGCCGCGTGCGCACGACCGCGCCCGCCACCGCCTGGCCGCTCCTGCGCGCGCGGCGCCCCGCTGTCCGGCCCCGCTCGCAGCTGCCCACGACGCGTCCAGTCGACGGCCGAAGCCCTGACCCGCACGCGCACGCCGTCGCCCCGGCGCACAGCGCCGGCGACCATGGCACAGTGCCGCCTGCGGTGGTCTCCGCCTCACGTCACCTCGCCTACCCACTGGTGCCTTTGACGAAGCACAACGCCGCTGGCCGAGCCGTCGCATCGCCGTACGCACCGCCCCGTTGACGCCCGCACAGAGCCTCGCCGCCCCACGCCATTAAACCCGCCTGCAAGCTTGCCGCCGGCCAGCACCCCGCCACCGCCTTGGCCGCCTATAAAAGAGGCCGCAGAGCCCCCCCCCCCGAGCACCACACCCGCCACCTCGAACCGCGCCGCCACCCCACGCCCCCTCTCCGCAACCCTGCACCGCCGCCGCCGCTCACTCACCCCCGCCGCTGCTGGCCACCGTGGCCGGGCCGCCACGCCCCACCCCGGCACAAGGTGAGGCCGGGAATCAACCCCGCGGAGCCCCCACCTCCTTTCCCCTCTACCCCGGGCCGCCGCCGAGGCGCAGAGCGCCCGAATCGGTCGCCGCGGCGCCGCTCGGCCCCTCCCCTGTTCTCCCGTGGAGAGAGGAGGAAGAAAGGGGCCATTTAGCCCAAAACCCCCTCCCCTTTCCTATATTCAGAAAAGAAACCCCCCACTCCTTCTATTTTTGCAAAAGAAACCCTGTCCTTTATCTTATTTTAAAATCAGACCCCCACTTCATGAAAACATTTATAAATAAGCCCTTGACCCTTTTAGATTGACCCATGAAGTTTCTAAAATATAAACCAAGCCCCTGCCTACTTAATCTTAATTACAATTAGGTCCCTGGACCCCTGTTTGGGCCCTAAACATTCCTTTGACCTATCATTTCATGCGCCTAACGACCCCGGATTAACCTAAAATTTTACCACGCCTCTCTTAACTCAGTGTTGGCCATACCATTCTGAAACCATTCAAAAATAATACTCTATGCTCTATATTTCATGTGTTTCCGAACCGAGCTCGACGACAGATCTTTACTTTTTCTGTGTATTGATTGTGTGTTTGTTTGTGTGCGCTGTAGACCACGGAGTGAACGAAGGAGAGCCCGTCAACGAGCCGTTCTGTGAGCAGGAGAACGAGGACCAGTTCCGCAACCCCGAGCCCGAAGGACAGGACTTCCCCGAAGGCTTTGAAGACGGCAAGTTCAATCCCATCCTTTGATGCATGTTTCTGTCCTAGTTTTTATGAACACAACTCAATGGCCTGTTTTATAAAGTTGCATATGTTTTGCTTGCATGAAAAACACGGTTGGATAGCCACCCCTTGATTTGTGATGACCATTCCTTGACCACCTAGATTAGTGTCTGCTTTTGCTTGGACGTTAATCGATATTAGAATGCTTAGGACTTTACTCATAATACGATTTATTTGATAAAGAACATGTGTGTGTGTGTGGGAAGGGATAAAATGTGGATTTTCGAAAGATGAGTATGGACGAGATGGACGGCACTTCTGTGTGAATTGCCGATTGGTGTGCTTATGCCTGTGTGGCAAGGCAAAGAAGGGAGATATCCATCTTGTCGTGTCTAAGGACCGAGTTGGTGTGTCATCTCACCTAACTCCACTAATGTGCAAACCACTCGACCGTTGAATGGGCAACGGCGTAGCATAAATCCCACTAGTTGGTGTGATAGCCATCAGGAGAGCTGAGAGCAACGGGTGACTAAGGAAAAGGGATAAGCCCCGAGTGACTTATGCCCGGTTATACCTAAGTGAACGGTCAATGACCCCTTGGTGCATCCCGTGATGGCTAGTCAGGCTTAGCTATGGTGGGTAATGGCTATGTTGGGATCTACACCGACACGACGGTGTTCGAGTTGTGGTATCCTACTTGTGGGTAAAGTTGCACACCTCTGCAGAGCTAAGAATCTATTCGAATAGTCCGTGCCCACGGTATTGGGCGAGTTACGGTGTGGTCACATAACTAGTGTTTCATTGGGATGGGTTGGTGTGAGTTGTTTTGGAATTATGTCCGGCAGTTGTGCCGTGTGCTACGACGGACGGGGAGTCTGGTAGCAGTTTTAAAACCTGAACTCTGTGTTACCGCCAAAAACTGATTTCTAAATGGTTTTCTATAAAATAAACCCCTGCATAAAATATCGTTTTCCTGCAAATTAAACCGTAACCTTGTCCTTGATTTACCTATGCATATTATTCTGTTATAACCCCTCCGTGGGTGTGGTTGGACTTGCTGAGTACGTTTGTACTCACCCCACTCTTACTTTTTACAGAAGAAGACCCAGACTTTGTACCAGACGACGCCGAGTAGGGTTATCGTTCTACACCCAACCTTGCCTGTGGTACCGGCCCTGTCGTGATGCCCCCGCTATCGCAGTACTCTGAGCCTGTGGTAGATCCCATGTGGTTCGCGGTCTGGTGTTATGTCGTAGCTTGGTTAATCATTATTATCATCTGTATCGAGTGTCCTCCAAGGTTTGTACGGTTTTGAACCATCTGATGTAATAAATGCGGCATCAGCCTCCTAGGACTGGTGCTTTGTATCACATTTAAGTCTTCTCTTTTGAGGGGACGCTTCAGGTGGTATTAGAGCCGTAGGTTGGCCGTAGGACGTGACCCTAGGAGCGAAACCCTTTTTCAGGACCTTTCACCTTAGGACTTTCTATCCTTAATCCTTTCCTCACACGAACACTTACCTTTGGTCCTTGCCCTGTTCCAGATGGCTGACGATGGATGGATCGGCAGAATCTGTTTCTCAGAGCCCGGCCTTCCTAAGTTGTTGATACTCAGCCTGGAACGCATTGGAGTTGTGGATCCGCCAGAATTTCTTTACCGGGAGTACGACTCCAAGGGCACTCTTCGGTGTGACCTGATGATCTTCATAGCAAGAAGCACCCGCTATCCTGATGTGGACCCTTGGTTCATCTCCACCACTGGATTCCGTTTCCCGGATACCTATCGGAAAGCCGCCCGCAAAGCCCTACGACGTCTGCGTGTGATCTACAGACATCACCTCCAGCGGACTCCTATGGGATTTTTCCCGCCGACTGAAGGAAGAGGACGCACATGGATTGCTAGGACGAGAGGACTTGGAAGAGAAGAAGAAGACCTAGAAGACACGGTCTCTCACCTATCCATCTATCTCACCGGCCTGGATGAGCTCTATCGCGAGCAAGCAGCACAACTGAAGCAGCAAGTCCACCGAGCAGAAAAGGCAATCCAGGAGCTGGATGAACAACGGTCGAGGACCGTACATGCCGAGTATTCCCTAGCCGCCCTCCAAGTCCAAATGGATGAAAAAGAAGAAGAACTAGAAGAACAACGGGCAAGAGCCACGCGCGCCGAGGACTCGCTAGCCACTCTCCAAGCCCGAATGCGGAGGTACGAGGCTCGCTGGGGAATAGGAGGATGGATAGAGGAAGACGCTGAAGAAGAACCCGAAGAGGCTCAATGGGATGTAAACACCCAGGCCGAAGAGGAAGAGCCCATGGAAACCCATTGGGATGTTGGAACTCAAACTGAAGAAGAAGAACCCAAGGAAACCCATTGGGACAAAGGTACTCAGACCGAGGATGACTTGACGGATCAGTATCTGCCCCTAAAGAAGCGCTCTCTTAGGATTGAGGAGGAATCCCCATGATAGGAGTTGTCTCCAAACTAGAACCTTTGCTCTAATAATAATCATGTACCCATGAAGTTGTACCCCACCATGATGCCATAAATAAAAATCATCTACCCCTTTGTGTACCTCAAATAATTGTGCAAGTTTTTCACCATATCTTCGTTTTCAGATGGCTGAGGAAGGATGGACCCAGGGCGACTGCCAAGCTGCACCTGGCTTCCCCAGCCTCTTGATCAACGCCCTGGAAAGCCTTGGAGTCACGGAACGCCCAAGGTACTACAGCAGAGAGTACGAGCATCATGGCACTCTCCGCTGCAGGGTGATCCTAGTCGTCGCCAGAAGTGACCGCTACCCCGACATCCAGTCATGGCGAGTGACTGCTACAGGGTTTAGGCACCAGGACACCTATCCCCTAGCCGTCAGGAAAGCACTCCGTTATCTGTGCCGGATTTTCGAAGGACACCTCGCCCCCACACCAATGAGGTTCTTCCTACCAGCCATCAGAACACCAGTTTGGGAAGCTCGAATGAGAAGCCTGGAACGGCGCCGCCATGAAGAAGTCCTCCTGTACCAAGTAGCTACCTATCTAGCCTCCTTGGATCAGCTCTTTGACGAGCAAGCCAACTTGCTGAGGGAACAGACCCATCGAGCCGAGCAAGCAGAGCTCGCGCTAAGACTACAGCAGATCCGAGCAGCCCAAGCCGAGGCAAGAGCCGCAGCCGCGGTCAGTAGTGAAGCAGTTGCTCAAGAGAGCCTCAGGCAAGCCTGGGACCAGCGCATTGTAACACCCGGTTTATAAAAGAACATAAACCGAGCAATCATATACGTGCCAGGATCAAGTCACACGTATATACAACAGAATGAACAGTATATCATAGCACATATCACGTAAAAAGACATATTAAAGCGAATACGAATGTTATTTATTACAATAATGACAAAATGTCTGATACAGCGGAAGCGAAGTACAAAATACGAATAAAGCTCTCTGAAGCTGAAGCAGGGCGCCACAGGGACGTCGACTGGGAGACGAAGCACCTAGAAGTCCTCGTAGTCCTGGTAGCGCTGGACGAACTCCCTCGTGTCAGCAGGAACTGAGCAGCAGTAGCGTAGCCAAGAGGAAAAAGTAGAGAAGAGGCAAGAGTGAGTACACAACTTGTACTCAACAAGTATAACACAAACTATGAGGCTCTAGGCTGGCTGACTCAACTGCATTAGCTTTTAAGTGTTGGCAAAATTTTATTAAAACTATTTACTACGAGTTGATGAATTACCATTAACCCAGTTACATAGTAATTAATCAGAATTAATTATACTACTACTGAGAACCATACCAAAACCAAGCCACCAAGGTAAACCCCGAGAAGCACCTCCCTCGTCGGAAGGAGATAACTTCACTAATCAAAAGGAGGATCTGGGCCGCTCATAACCGTGAGCACGGCTAGTATACCAGTTTTACACTCTGCAGAGGTTGCACATCTTTACCCACAAGTCGTGAGCTACGCCAGTTGTTCATCACACTTCCTTAGGTGAGATGGCCAGCGACTCACTACGAGGCCTTTAAAAAGAATCTCGTTGGTAAGGCGTAACCGCGAGAGTTAGGTCGGCGACGATGGGGCCCACCTCCGGGGGTACAAGCACAGGAGCGCAATCCAAGCACAGACCAAGCCGGAGGAGCAGGGACCATTGAAGCTTACTACTCTTGCCCCGCAGGTAAGTTACTCCAAACCAAAAAGATCTAGTTATTACGCCAAGTCTATCCCATTCTAGCCTTGTGGTAGCGCTGTTGTCCCAGGTTGTCGCTCTATGAACCGGTCCTTATGGAGAGTGGCCAACCAGGCACTAAGCACCGTGCTGGCCCCCTAAACCATGTTTCTAACAAAAGCCAATTTTAACGAGACGTGAGCCACTCAAGCCACACAGAGTGCCACTCTCAGGATTAGATTCAAGTAAACCATTAATCAAATTAATTAAAAAGGACCAGAGTGTGTTATAGCGCAGCAACCTAGCACATCTAACCAAAATGCAACCCAAAGGTATGTATAAAGGATATAAACTGGCTAGGAAATCCTTAAAGGCATACAGTATTAAAATGCAGTATGAAAATGTATTTAAAGGTGATAGGTTGTTCATGTTATACTTGCCTTCCTCGTACTGCTCCTGCTGCTGCTCAAACTGATCCGAAGACGGCTGCTCCGGGTACTGGTACTGAGGCTCCTCAGATGGATCAACGTCTACTCACGAACACATGGCCAAAACAATGCACAAAAATAAGCATACAAGCAAACATTAACAAAAACTAAGAAACAGTACATCAATACATAAAAACAGCACACTAAGCTAGTCTAATACTGTTCTACGCGTTACAACGATCGCGTGGATATAAAGAACGCTAAAAACGGAGCTAAAACGCATAATCTAGGCCAAAAACAAGGTTCAGGGGCTTATTTGTAAGAAAAACAGAGTTCCAGGGGGTTTTCTGCAAAAACTGAGGACTGAAATGTAAATAAACATTAGATCTGAGGGCTGACGTGCAAAAACACCAGGCCTGGACTGCGGGTGCTAATTTGGGAAAGCTCAGGGGCTTAAGTGCTAAAAACCGGACCTAAATCTAATTGTTTTTGAACTACCAGGGACGGCGGGTTTATTAAAGAAAACTCCAGGGTCTCTTATGCAAAAGAGCCTGGCTGAAGCGGTATGTTCGCATATGGACCGCCGGATCTAGATCCAACGATCCGGACCTATCCCGATCTGGATCTAATCTCACGCGTCGAATTCGGATCGGGCGGTTCAGGGCAAAGGAGCGCTGGGCGGCGGCGCTCAGCCGCCGGAGCAGAGCTCCGCGGCGGCGAGCTCGCCGGAGCCGGCCGTTCTGGCGCTCCAGTGGGCCATTTGGGTTGCGGTCTGGTGCAAAAGGATGAGCGTGACACGCGTAAATCACTGGAGCACGAAGGGTGGCGGTGCTGTGCTCTGGCGGGGCTCGCCACGGCGAGGAGCGGGACTGCGCGGCGGCGCAAGAGCGGGCCTACGGCGGACGGACGCCTAGGGCGCGCTAAGGGCGGAAAAACCTACGCAAAGGGAGCAGGGGGCCCGGGTGGTACTCACCGTGGGCCTGGATCGGGCGAGGGAGCGGCGTAGGGTGGCCGGCGACGGGGACCGGCGGTGGAGGCGGGCGGCGTTCGTTGGCGTGGTCGATGCGGCGGTGTCCCGGCCCTCCAGACTCCACGGGGATCCTCGGGGTCGCTCTGCGAAGCCGGTGAAGGGTCAGAGAGGTCCAGAAGTCACCGGAGATGATGAATTGGGGCGGCGCAGGGGATCACCGGCTTGGAGGTCGCGGCGGCGCTCGCTCCGAGCAGAGGCAAGGTGGCAGCTAGGGTGATGCGGCGCGCTGGTGGATGGAGGGAAAGGAGGAGGGCCCGGGGTTGACTTATAGGGCGGCGGGGAAGAGTCTGGGCGTGCACGCCCGTGACTGCCGCGGCGAAATCCCCGGAGGGGATCGCGGCGGTGCGTTGCGCGACGGGGCAGAGGAGGGGGATGACGGGGTGGGTCCACCGGTCAGCGGGCGAGGAGCGCGCGATGCGGGCTGGGCGCTGGCGAGCGGGTGACGCGGGCGGAGGCAGGCCGCAGCGTGGGAGCAGGCTGGGCCGTGCGGGGCCGGGTCAAGCGGGAGGCGAGCGGGCTGGGGAGGAAAAGGAGCTGGGCCGTGTGGTGCGAGGCAGGCCGGGGAGGCTAGCGGGCTGCAGCTGGGCCGGCCGGGTGAAAGGGTTGGACTGGGTTCTGGTTTGTTGGGCTTTGGGTCTTGGGCTTTCTATTTTCCTTTCCTATTTCCTATTCTTCTCATTTCTTAATCTAATTCAAACAAAGTTTGAATTCAAATTTGAATTTGAATTCAAACCACACTCAAATAAAATTATGCACCAGCATGAATGCAACAAAAAATTTAAACCTATGATAAATTTTAATTAATTAAGGAGCAAAAATTAGATTAAATGCCAACTAAACACAATAAACCTTAGAAAATTTAACTAAAGCCAATTAATTTATTAATAAAATACTGAAATTTAAATTAGGGTGTTACAGACCCTACCCCCTTAAAGAAATCTCGTCCCGAGATTTAGCTGGGCTGGCTAGCAAAGAGATCTGGGTATGTCTTCTTCAACTCATCTTCTCGCTCCCATGTAGCCTCAGCTTCACTGTGATGACTCCACTGAACTCTGCACATCTTGATGCGCTTGTTCCGAGTAACCCTCTCTGATGTCTCCAGAATCTTCACCGGATGCTCAGTATAAGTCAGATCTTCCTGGACATCGACTCCATCCAGGGGTGCCTGCTCCTCGGGTACTCGCAGGCATCTCTTCAGCTGAGATATATGGAAGACATCATGAACTCCTGAGAGACTGAGAGGTAACTCCAGGCGATAAGCAACTTCGCCTTTCCGCTCCAGCACCTTGAATGGCCCCACATACCGAGGTGCTAATTTCCCTTTGACATTAAATCTGCGGATTCCTCTCATCGGAGACACCTTCAGATACACATAATCACCGACACTGAAAGTCAGGTCTCTCCGTTTGCCATCAGCATAGCTCTTCTGCCTGCTCTGTGCAATCCTCAGATTTTCTCGCACAGCCTGAACCATCTGCTCTGCATCATCTATGATCTCAGGACCGAAGAGCTGCTTCTCACCGATCTGATCCCAATAGAGAGGAGTCCTGCACTTTCTGCCATACAATGCCTCAAATGGGGACTTCTTTAGACTGGCCTGATAGCTGTTGTTATATGAGAACTCAGCAAATGACAGGCACTTATCCCAACTAGTACCATACTGAATAGCACAAGCTCTCAGCATATCCTCCAACACTTGGTTGGTTCTCTCTGTCTGCCCATCTGTCTGAGGGTGATAAGCCGTACTGAAGCGCAGCTTCGTATCCAACGAATCATGAAGCTGCTCCCAGAAACGAGAAGTGAACTGAGACCCTCTGTCAGATATAATCTTCTTGGGCACACCATGCAAGCAGACAATCCGAGAGATGTACAACTCTGCAAGTCTAGCACCGGAGTAAGTAGTGTTCACTGGAATGAAGTGAGCAACCTTCGTCAGACGATCCACTACTACCCAAATGGAGTTGTACCCTTTCTGAGTACGAGGCAATCCCACAATGAAGTCCATAGTGATTTCCTCCCACTTCCACTCTGGAATCTTCAAAGGCTGCAATAGACCTGCTGGCCTCTGATGCTCAGCCTTGACACGCTGACAGGTGTCACAAATAGCCACGTACTCTGCCACTGAACGCTTCATCCCATACCACCAGAAACGTTCCTTCAGATCATAGTACATCTTCGTGCTGCCCGGATGAATAGAGTATGCTGTATCATGGGCCTCACTCAGAATCAACTTCCGAAGATCCTTCACATCTGGAACACAGATCCGGTTCTTGTACCACAAGGTACCCTGATCATCCTCTCTGAAATGAGGAGCCTTGCCCTTCTTGAGCAACTCACGGATCTCCTGCAGCTTATCATCATCTTTCTGATGCTGCCTGATTTCTGACTCTAGAGTCGGTACTGCCTCAAATGCTGCACTGGAAGTATGATGCAAGAAGCCCAGACTCAACTGCTCGAACTCCTCGCATAACTCTGGAGGCATCTGGAAAGCCACGGCCATGTTGACATAACTCCTTCTGCTCAAAGCATCTGCTACAACATTGGCCTTGCCCGGATGATAGTGAATCTCCAGATCATAGTCCTTGACCAACTCTAGCCATCTCCTCTGCCGCATGTTCAGCTCATTCTGCGTGAAAATGTACTTGAGGCTCTTGTGATCAGTGTAGATATCACACCGCTGCCCATACAAGTAATGCCTCCAAATCTTCAGAGCATGCACAACTGCGGCTAACTCAAGATCATGAGTAGGATAATTCAGCTCATGACGACGTAACTGCCGTGAAGCATAAGCTATCACTCTGCCCTCCTGCATCAGAACACACCCAAGACCGTCCTTCGAAGCATCACAATATACCGTGAACCTCTTCGTCTGGTCTGGCAGAGTCAGGACTGGCGCCGTAGTCAACCTTTTCTTCAGCTCATCAAAGGCCATCTGACGCTCATCGGTCCATACAAAAGCCACATTCTTCTCCAGCAAAGAAGTCAAAGGCTTCGCGATCTTGGAGAAATTCTCAATGAACCTCCGATAATATCCAGCTAAGCCCAAGAATGATCTGACTTCCTTCACCGTCTGCGGTGTCTCCCACTCGAGCACATCCTTCACCTTGCTCGGATCAACAGCAATACCTCCCTGAGAGATAACATGACCGAGGAATGGAACCTCGTCAATCCAGAACTCGCACTTGCTGAACTTGGCATACAGCTGATGCTCTCTCAATCTCTGCAACACGAGCCTCAGATGCTCTTCATGCTCTTCCTCTGTCTTGGAGAAGATCAGAATATCATCAATGAAAATCACCACGAAGACATCCAGATAATCCATGAAGACCATGTTCATCAGATGCATGAAGAAAGCCGGGGCATTAGTCAAGCCGAAGGACATGACTGTATACTCATATAGCCCGTACTTGCAGGTGAATGCCGTCTTCGGAATATCCCCAGGACGGATCCTCAGCTGAAAATAACCCGAACGAAGATCAATCTTCGAGAATATACGAGCACCTCGAAGCAGATCGAAGAGATCCTCAATACGGGGCAGTGGATGCTTGTTCTTGATAGTGACTGCATTCAGCTCACGATAATCCACACACATCCTCTTCGAGCCATCCTTCTTATCTACCAGCAACAATGGAAAAGCCCAAGGAGAGAAGCTGCGACGGATATAGCCCTTGGCTAGCAACTCATCAATAGTCTTCTTAACTTCTTCATGCTCTATAGGTGCCATACGGTAGGGCCGCTTTGCAATAGGAGCTGTGCCAGGCAAGAGATCAATACAAAACTCAATGGCGCGTTCAGGCGGCATACCTGACAGATCATCCGGAAAGACATCCGGGAATTCAGACACCACGCGAATACCGTCCGTGGGTCTAGCCTCCATCTGATGAAGAAATCCCGAAGGCTCTACTGCACTGATAACAACCTCTTGGCCACTGGAAGCTGATAACAAGACTGTCCTCTGAGCACAATCTATACGAACTCCCCATTTGGCCAGAGTCTCCATTCCCAGAATGACATCAATGCCCTTGGTGTCTAGCACCATCAGATCAGTACAGAACTCTACTCCCCTCAAGGAAACACTGACTCTCGGGCAGTAAGTGTGAGACCTCAACTGTCCTCCCGGTGAAGATACTAACAGGCACCTCTTTAATGTGCTAGTATGAATACCATGATGCTCGACAAAAGACTGAGTAATGAAGGAATGCGTAGCACCAGTATCAAAAAGCACTGTAGCTGGATATGAATTAACCATGAACGTACCAATAACCACGTTGGGAGCCTCGGCCGCTGACTCGGCCGTCACGTGGTTCACCCTGCCCTGTGCTGGCGCCCTGGGCAGAGCTGGGCACCCCTGCTGTCCCGCCTGCGCCTTCCGGGGGCAAGCGTTGGCGTAGTGCCCCGGCTGGCCGCAGTGAATGCAGGTGCGAGGAGGTCCCTGAGCCTGCTGTCCGGTAGGAGCTGCCGGACGTGGAGCCTGAGGTGCCGGTGGAGCTGGTGGAGCGCGAGCCGGAGGTGCTGGTAACCTCGGGCCCTGACCTGCCTGCTGCTGTCGAGGCGGGTACTGCTGCGGTGGCCTCTGCTGGTACTGCTGAGGAGGCCGGTACTGCTGCTGGTACGGCTGAGGCTGCTGGAGTCGTGGACGAGTGTTGCTGCCGGAAGCAACGGGGACAACCTTCCTCTTCTTGTCCTCCATCTCCAGGTGCTTACGCTCAGTGTTGAGCGCACTGTCAACCAGATGGTTGAAGTCGTCGAAGCGGAGGTTGAGCAGCGCGTACTGGAGGTAGTCCTCAAGACCCTCCATGAAGTGCTCCTGCTTCTTGCGGTCATCCGCAACCTCGGCAGGGGCGTAGCGTGCCAACTGAAGAAAACGATCACGATACTCCGTGACCGACATAGTCCCCTGAATTCACAAAGACAGATAGATATCTCAAGATTAACTCAAGATTCATAAGGATAGAACAAGGGGCATAAGCTCAAAAGAAACCGCTGAATGATTAAATTTAAGATTACCTGCTTCAGTGCAAGGAACTCCTTCTGCTTCATCTTCATAACGCCCGCGGGGACGTTGTGGCTGCGGAAACGCTCCCTGAACTGGAGCCAAGTGAGAGCCTCGCGGTCGTGAACTGGATGGGACTCCCACCAGTCCAAAGCTGCACCTCGCAGCTGTCCTGCGGCGTACAAGACGCGCTCACGATCATCGCACTGGGCGATGTCCAGCTGACGCTCCACTGCACGGAGCCAGTCGTCAGCCTGAAGAGGGTCGGACGTGTGAGAGAACGTCGGCGGGTGACCCCTCAGGAACTCAGCACGCCTGTCGCGAGGCTGCGGCGGTGGAGGAGGCGGAGGCTGAGTGTGAGCGTGCTGAAGAGCCTGAACAGTGTTGTTCAGGGTAGCCATCATCTGCATCTGGAGCTGGAAGTACTGCTCCGGAGTCAAAGGCGGCGGCATCGGGATCCCAGTACCCTGGTTGTTCTGACCCTGCTGCTGGCCAGAACCGGAACCGGTGCTCCTGGTGTTCACCATCTGATTGGAACAAAAGATTTCACGAGTAAGGATATTGCAGGAATAAAATCAGATGGATATGATAACTCTTTTGCGGAAAAAAACTCAGTCATGATAAAGTAGACAGGATAGAGTGGACTGTTTTACCCCCAACGATCTAACTCATTTTATTAATCAGTTAACTTTAACATCTGAGTGATTTCCTTTAAACAAAATTAAGCTACTAAGCTATGCAATCATTCAAAAATCCAAATCAAACATGTAGCATAATAACAAGCAGACAATTTTCACAACTTAGCCGAGTTTAGCAATAAGACTCGACTAACACCACGCGTCGCAGAACGTGCTATCGTATTATTATAAAAAGGTCACCTAGCTATGCTCATGGTGGTCAGATGACTGATTCAGGCCAAATCTACGAAAACTATTCTTCAGAAAGAGAAATCAAGGCAAGACGGGTAAAAAGTCAAGGAAGTCAAGGGGTATAATAGTAAAATAGTTTCAGCAGACAAGGATTGGTGAGAAGAAGTCCTAAAACCCGACCTGTTCTATCTAGGCTTCGTCCTACAGTCGATATGGCTCTGATACCACTCTGTAACACCCGGTTTATAAAAGAACATAAACCGAGCAATCATATACGTGCCAGGATCAAGTCACACGTATATACAACAGAATGAACAGTATATCATAGCACATATCACGTAAAAAGACATATTAAAGCGAATACGAATGTTATTTATTACAATAATGACAAAATGTCTGATACAGCGGAAGCGAAGTACAAAATACGAATAAAGCTCTCTGAAGCTGAAGCAGGGCGCCACAGGGATGTCGACTGGGAGACGAAGCACCTAGAAGTCCTCGTAGTCCTGGTAGCGCTGGACGAACTCCCTCGTGTCAGCAGGAACTGAGCAGCAGTAGCGTAGCCAAGAGGAAAAAGTAGAGAAGAGGCAAGAGTGAGTACACAACTTGTACTCAACAAGTATAACACAAACTATGAGGCTCTAGGCTGGCTGACTCAACTGCATTAGCTTTTAAGTGTTGGCAAAATTTTATTAAAACTATTTACTACGAGTTGATGAATTACCATTAACCCAGTTACATAGTAATTAATCAGAATTAATTATACTACTACTGAGAACCATACCAAAACCAAGCCACCAAGGTAAACCCCGAGAAGCACCTCCCTCGTCGGAAGGAGATAACTTCACTAATCAAAAGGAGGATCTGGGCCGCTCATAACCGTGAGCACGGCTAGTATACCAGTTTTACACTCTGCAGAGGTTGCACATCTTTACCCACAAGTCGTGAGCTACGCCAGTTGTTCATCACACTTCCTTAGGTGAGATGGCCAGCGACTCACTACGAGGCCTTTAAAAAGAATCTCGTTGGTAAGGCGTAACCGCGAGAGTTAGGTCGGCGACGATGGGGCCCACCTCCGGGGGTACAAGCACAGGAGCTGCAATCCAAGCACAGACCAAGCCGGAGGAGCAGGGACCATTGAAGCTTACTACTCTTGCCCCGCAGGTAAGTTACTCCAAACCAAAAAGATCTAGTTATTACGCCAAGTCTATCCCATTCTAGCCTTGTGGTAGCGCTGTTGTCCCAGGTTGTCGCTCTATGAACCGGTCCTTATGGAGAGTGGCCAACCAGGCACTAAGCACCGTGCTGGCCCCCTAAACCATGTTTCTAACAAAAGCCAATTTTAACGAGACGTGAGCCACTCAAGCCACACAGAGTGCCACTCTCAGGATTAGATTCAAGTAAACCATTAATCAAATTAATTAAAAAGGACCAGAGTGTGTTATAGCGCAGCAACCTAGCACATCTAACCAAAATGCAACCCAAAGGTATGTATAAAGGATATAAACTGGCTAGGAAATCCTTAAAGGCATACAGTATTAAAATGCAGTATGAAAATGTATTTAAAGGTGATAGGTTGTTCATGTTATACTTGGCTTCCTCGTACTGCTCCTGCTGCTGCTCAAACTGATCCGAAGACGGCTGCTCCGGGTACTGGTACTGAGGCTCCTCAGATGGATCAACGTCTACTCACGAACACATGGCCAAAACAATGCACAAAAATAAGCATACAAGCAAACATTAACAAAAACTAAGAAACAGTACATCAATACATAAAAATAGCACACTAAGCTAGTCTAATACTGTTCTACGCGTTACAACGATCGCGTGGATATAAAGAACGCTAAAAACGGAGCTAAAACGCATAATCTAGGCCAAAAACAAGGTTCAGGGGCTTATTTGTAAGAAAAACAGAGTTCCAGGGGGTTTTCTGCAAAAACTGAGGACTGAAACGTAAATAAACATTAGATCTGAGGGCTGACGTGCAAAAACACCAGGCCTGGACTGCGGGTGCTAATTTGGGAAAGCTCAGGGGCTTAAGTGCTAAAAACCGGACCTAAATCTAATTGTTTTTGAACTACCAGGGACGGCGGGTTTATTAAAGAAAACTCCAGGGTCTCTTATGCAAAAGAGCCTGGCTGAAGCGGTATGTTCGCATATGGACCGCCGGATCTAGATCCAACGATCCGGACCTATCCCGATCTGGATCTAATCTCACGCGTCGAATTCGGATCGGGCGGTTCAGGGCAAAGGAGCGCTGGGCGGCGGCGCTCAGCCGCCGGAGCAGAGCTCCGCGGCGGCGAGCTCGCCGGAGCCGGCCGTTCTGGCGCTCCAGTGGGCCATTTGGGTTGCGGTCTGGTGCAAAAGGATGAGCGTGACACGCGTAAATCACTGGAGCACGAAGGGTGGCGGTGCTGTGCTCTGGCGGGGCTCGCCACGGCGAGGAGCGGGACTGCGCGGCGGCGCAAGAGCGGGCCTACGGCGGACGGACGCCTAGGGCGCGCTAAGGGCGGAAAAACCTACGCAAAGGGAGCAGGGGGCCCGGGTGGTACTCACCGTGGGCCTGGATCGGGCGAGGGAGCGGCGTAGGGTGGCCGGCGACGGGGACCGGCGGTGGAGGCGGGCGGCGTTCAGTTGGCGTGGTCGATGCGGCGGTGTCCCGGCCCTCCGGACTCCACGGGGATCCTCGGGGTCGCTCTGCGAAGCCGGTGAAGGGTCAGAGAGGTCCAGAAGTCACCGGAGATGATGAATTGGGGCGGCGCAGGGGATCACCGGCTTGGAGGTCGCGGCGGCGCTCGCTCCGAGCAGAGGCAAGGTGGCAGCTAGGGTGATGCAGCGCGCTGGTGGATGGAGGGAAAGGAGGAGGGCCCGGGGTTGACTTATAGGGCGGCGGGGAAGAGTCTGGGCGTGCGCGCCCGTGACTGCCGCGGCGAAATCCCCGGAGGGGATCGCGGCGGTGCGTTGCGCGACGGGGCAGAGGAGGGGGATGACGGGGTGGGTCCACCGGTCAGCGGGCGAGGAGCGCGCGATGCGGGCCGGGCGCTGGCGAGCGGGTGACGCGGGCGGAGGCAGGCCGCAGCGTGGGAGCAGGCTGGGCCGTGCGGGGCCGGGTCAAGCGGGAGGCGAGCGGGCTGGGGAGGAAAAGGAGCTGGGCCGTGTGGTGCGAGGCAGGCCGGGGAGGCTAGCGGGCTGCAGCTGGGCCGGCCGGGTGAAAGGGTTGGACTGGGTTCTGGTTTGTTGGGCTTTGGGTCTTGGGCTTTCTATTTTCCTTTCCTATTTCCTATTCTTCTCATTTCTTAATCTAATTCAAACAAAGTTTGAATTCAAATTTGAATTTGAATTCAAACCACACTCAAATAAAATTATGCACCAGCATGAATGCAACAAAAAATTTAAACCTATGATAAATTTTAATTAATTAAGGAGCAAAAATTAGATTAAATGCCAACTAAACACAATAAACCTTAGAAAATTTAACTAAAGCCAATTAATTTATTAATAAAATACTGAAATTTAAATTAGGGTGTTACACGCATGTTGGAATTGACTAGAAGTGGAACCCCAGTCCCGGCAATAGGAGAAGACCATGTACTGCTCGGAACGCCCGTCTTAGGATGGGGATCACTCTTTGGAAACCCACAAGCCCCACCCGAGAACCCTGGAAGGTCTACGGCCGCCGCCGCAAGAGAAGCCACTACACAACCCCGAGAAAATGGAGATCTAGCGGACGGCGGGCAAGGACCGCTCTTTCCCCGAGAGGACGTGAGTTCCCTTTCCGAGGGAGGAACCCACACAAGCCAATGAGTCTGCCTGAAGCGCGAGCAACCGACAAGGAATGAAGCCATGTGGTCCGAAGAAGTTCTGTGCCCCTTTTCTTTTGAAGTTATGTACCCGGACGTGTAGTGCGCGTTCTAGTTGTGTTCCCATGTTGTACCCTGCCTTGTTTTAGTAAGAGTTGCTTGTTTGCCTTGTTGTGTGCGTGTTGTGTGTGTGCCTTTTTGGCAGAAGGTTAATTCTGCCTTGTTACGCGAGTTAAACAACTTAAACATCACCTAATCCCAATCTCACAAAAACCCTACCCAATCTGCAGATGGTTTCTCGAAGCATCACGAGGGCCTCCCGCGTCAGGGACCCTGCAGCCGCTGATGCAGGAGCACACCCCGACGGGCAGAACCATCCGCAGGAGGAACAAGAAGTGAGTCAGGGCAGAGGAGAAAATCTTGGTGCACAGCTGCCACCACCACCCTTCGTGGACCTGGCGCAAATAATCCATAACCAGACTCTCATACTGGAGACACTGGCCAATGCTCTAGTAAACAGGCAACCACGAGAGCAGACCTTCAATGATAAGCTGACAGCTTTCCTGAGAGCCAAGCCACCCACTTTTGCCGGATCCAGCAACCCCTTGGATGCAGATGACTGGCTCCGCGTGATCCAGAGGAAGCTCGAACCCTTTGGGTGCCAGGATCGGGATAAAGTTCTTCTGGCAGCACATCAACTCACCGGGACCGCCCTAGCCTGGTGGGAGAATTACTGCGCTGCTGCCCGAGATGCCTCCACCATCACCTGGAATGAATTTGTGAGGGAATTCCGCCGTTATCACATCCCCTCGGCTACCATGAAACGCAAGGCGGATGAATTCCGCGCACTTCAGCAAGGGAGTATGACGGTAGAAGAGTATACACACCAGTTTATGGAGCTGGCTCGTTATGCACCAGAAGAAGTGAATGACGACGAAAAGAAGCAGGATATGTTTAAGAAGGGACTGAACCCAGAACTCAGGACCCTGCTCACTCCTCAGATCTACCCTGATTTCAACACCCTGATGAACAAGGCAATCCTCACAGAGAGGGCCAAGATCGATGAAAGAAAGGATAACAAGCGCAAGTTTTTGGAGAGCAAGGCACGCCAGCAGGATCGTTTCCAGAAGCCTAGAAGCTTCAGCTACAACACACCAAGGTCCCAAGCCCCAATGCAGTACAGGACTCAGTCTCAAGTGACAGGACCACGGGCCCCTAACACCCAGCCCAGAAGCCAGAACACCATGAGGGCCCCTCAGAGTAATGCAAGCCAGGTCACCAATAACAACAGCAATGTTAGGGCCTGCTTCAACTGCCGTGAGACGGGTCACTTCATTGCCGACTGCCCCTATGCCAAGAACAAGCCGGCTACTTCAGCCTTCTCCAACACAGTGAACGGACCCAAACCAGTTCTGACCGGTGCCAACCGAGTGCCCCTCCGCGGCAACAGCAACAACAACAACAACAACCAGCAGAGGCAACCCCAGCAGTCTTTTGGACGAGCCCGCGTCAACCACATCGACGCACAGGAAGCTCAAGGAGCCCAGGGCGTTGTACTCGGTGAGTACCTTGTCAGCTCAACTCTTGCAACAGTAATGTTTGACTCTGGAGCATCACACTCATTTATATCCTCGAGTTTTGTGGAGAAACATAAAATACCTACAGTACTACTAAAAACACCCCTATTAACCCGGACGCCCGGAGGAGACATCAGGTGTCAACTGGGTTGTCTACGGGTAAGGATCAATTTAAGTGGGGTAGAGTTTTTAGCAGATCTAGTAGTACTTAAGTCAGAAGGGATAGATGTGATCCTTGGAATGGATTGGCTGAGCAAACACAATGGCCTCATAGGTTGTACGGATAAGGTAGTACATCTAACAAACCCAGAGGGAGTCCGAGTGACCTGTCATACCCGGGAAAGTGGAGCAAACCCGATGGTGTTTAGCATGGAAGCCAAGTCCTTGGAAGAAGTCCCTGTAGTGAATGAGTATCCCGATGTCTTTCCCGAAGAACTCCCCGGTATGCCACCAGATAGGGACGTAGAATTTGTCATTGACCTTGTCCCTGGAACTGCCCCTATAGCCAAGAGACCTTACAGGATGGCAGCCACCGAGTTGGCAGAGTTAAAGAAACAACTAGAGGAGTTGCAATGGATTGGCTTCATCAGGCCAAGTTCGTCGCCTTGGGGAGCCCCGGTTCTATTCGTCAAGAAGAAGGACGGAAGTATGAGGCTGTGTGTAGACTACCGGGCACTAAACGAAGTCACTATCAAAAATAAGTACCCCCTTCCCAGGATCGATGATCTCTTTGATCAGTTAAAAGGAGCCAAGTACTTTTCCAAGATTGACCTAAGGTCCGGATATTTTCAGCTCAAGATTAGGGAAAGCGACATCCCGAAGACAGCCTTTGTCACCCGATACGGACAGTTTGAGTTCACAGTGATGTCTTTTGGACTGACAAATGCACCGGCCTATTTCATGAACCACATGAACAAAGTGTTTATGGACGAGCTAGATAAGTTTGTCGTAGTCTTCATTGACGACATACTTATTTACTCAAAGAGTATTCAGGAGCACGAGCAACACCTGAGGGTAGTTCTAGAGAAGCTGAGAATGCATAGGTTATACGCCAAATTCAGCAAGTGCGAGTTCTGGCTGGAGAAAGTAGCCTTCCTTGGTCATATTTTGAACGCAGAAGGAGTGGCAGTAGACCCCGAGAAGGTCGAAGCAGTATCCAACTGGCAGCAACCAACCAATGTCAGTGAGATCAGGTGCTTCCTCGGATTAGCTGGGTACTATCGGAGATTTATTGAGGGATTTTCTAAGATAGCCCGGCCCATGACAGAGCTGCTCAAGAAAGAGAAGAAATTCACCTGGATGGAGTCGTGTGAAAGAAGTTTCCAGGAGTTGAAGCGAAGATTGACGACAGCCCCAGTGCTAACCCTGCCGGATATTCATCGGGATTTTGTCATCTATTGTGATGCGTCCCGACAAGGATTGGGTTGTGTGCTGATGCAAGATGGGAAAGTCATTGCATATGCTTCCCGTCAGCTCAGGACTCATGAGCAAAATTACCCGACTCATGATTTGGAGCTTGCAGCCGTAGTGCACGCACTTAAGATTTGGAGGCACTATTTGATTGGAAATAAGTGCGAAATCTTTACCGATCATAAAAGTCTGAAGTATATCTTCACCCAACCAGACCTAAACCTGAGGCAGAGAAGATGGCTGGAATTAGTCAAAGATTATAATTTGGAAATTCATTATCACCCAGGTAAAGCCAATGTAGTAGCCGATGCCCTAAGTCGGAAATCCTACGGGCCCAAGAATGACCATTTACGAGAGGAAATGGCACGATTAAATGTGCACATTGTCCCTCGAGGTTCCAGCCAAGTGCTGAACGTTCAATCCACTCTAGAAGAAAGAATCAGGAAAGCCCAAAAATCGGATAAGGGACTGATGGAAATCCGGAGGCAAACCGGAGAAAATAAGGCCCCAGACTTTCGAGTTGATAATAAGGGAACGTTGTGGTATAAAGACAGAATTTGTGTGCCCCAGAAAGGAGATTTCAGGCAGATAATCATGGATGAAGCCCACAACTCAGCCTACTCCATCCACCCAGGATCCACCAAAATGTATATGGACTTAAAACAGAAATATTGGTGGAATGGGATGAAGGCAGATATTGCACGATTCGTCGCCCATTGCGATACTTGCCAGAGAATCAAAGCTGAACACCAGAAGCCGGCAGGATTGTTGCAACCCCTACCCATTCCGGTTTGGAAATAGGATGAAGTAGGAATGGATTTTGTAGTGGGCTTGCCCAGAACCCAGAAAGGACATGACTCCATATGGGTAATAGTGGATCGCCTTACTAAATCAGCTCACTTCATACCCGTACGGACCAACTATGGCGGAGAGAAGCTAGCCAAGCTTTACGTGGAAAATATAGTGAAGTTGCATGGTGTGCCCAGTCGAATTGTTTCCGATAGAGGGACCCAGTTCACCTCTAGATTTTGGAAAAATTTGCATAAAGCTATGGGCACCAAGCTAGACTTTAGCTCCGCTTATCACCCACAAACAGATGGTCAGACAGAAAGGGTGAATCAGATTATGGAGGATATGCTGAGAGCGTGTGTCCTTACTTATGGCAAAGATTGGGAACAAAGCTTACCCTATGCCGAGTTCTCATACAACAACGGGTACCAAGCAAGCTTGGGCATGTCACCGTTTGAAGCTCTCTACGGAAGAAAATGCAGAACTCCTCTGATGTGGTCAGAAGTTGGAGAACGTGCCCTAGTCGGCCCCGCACTCATAAAGGAAGTAGAGGGAAGAGTCGCCGAGATTCGAGAAAAGCTAAAAGCAGCCCAGTCCTGACAAAAGAGCTATGCGGACAAGAAAAGACGGGAAATAAGTTTCAACCCAGGAGATTTCGCGTATCTCAAGGTATCACCCATTCGAGGAACCCGAAGATTTCAGGTACAAGGAAAATTGGCCCCTCGGTATATTGGACCATACCGAGTTCTGAAGAAAGTTGGAGCAGTGGCATACCGTTTGGAGCTACCAGAAGAAATGTCGGATATACACCCAGTGTTCCATGTCTCGCAGTTGAGAAGGTGTTTGAGGATACCCGAAGTGGAGCATGTGCCGGTTGAAACAATAGATCTGCAGCCAGACCTGCGATATCAGGAAATACCGGTCAAGATTCTAGACACCGTCATCAGGAGGACCAGAAACTCCGAAGTACGAATTTGCAGAGTTCAGTGGAGCAGACACGGAGTAAAAGAAGCTACGTGGGAGCGCGAAGATGCTCTGAAAAAGGAATTTCCCCACCTATTTAGGAACCAGTCGAATCTCGAGGACGAGATTCATTTTAAGTGGGGTAGGTTTGTAACATCCCGAAAATTTACTAAAATAAATCATGCGCTAAAAATTTGCTTTGTCGTTGAGCTTGAGATCCCTCCTTGAAACCCTAACCCCAGTTTTTCCGGAAACTTCCCTGTTCCGCCAGATCTTTCGATTCCCCAAAGACCCGACACCCGTATCCAGCACCCTGTTTCCCCTCGACCCGCGCGCCCGGGCGCCACGCGTGGCCGACCGCGGCCACGATCGGCGCCGACGCGCCCGCCCCTCTCTCTCTTTCTCTCTTTATTTCTCTCCCATCCTTTTTCCTTTTTCTCTCTTTCTTTTTCCCATTTTCTTTTTCTTTTTCTTTTTCTTCTTTTCCCTCTCCTTTCCCTCCCTATCTCCCTTTCCTTCCTCCTACCCCGCGCGCTCGGCCTCTCCTCCCTCTCTGCTCCCGAGCGTCGCCCGGCCGCACTGCCCTCCCCCGCTCCACTCCGGTTGGCTTGCCCCCCTCCTTTTTTTCTCTCTCTCGCTTCCCGCTCGACTGCCCAGCCCCGACCTCGCCCCACGGCCGCGCGCCCGGTCGTGCCCCGCCTACCAGCCGCGTGCGCACGACCGCGCCCGCCCCCGCCTGGCCGCTCCTACGCGCGCGGCGCCCCGCTGTCCGGCCCCGCTCGTAGCTGCCCACGACGCGTCCCGTCGACGGCCGAAGCCCTGACCCGCACGCGCACGCCGTCGCCCCGGCGCACAGCGCCGGCGACCATGGCACAGTGCCGCCTGCGGTGGTCTCCGCCTCACGTCACCTCGCCTACCCACTGGCGCCTTTGACGAAGCACAGCGCCGCTGGCCGAGCCGTCGCATCGCCGTACGCGCCGCCCCGTTGACGCCCGCACAGAGCCTCGCCGCCCCACGCCATTAAACCCGCCTGCAAGCTTGCTGCCGGCCAGCACCCCGCCACCGCCTTGGCCGCCTATAAAAGAGGCCGCAGAGCCCCCCCCCCCCCCCCGAGCACCACACCCGCCACCTCGAACCGCGACGCCACCCCACGCCCCCTCTCCGCAACCCTGCACCGCCGCCGCCGCTCACTCACCCCCGCCGCTGCTGGCCACCATGGCCGGGCCGCCACGCCCCACCCCGGCACAAGGTGAGGCCGGGAATCAACCCCGCGGAGCCCCCACCTCCTTTCCCCTCTACCCCGGGCCGCCGCCGAGGCGCAGAGCGCCCGAATCGGTCGCCGCGGCGCCGCTCGGCCCCTCCCCTATTCTCCCGTGGAGAGAGGAGGAAGAAAGGGCCATTTAGCCCAAAACCCCCTCCCCTTTCCTATATTCAGAAAAGAAACCCCCCACTCCTTGCTATTTTTGCAAAAGAAACCCTGTCCTTTATCTTATTTTAAAATCAGACCCCCACTTCATGAAAACATTTATAAATAAGCCCCTGACCCTTTTAGATTGACCCATGAAGTTTCTAAAATATAAACCAAGCCCCTGCCTACTTAATCTTAATTACAATTAGGTCCCTGGACCCCTGTTTGGGCCCTAAACATTCCTTTGACCTATCATTTCATGCGCCTAACGACCCTGGATTAACCTAAAATTTTACCACGCCTCTCTTAACTCAGTGTTGGCCATACCATTCAGAAACCATTCAAAAATAATACTCTATGATCTATATTTCATGTGTTTCCGAACCGAGCTCGACGACAGATCTTTACTTTTTCTGTGTATTGATTGTGTGTTTGTTTGTGTGCGCTGTAGACCACGGAGTGAACGAAGGAGAGCCCATCAACGAGCCGTTCTGTGAGCAGGAGAACGAGGACCAGTTCCGCAACCCCGAGCCCGAAGGACAGGACTTCCCCGAAGGCTTTGAAGACGGCAAGTTCAATCCCATCCTTTGATGCATGTTTCTGTCCTAGTTTTTATGAACACAACTCAATGGCCTGTTTTATAAAGTTGCATATGTTTTGCTTGCATGAAAAACACGGTTGGATAGCCACCCCTTGATTTGTGATGACCATTCCTTGACCACCTAGATTAATGTCTGTTTTTGCTTGGACGTTAATCGATATTAGAATGCTTAGGACTTTACTCATAATACGATTTATTTGATAAAGAACATGTGTGTGTGTGGGAAGGGATAAAATGTGGATTTTCGAAAGATGAGTATGGACGAGATGGACGGCACTTCTGTGTGAATTGCCGATTGGTGTGCTTATGCCTGTGTGGCAGGGCAAAGAAGGGAGATATCCATCTTGTCGTGTCTAAGGACCGAGTTGGTGTGTCATCTCACCGAACTCCACTAATGTGCAAACCACTCGACCGTTGAATGGGCAACGGCGTAGCATAAATCCCACTAGTTGGTGTGATAGCCATCAGGAGAGCTGAGAGCAACGGGTGACTAAGGAAAAGGGATAAGCCCCGAGTGACTTATGCCCGGTTATACCTAAGTGAACGGTCAATGACCCCTTGGTGCATCCCGTGATGGCTAGTCAGGCTTAGCTATGGTGGGTAATGGCTATGTTGGGATCTACACCGACACGACGGTGTTCGAGTTGTGGTATCCTACTTGTGGGTAAAGTTGCACACCTCTGCAGAGCTAAGAATCTATTCGAATAGTCCGTGCCCACGGTATTGGGCGAGTTACGGTGTGGTCATATAACTAGTGTTTCATTGGGATGGGTTGGTGTGAGTTGTTTTGGAATTATGTCCGGCAGTTGTGCCGTGTGCTACGACGGACGGGGAGTCTGGTAGCAGTTTTAAAACCTGAACTCTATGTTACCGCCAAAAACTGATTTCTAAATGGTTTTCTATAAAATAAACCCCTGCATAAAATATCGTTTTCCTGCAAATTAAACCATAACCTTGTCCTTGATTTACCTATGCATATTGTTCTGTTATAACCCCTCCGTGGGTGTGGTTGGACTTGCTGAGTACGTTTGTACTCACCCCACTCTTACTTTTTACAGAAGAAGACCCAGACTTTGTACCAGACGACGCCGAGTAGGGTTATCGTTCTACACCCAACCTTGCTTGTGGTACCGGCCCTGTCGTGATGCCCCCGCTATCGCAGTACTCTGAGCCTGTGGTAGATCCCATGTGGTTCGCGGTCTGGTGTTATGTCGTAGCTTGGTTAATCATTATTATCATCTGTATCGAGTGTCCTCCAAGGTTTGTACGGTTTTGAACCATCTGATGTAATAAATGCGGCATCAGCCTCCTGGGACTGGTGCTTTGTATCACATTTAAGTCTTCTCTTTTGAGGGGACGCTTCACGGGTGGAGTTGAGATGGCGGTGTTCGAAGCCGGAGAGGCGCTCGCCGAGGTTCTGGAGGATGTGGCGGATCTCATTGGGGGAGATGAAGCCATTCTAGTCTTGGTCGAAGATGTGGAAGGCCGCCGCTAGCCTAGTGCATATGGCGCGTCAGGAGGGTCAGGAACTCCTGGAACTCAATGGCGCCGTCGGCATCCATCTTTGTTCACAATCTCCTGCAACTCCTCCTCTGTCGGGATCTGCCCAGTCAACGCATGAATGTATAGTTTTCCATTTGTCATGAAGCCCGTGGGCCGGCCTGAGGCACGATTTTTTGGTCGGCACGAAATAAAATAGGTTTGGTCTAGCCCGCCACGGGCCTCGTGCTATGCCTAGGCCACTCCCTCGGCATGTGAGCCGGCTCGCACAGCATGATTAGCGCCCGGCCTGACAAGGCATGTGGGCTGGACCGTGAGCCCGACGGCCTGCGAGGCCCGCTAGCCCGAGCCACCGCTCATATATAAGGGGAGAGGCTCCCAAACCCTAGCCCCCATTCACTACCTTCTCTCCCTCCCCCGCTCCTCCCAATGGGCCGCTCCCTTCGCTCGTCGCCTCCTCCCAACGGGTTTCTCCGCTCCACAAACCCTATCCTCCTTCGCCGCTCTGCTCGCCTCTTCCACCATTCCTCGTTTAGATCCGGTGGCACCCTCCCTTCTCCTCCACCTCGGCTCGCCAGATTTAGCTTCTCAGTGGTCCTCCTCGCCGGATCTGGCTTCTCAGTGGTTCTCCTCCACCTCTACTCAGCCTCCTTGGCTCCTCTGCTCACTGCTAGATGTAGCTCCTTGGCTCACGCGCTGCCGGATCTGACACAGGCCCGGCACGAGCACCTTCACCTTCCTCTCCTGTGGACAGCGACTGGGATTCAAGAAGAGGAAGGCGGGAATGGCCGAGCTGCATTGACGCGAGCCAGATATCATTGCCTCCTCTACTCGCTGGCCTCCGGTGCTCCTCCGCTTGCTGTTAGATCTACTCCAATCCCCATCTCCCTCTCCTTGTTTTGTTGCTTTTCGACCTTCTTCGCCTTCCTCTTCTCCAATCCCCATCTCCCTCTCCTACTCTCCAGTGAGGTCGTCGACGGCAACTTCGGTGCTCCAGCCAAAGGTAATTCTGGTTTCCCCTCCTGCTCGTCTTCTTTTTTTGTTTGGATTCATTACTGACTTGGTACTTGCTTCCTTCTTGGCTTCAATTCTTTCTTTCACAGGCCGTTGAGTGACCGGATGCCGGCGATGGACGATGACGACGACCTTATGTCCTGCATCTATGAGTTGCAAGCGATGGTTCTTCCCTGAGATGATGAGGACGACCTGGCTGGGGATGCAGAGGATTTACTTTGCAGCAATGCTGCCATCGACCTCGATGCAGATGTCATTGCACATCCTTAGGGGCAGGCTTCTCAGTCAGTCGGGTCTAAGAGTGTGAGCAACTCTATCAAGAAGAGGAGGGCTTCCACCTATAAGATCTGGAATGACTTTGATGAGATCTATGAGGTAATCGGTGTTAAGGAAGTTTGAAGTAAGCATTGCAATAAAGATTTCAGTGGTAAATCAATCGGTGGCACTGACCACTTGGGTAGGCACATTCTTATTTGCCCTGTTTTGAAACATAGGTTTGCCTTGGCTCCATCTTGCACTGGTGGCATGAGCATAAGCCATCATATCCTGTTCTTTCTATCCTAGCTAGAGATGTTATGACTGTGCCTCTTTCTACGATATCATTAGAGTTTGCTTTTAGTACAACTGGCAGGATCATCGCGGAGTGGCGACGGCATTTGGGCCCTGAGATGGTGGAGATGCTGGCTCTGGTGAAGGATTAGGAGCAAGGAGATGCAAGACTTCAGTATGCCATAGAGGATGAAAAACTTGAATACTCTTTTGAAAACTTGTATCTTGATGAAGCTGAATCTGTGTAGTGTGTGTGGTATGGACGTGTGTGGTCCAACCTTGAATGAATTAGAACTGTTGTAGTTGAACATTTTATAGCTGGCTGTATTCTTTTCCTTTGTAGGATTTTACCCTCACAAGGTGTGGAGTTTTACCTACAAAGGTTTTTAACGAGGCAGCAAATAAAACAACTCAAGTTAATCTATGATGTTCTTTATCGATGTGTTTGTGTCAATGTTTGAATGTGTGAAAGTTTCAATTTTGTAGTTGTGAAGTTTGATTAGATGGTGAAATTATGAATTGTTGGAGTGGTGGCAAGATTGGCAGGTCACAGGCCGGTACGGCACGCAGGGCTTGATTAGGCCTTCGAGTTGGCTCGGCACGTCAAACAGGCCTTCGGGCCGTGCCTGTGTGCCTCGGCACGTGGGCCGGCTCGGCCCAGCACGACAAGACAATCGGGCCTGTTGTGCCGAGCCTAATTGTACCGGGCCAAGTCGGGCCGGGGCCGTGCCGTGCCGGGCAGTCCGAATGGCCAACGATACATGCATACCATCACCATCTTTGTCTTTGATATGCTGCTTGGACAGTTGCTGCTCCACCTCATCCATTCTCTTCTTCTCTCGATCGGTTCAATGGGCTACTGCTCCACCTCGTCCATGGCCGCGTCGCTCGGCCCGGGTCGCCCTGTAGGGACCCACCTGGGGCTGGCTCGCCGCCCGCGCCAAGGTGTGTCCTGGATCCCACCTGGATTCGGGGGCTAGGCCTCTGCAGGAGGTGCTGCGCCACCGCGAGGGGCCTTGACGGTTGCCGCGCCGCTTGGAGGCTCATGGAGAGGGGGAAGCAGGGGAGGTGCTAAACCAGGAGATGAAGTCTCAGATCGTGACATGACATGTGTTTAATAACTGCTCTGTCATCTATTATAACCATTAATGAAACTTTGCACGTTGCGACACACGAATAATTATATTAGCCCAGGTAGGCCTTGATCGGTGACCGACCTGTGTACTGTGATGCGCGCATGCCCCAGCTATGAGTTATAAAAAAACTTATGAGTCAACGAACACTGCCCATGCCCCATATTGTGATGAAGCGGTGTCCATCACTTTACCACAACACCAAAATAGCGTCGCACGTGAGTTGGTAGAAGTCTGTCATTACCGACAAACTATCGGTCGGTAAAAATTTATAACCAACCATTGATTTGAGGTTTCACAACAGACTATTTGTCGGTATATTTATTTGTGTTTGAGGTCTAAGGATCTGTAGGTATAAGATGTTTTGGACATCTACTCGTCGGTCGCAAAAGCTCTTTAAATGATAAACACATGTATGGTTCATCTTTTACTTTTTAATCAGAATTAAAACTTGTAATTAGTATTTCTCCCTCATATAAATTTCAAATTTGATGGCTCTTTTTCTTGAATTTTTCTAAAATCATGAACTTTGATTTAATGGTATTTTTGTATGTTAATTATTGTTTCCTAGAAATTTTATGTATATCTTGTTTTCTTCCACCCATGTACAGAACAAAAAATTATTTCTGCATAACATATAGTGATATGATTTCATATTTTCTAATATTACGGTAAATATAAGATTATGTACAAATTTGAGGTGCATACGAGTTAAAAAATGATAAGCTATTCAAATCACAAAAGTATGACAAGTTATAAAAAGCTATGTGAGAGATGTATCATTTTGTGAACAATGTATATTCTCACTTTTTTTATAGAAATCTCATAGACAAAAATATGTTGTCATATCAATTTGTAGAATTTTCTGACCCTATTGACATATTACTGTAATTATTGTGATAATTTGGAGATAACAGTTAGAATTATCCCTAGAAAATAATTGCATTTTTCATCTATCTCCATTACATAAACTAGAATAGAACATGTTATTTTAAATATAATTTTTATGCAACTTTTTGTATCTTATTAAATCACATGTAGTCCAATTTAGAATTATTTTTTATAACCATGTAGAAATTAAATTAACAAATAGAAAATATTAAAATCAGTTCTAAAATTTTAAAATTTATAAAAATTTATATGTAGTCTATTGCATACAAAAAATATGTTGGTGTATATGGGATAATTATTTTCATATGTTACTTCGTAATGGTCCAATAAATAAAAAAAGGAAAAAGGAAAAAATATTTAACAGAGAAGGAATGAAATAAGATCTATTTTGGCCCAAATAGCCCAACTACTTCTGACCGTGCATCACCAATCCAATGGTCCTGATCACGTCCACGTTCATAATTTAACTATTGCATCACAGTGACTCTTGCATCGCCAACACACGAACACGGTCGAACGCGTAGCGAGCAACGACACACGTTGCAGTGCCGATACTCAGACCGGTCAGACTAGTGATAGTGATCGGTCAGACCGTTTGTCGCCAGGCAGATCGTCGATGACCAACGAACATTGTCCGGGAAGGACCCATCGGGGCAGGCGCACGCAGGGTTGTTCTAGGATAGGCAGGCCACCTAGAACGCCCTCAATCGATGTAGAGACGAAGGAGGAACATCAAATAGTAGATTGGAAAATTAGAGCCAAGAGAAAAGATAAGAAAGATAAAAGTTGTATATTTGATTGATTGGATACCCTTAATCGACGTGACCCTTTGTATTTATAGGGTGGGAAGGTCTTGCCCAGCAAGAAATCTTTTTAAAGGTAAAAACTTATGAAATAATTTAATTACACTCAGACTCCTCCGGACTGGTCTGACCGCTCATGCTTACCGGTTGGACTAGTCGGACTCTAAGACCGGCTACAGGGCACAAACCGGTCACACCACTCGACAGTATCGATCTAACCGCCTTGGCCCAGCCTGATCGGCTTAGTGCTTGGTGGTCAATATATGCTCTCCTGTTTTTTTTGGCAAAGTTTGCGTGCCGAAAAATATTCTTCTAAAACAAATTATCTATGGGCGATGAATAAAACATTGGCCATATATTTACACTAAGGGCGATAAAAACTATCGGCCATGACTTGCTTCACTTCACGTTAATGATGAAACAACTTGCTTCGGTCTTCATACTTTCCTTGAGGTTACTGATTTTACTGGCACGACCTCTCCTTGTCTCTCCATTGATTCCTTATTGTGCAAATGTTGTAATCTTCTTTTTTGAGTGTGAGACAAATCTGAGGGACACCACGTCAGCTTTAAATATTTTGAATCTTGTTTCATGTTCTTCTCACCCTTTTTGCTGTAATTAAAATCCTTTTTGATCAGATTATCACTAACTGGTTTTTGTGAAGTACAACTTGGATATATAGAAGGATATTGAATATAATATGATTGTGCACATCCTACTATAATCCAAAGGTACATAACAAGGATACCAGCAATATTATGGAGCAATCGGTTCATTTAATGAATGTGGTACATGAGCAGAATTTCCTTGACTGACAATAATTCGATTGCTCTTGATGCTTTGATGGTGACTTTGAATCCTTAACTTTGCTTGGCCGTCCTTTCTGGTTTTGGGCGGCTCCTTCCTTCTCATATTTGGCGAAGAGCTCCTTGAAGCTCGGCCCTGCTTTGTTCCTATTACTAGAATTTTTTGTAGAACTCCCAGATGGACCGGTCAAATCAGTTTCCAGACCGGTCGATCCGGTCTTAGCAGACCTGGCGCCTTTCTTCTATTCTTGCCTTCGAGGGTTAAATTTTTCAAACAAAGCTTAGAGGACTTCTTTACTGGGATTTCTTGGCTAGGTTTTGAAAGTTTAGATATCTCTTCACCAATTATTATATTTTTTCTATTTTGTTGATTTAGCTTGATTTGGACGAATTAATACTTTGGGATTATTCAATTCAAGCATATGTGTATATGCATGAAAAGGATTCTGATCAACCTTCATTTGTGGAAAAACTAATCGGTCTTCATTAACAACCAATTGAATTTGTCTCCGAAGCACATTGCAATTATTAGTGGCATGAGAGAATGAATTATTCCATTTGCAATAAGCATGCCGCTTTAACTCATCAAGCGGCGGAATAGCATGATACAATTTAATGTGTTCTAATTTCAATAACTCTTCAAATATTCAATTACATTTGGATACATAAAAAATAAACTTCATATTTTCTTGCCAATTTTTATGAATCGGCTTGAGAGAGCCACAAGTGCAAGGTTTATCATTAGAGGGCCAAACAAACTTAGCAGCGTAAACACCTTTTCCTTCATCGTTCGAACAGTTTGAATCGTACCCAAGCACATAAACAGGACGATTAAATTTTTCATTGGACTTTTGTGAATTTCTAGCTTCTTTAGCTCGGCTTTCATTAGCTAGAGCTTTTTGCAAGACTTTACTAACATCTAGAAATTTTTGTCTATCTAGCTTTTGTTTATGAAAACCAAGCAAGCTAGAAAAAGCTAGATCAGCTAATTCTCTACCAAAAATTGTCAAACTATAGCATCGATTTCTAGCATCTCTAAATCTTCTAATATATTCAAAAACACTTTCATGGATCCTCTGTCTAACCGATGTAAGATGTGACAATTTCAATTCAGTTTCACTAGTTAAGAAATAATCATAAAATTTTCACTCTAAATTGGCCCAAGTGAAAACTGAATTGGGTGGCAATGAAATAAACCAAGTAAATGCAACACCAGATAAAAATAAAAGAAGTAACCTCAATTTGTAAATATCATTAGTGCTAGCTTCACCACATTGTATAATAAATTGTCCTATATGCTCCAACGTAGTTCTAATATCATCACCAGTAAATTTAACAAATTCAGGAATTTAAGCCTTAAGGATATGCAACATAATCGTAATTCTCAGGGTATGGTCTTTGATAAGTTCGGCATTTGACTTTAGGTTCTATACCAAAGCTTTGCCGAAATATCTTAATAACCTCCTTTTTAATGCTGTCTGATCCAAAATCATCGGCGTTAGGCCAATTTGGGACCGGTGTACCATTAGGTTGAGTAAAGTTCGGCGGTGTAGAAACATGTCGCAATGAACTTGGCGCCCCTTGTGGTGGCACATTTGCATTAGGTGTCGAGTTATACAAAGTTTTATGATATGGAGTTGTTCCATTAGTTCGGCCAGATGATTGTTTGGCCGATCTCATCACTATAACATCAGTTTGAATTCCATCAGCAGCCCAATTACCCATGGTTCTATTGGTATTAGAAGTAGATGCATATTTATCATCACCGATGGGACTCATACCAAGATGGGTTTCTATTTGACTAAATCGAGCATCAAACATACTATGCAAGTTTTGACCCATGAATTCCAACTTATTATTCAAATGAGAGACAACAGCATCATCTACCATATTAGCAATTTCTGAATCAAGAGCAGGCTGTTCACCGGCTTTTACCTCAAACTCTGAAGCATCAAAGGTGACCTCCTTGAGCTTCGTGACCTTTCCTTGCCGATGGACGGAGAAGTGCGACATGTAGTGCTTCGTAGCTTCATCCTTCTTCTCCGGATCTCCAGCTCATGCTCCTCTCTGACCTTTTTTCGGATTTCCTCGATAGCTTTTTGATCTTCGAACGAAAATTGCTCCAAAGTCGGCCTTTTGATATTTTCAGGATCAACATCACCTGGTTTAGGTATCTTACCAGCCATGGTAGCCGATTGATTTTTCCTATTCCCCAACGGAGTCGCAAAAAATATGTTGGCGCAAATCTAGAGCCAACACACGAACACGCGTAGTGAGCAACGACACACGTTGCAGTACCGGCACTCAGACCGGTCAGACTAGTGATAGAGACTGGTCAGAATGGTTGTCGCCGGCAGACTGGCGATGATCAACGAACGTCGCCCGGGAAGGACCCGTAGGGGCAAGCGCATGTAGGGTTGTTCTAGGATCAGTAGGCCACCTAGAACACCCTCAATCGACGTAGAGATGAAGGATGAACAATAAATAGTAGATTGGAAAACCTAGGGCAGAGAGAAAGGATAAAAAAAATAAAAGTTGTATATTTGATCGATTGGATACCATCAATCGGCCGTGACCCTTTATATTTATAGGGTGGGAATGTCTTGCCCTGCAAGGGATCTTTTTTACAGATAAAAACATATGACATAATTCAATTACACTCGGACTCCTCCAAACCAGTCTGACCGCTCATGTCTACCAGTCAGACCGGTCAGACTCTGCCGGACCGGCTATAGGGCACAGACCGGTCAGACCTCTCGACAGTACCGGTCTGACTGTTCTGGCCCAGCCTAATCGGCTTAGTGCCAATTTTGGTACGGTGGTCAACAAACTGAAACTGTAACTTATGGTATAACTGTGCCCTATTTAATTTTCTACCAAAACGTGCAGCGTTCAATCAGATTTAGCTTCTTTCAGGCGATGAGTCTTATTTTTATCGCACGCGCGATATATAGCTGTATAACTGCGCCCTCTGCAGGTTGCAGCAAAGTGCTTGATGTTTGACTTAGCACGTTTCACGTCAACACAGTCACATCATCACCAAACTTTATTAGAAACTAACACATTACACCGATTCTTCAAGTGGTCCTGCAAGCTTTATTAGAAACTAACACATTGCACCGTTTCTTCATGTGGTCCCGTAATAAATGGTGGCCACTTCTTCTTCCATTATCCCGTCGTCTTCTTTCTCCGCCATCCTCCCTTTCTCTCTCCATCGCGGCTGCCGCTTCTGCTCGATTTGCTTACGAAGGAGGGAAGGAGGTAGCTGGTGCTTGGATTTGGTGCGGTTGAGCTCAGGTGCTCAACCGTTGTTGCTTTGGTGGACAAAAAGAGAGAAGCAGGTGCTGCTTGCTTGCATCTCGTAGAAACTCGAACTGCAGATTATATTGGATTGGTGAAGAAAGGGGCAAAGATGATATAGATGTTATGCTGCAGGGAATATCACCGTACTCGAGCAAAATTTCTGCGACTTGCTAGCTGCTGCAGTGCTGCCGCGCGCGGACGCCGGTGCGCTCGAGGTGAGCGGAAGCGACGGCCGGGCAGATCGCGGCAGACACAGCCGCGGGCTGACGCCTGAGGCCCCGGCAAACGCAGCGGCGGGTCAACACGTGAGGCCCGGCCGCTTGGCCGTGGTCAGCGAGCGACGACGACGGTGTCTCGTGGGCACCACGAATAGAAACCGGGGGCTCGCCCCCAACGCCGAAACCGACACTGTCTCTCATGTAGGAAACCGTCTCCTTCTCTTTCATACCATGCCATGTTATCAAATTGCCTAGATGACAGCATTATTAGTACTCTCTTCATCTCAAATTATTAGTCATTTTATGTTTTTTATAGATATATAGATTTTTCTACACATCTACATCTATATTTTTTTATAGATATATAGATTTTTCTACACATCTACATCTATATTTATGTCCACGTGCGTAGCAAAATTTATAAATTTTAAAAAGTCAAAATGACTAATAATTTAAGAAGAAGTGAGCTATGGAATTATCCTAGATGGAGGTTAGGACTGTCTTAGGATAATCCCAAGATACTACTAGTAGTTTCTATATTTGTCATGTCGCGTAGACACTACAACTAAAAACTAAATTTCTAATAGATGACTTTTTAAAAATAAATTACAATTCAATCATGTATCTTTTCTTTATTTTCTTCCTCCTATTTATAGATGGAGAATGCATAGTGTATGAACACTTGAATTTTTTCCTTCCCATGAATTTTTTCCTTCTCATTAATTTGTTCATATAGTGTATCTTGACTTTGAATTACAACATGAACCATGGGGCGCCTGGGGAGCAGCAATAATACACCGCTACAGCTCACACCGGCCATAGCACACGGCCGCCCACGGATTGAAGATATTAAATTACCTTGATCAATAGCCTGTTTGTATGTAATTATTAAATGATTCATTTTCATCTACCTCAAAACAAAATTTAAATGAGTAACGTGTGGGTGGGGTGGGTGGCGACCCTCCCAACGCGCTCTACCAACTCGGACTCGGAGCACGCGAGCGCGACCTGCCCATCAATTTGATCTGAATTGGTACAGGGTTGCATTGTTTTCTACCAGTTGGAATGGATAGACAGCTTCAACAAGGCCGACCACGGGAGCAGCAATCCACCACCCTACTCTGCTAGACTGCCACTGTGTGCCCATCCCATCCACGCTTCCACACAAATACAATCATTCTGCGGGAGCTCTGTGCAACGGCAAGGCGCCATGGCGGAGCTCGTAGTGTGCGCAGCGACGGGGGCCTTGAAGCCTCTGCTGAAGAAGCTTGCTGCTGCGCTGGGCGAGGAGTACATGCGTTTCAAGGGGGTGCGTGGGGAGGTCGACTCTCTCACCAAGGAGCTGGAAGTCATGCATGCGTATCTTCTGAAGATGTCGGAGGTGGAGAGCCCTGATGTGCAAGATGAAATTTGCTCCAAGGAGGTGCGGGAGCTATCATACGACATGGAGGATTGCCTTGACGAATTCCTGCTCCGTATCGGCGGCAAAGCTAATCCTCCAGACGGCCTCATCCACAAATTGAAAAACATCATCATCACCAAGCCCAGGGCTCGCCGTCAGATAGCCAAGGTGATTGAAAACCTCAAGATGCAAGTCAAGGAAATGGGCGAAAGGAATGCAAGATACAGGACACATGAGACCATATCCAAGACAAGCAATGCACGTGTGGATCGGAGAGCTCTTGCCATATTTGACAACGCGGCAAAGCTTGTTGGTTTGGATCAGCCAAAACAAGAGTTAATCGACCATTTGACAGAGGAGAATGGACTAGCTCCATCGCAGCAACCAAGAGTGATCTCTATTGTTGGACCTGGAGGTTTGGGCAAGACAACTCTTGGGAACCAAGTATATCAAGAGCTCAAGGCAGGATTTGAGTGTCATGCCTTTGTGTCAGTGTCACGAAGTCCTGACTCCATGAATGTTTTGCAGAATGTTCTATGTCAACTAAGCAACGAACATCATCCTAACATACAAGCCTGGAGCATGCAAGTACTTATCATGAAAATCAATGACGCCCTCAGGCACAAAAGGTACGCTCAGCTCAAATTGCCTTCGTTTTATTTTTCCATCAACAACTTATTACATAGGACCAGATTTAGGTCGTGGACACTTTCTTTTAAGAAGTTTTCTTTCAAAAAAAAACTTTCTTTTAAGAAGTAAACACACCAACCCTGGATGCAATCGATGTTCCTCCCAACACCATACGTAGTTATGACAACTCAAAAACCGTCTGACATATAGTTGGCAACTTTCTATGCCGATGCAATTTGTTTTACACTTTATTGTTAATTTCTAATTTCTTTCAGTTTGATTCATACTATGAGAGCAAATTCATTATGTAGCAATCCTGTTTTCTGGACCCTACGACTTCCGTCGAATTCATAGTTCAACACATGGTTTGACAGCATGCATGTAGTCCTTTGTGTCTAGAATGGCTTATTTTACCTCCTAATTTCAAATGATAGTTTGTGATTTATATAATATTTTTTAATCATAGGACAGGTACCTTATCGTGATTGATGATATATGGACCAAAGAAGCATGGGAAACAATTAACTGTGCATTATACAAAAATGATAGAGACAGCAAAATTATCACAACAACACGTATGTATGATGTAGCAAAAGCATGCTGCTCTTCAGATGGTGATTTTGTTTACGAAATGAAGCCCCTTGGTCCTGCAGACTCAAAGATGTTGTTTTTTCAGAGATTGTTTGGATCAAAAGAGAAGTGCTGCCCTGCACACCTCACAAGGATATCTAATAAGATACTAGAAAAATGTGATGGTTTACCTTTGGCTATCATTTCCATATCTGGTTTACTTGCCAGCAAAGCGCCGACGGAGGATGAATGGGGTCGAGTGCTGAATTCTATTGGCCGTGGGCTAGCAAAAAATCCAGATGTCAAAAGCATGATGCAAATATTATCACTTAGTTATTTCGACCTTCCTCGTTATCTGAAGACTTGTCTGCTGTACTTGAGTGTATTTCCAGAGGATTCAATCATTGATAAGAAGCGGTTAGTAAGGAGATGGATTGCAGAGGGATTCATTCAGAAGGAACAAGGACAAACACTTCACGATTTAGGAGAGAGGTGTTTCAATGAGCTCATCAATAGAAGCTTGATCCAAGCACGGGCACGGGACATTGATATGTACGGCGAGGTGACAGCTTGCCAGGTCCATGACACAATTCTTGACTTCATTGTATCCAAATCGGAAGAAGAGAATTTCGTTAGTGTATTGGGTGATGGTTATCAAATAACTCATGGTCCAGGTAGCATGGTCCGCCGCCTATCTGTCCATGCTAGCAGTAAAGAGAAAGCGTCCACAATGACTCGGCTGAATTTGTCTCGTGTCCGGTCAGTTACAGTGTTTGATTACTCTGTGGAACTACCTTTGTGGTCAAAGCTCAGTTTTCTTCGTGTTTTGGACTTGCATGGCTGCAGGCAGGTGAAAGGTGATCATCTTACAGATATCGGGAACTTGTTTCAGTTGAAGTACCTGAGCCTCCGTAAAACTGAAGTTTGTGAGCTGCCAGAACAGATTTGGAAACTTAAGTGTCTGGAGATACTAGACCTAAAGGAGTCAAAAGTGACAGAATTACCCGCTGGTATTGCTCAGCTCCAAGGATTAGTCTGTTTGGCTGTTGACAAGGGGGTTAAGCTTCCTGATGGAGCAGAAAGAATGACAGCCTTGGAGGATTTAGATTGTGTAGATATCTTCAAGCAGTCAGTTAACTTTCCACAAGAGTTTAGGCAGCTGAAAAATCTTAGGAATGCCGAGTTATTTCTGAGCTCTGATAATTGCAGTGTAGAAGGAAGTCACAAGGAGGAGTATATGAATGATATAGCCTCTTCACTCTGCAAACTTAGCCACCTTCTTTCTTTATCTATTGACGTTGACCCTAAAAGTAGGGAAGACTTCTCCTTGGATTCAGGTGGTGATGATGCTCCAACTGGCCTCCAGAGATTCGAAATCACGAGTCATTTCATCTCCAAGGTTCCAAACTGGGTGCGATCCCTCTCGAATCTCCGATTTCTAACACTTCATGTTAAGGAATTCGAGGTGGATGACATCATGGCGCTTGGGCTCCTGCCAGCTCTGGTGTTTCTCCGTCTGGTAGCACACAAACGGTTTCCAGGAAGAAGGGTAACAATCTGTGGCGCTGATGGGTTTCACAGCCTGCGTCACTTCGATTATGGCTGTGCCATACCAATCACATTCGAGGCTGGAGCAATGCCTATGATTGAAAAGCTTACCTTCATGTTCAGTATCTGCAAAACAGCCCTTCTAGTGAGAAATGATGAGTTCCTTTTTCCTTTTGGGGTCCGACACCTGACCAGTCTTGACAGTGTTAACTATCTGCTTCATTGGCACAGAAAAGAAATTGACGGATGGATCACTGAGAAGATGGCCCAGATGGCTCACATGAGCTGCGAGCAGCTGAAGGCAACTATTCGTGAGATGGAAGCCATAGAACAAATGTTTACGTCAGAGAAACGTATGGAGAAGGCAGCTCGTGCCCATATCACGTCACCCGAACTTACGATCAGAAGAACTGTACAGTGGAGGATATCGAACGTCAGTGGGAACAGGCTGACGTCTGCCATACTTCAACCCAGTCCGCAGATACACAAGTTAAGGGGCATCAAAGCGCAAGTTGAAGAGCAGATCAGGAACTGCCTGCTCCAGGTATTCTCGTTAATCCTCACCTCACGAGATGCACATGCACTAGATTTAAAAAAAAAATCACAAAAATCAACATCCAACTTCAAATCATGATGGTTAATAATAGCAACAGAGCACTAATCTATTCTGCTTTTTTTTCCTGAAAACATACTCACCCGTTTCCTTATGCAAATAGTCCAAAGTAACGCTTAACATATATCTAAATTGACCACATCTCCCATTATAAAACTAAACTAATCCAAGTAAACCTCCTAATAATCTTCATCTAAATTATCATCCTATAAATTTGCATGAAAGGGCTGATTTGCACACCCATAAAAATGATATAATTTAATCCACTGAATTTCATCTAAATTACTCACCTCTACCATTATTGAAACTAGCATATAAATATTAGATCTATAATGGAATAATAGAATTTAAATCGGCTTAAGTGCGCCTGCGGTCATTGTACGTACGTCGGCCAAATAACACAATTGAAATGGGCTAAACCCGGTAATCCATGAGGTGTCCTTGAGAAACATGAATCATGAACTCGACATTCACAACTATTATTACAGAATCGCGCATAAGAAATAGCTGACCAATAAACACCAGAACTATATATATATATATATATATATATATATATATATATATATATATATATATATATATATATATATATACACACTATTGCATCAGAGGTTATAGATTGCAACAGTTAGGTGCTTACTGCTTACAAACTGTAACATTCTACCCACGGGCCAGTTGGACCACAATTGGAGTACCATATATGGGGTTTGGTAGCTTAAAAATAGTACTAAATGGGAAGTTGAGAGTGGGACGAGCTAAATTAAATAGCCAACTCTAGAAAATATTGCAACCTTAGGTTAAAACTTCTACGCGAAGCGATGAAAAAACCGTAAGCAGATTGCAATATGGCGTGGTCCACTTAGCGTGTAGAGTGGGCATGAACCGTTTTTCTAGGTTGAGTCATTACATTTGTTGTAACAGCCCAAATCGTGGTTGTTGGGTTGAAATTGGCCCAGCGTGCATGCTTAGAGATGGCAACGGGGCACGAACCAGCTGGGTTTTGCTTGCATATATAGACTCGTGCTTGCGAATACAAAACACGTCTTTTAAAAAAACCCGTGACCCGTCATGGGTACAAGACTTTGCCCAAAACCATGCCCGCTCGGGTCGTGGGCAACCCACGGGTCGCTCATGCCTGACAACCATGCGCCATGGTGAGGGAGGCGAGCGGGCGGAGCTGCGACTGCGAGGGAGGCGAGTGGGTGAGCTGCAATTGGGAGGGAGGTGAGCAGCTGGTGAGCTGCGACTGCGAGGGAGGCGAGCAGCGGGCGACCTGTGACGGCGAGGGAGGCGAGGGAGGGCGAGCGACCGACCTACCAATGACATTGGGGAGGGCAACCTGCGACCTGTGGCTGCAAGCGAGGGAGGGTGGTGTCAGGGGTACCGACCGCCGGTCACCGCAAGTGGCCTAGGCGCCTGGCGGCCTAGGGTCTGTGGCTGCTGGGGTTGGGTGGAGGTGGCCGGGTGGGGGAATGCGGCTGCTACGGGTGGGAGGAGGTGGATTAGGTTTAGGGTTTGGGTGGATGCTCTCTTATATACAATTTATATTGGGCCAGGCGGTTTGGGCTGTTTTGGGCTAAAATGTTGGCTAATTTGACTTTACAGATCCGTGTTCTATGTTCCCAGACCCGAACCCGCAAACCCGATGGCTTTAACTTTTTGCCCATTAACAGCCCCGAGAGTCGAGAAATTGACCAAGACCAGTGCTCTAATGAAGTAAAAACCCATTGGGTTTCGGGTACTCATTGCCAACCCTAAGGATGCTAGTGCTGGGAGCACTAGCAACAGCCAGGGAAATAGTCCCATATTACCTAGGCAAGAGGAGCTAGACCAGCTTCAATAGGTGGTCTGAGGAAGTTATTAACTCCGGTCGCAACCTTTTTGCATGAAACGAGAACAAAAGCGCAAGAGAGTTAATTAGCAGGTGTGGTTAATTCAACGTGTAGAGTGAATCTTAAACTTTTTTTCTAGGTCACGTTGTTACATTTGGTATTAGAGCCAACTTTCGTTGCATGACGGCCACATACGGGTCAGATGATGCCCGGGCATGGTGTGCATGATGCGTGTGGATCCTTTGTGGTCACGGTATGGTACATGCGTTGGCACTAGACCTACGAACGTGGCCAAGAAAGTCGATCCTAAACCTGTGTTTTAATTTGTACGGGTAAGCTAGTTCGATAGCTCGATGAGAATGTCGTGTCCTCGGGGTAAATGTGTTGTAATAGCCCAACTCGTGGCTGTCTGAAATTGGCCCAGCACATGTGCTAGTGCTGGGAGCACTAGCAGTAGCCAAGGAAATAGTCCCATATTGCCTAGGCAAGTGGAGCTAGACCAGTTTAAATAGGTGGTATGAGGAAGTTATTAACTCTGGTTACAACTTTTTCCGTGAAGTGAGGACGAAAATGCAAGAGAGTTAATTAGCAGCTGTGATTCATTCAACATGTAGAGTGGATCTTAATCGGTGGCCCGGACGTGAAGGGCCACAGCGAGAGCACAAATCCCCATGGCGGCTCGAGAGTTTACCGCATGGGGGCTGAGGCGCGCAGGCCTCCGGCGGTGTGGCTGGCACAAAGAGGTAGCAGCGGATGATGATAATTTAGAAAGTCCTACATATGCCACGCCAGATGTTGAACAGAGCTGTTAACATTTCCTTCCGAATAAAATTGCACGTCAACACTTTAAAAAAACAAGAATACCCCCTTTTGTGTTATAATATTTAGGGTCCCTGATATTTAACAAATGACATAGAGGTAAGCAATTTTGATTATTAGCTATGGCTCTATTTTCATAAATTTCTTATACTTACTCTCTCTATCAAGAGAATTGATACTATACCGTGCCTTAATTATAATAACAGAAACTGAGGGCACCCGCATGAATGAATAAGGCAACGGATACTAATAATGGGGGCACCAAGGTCATTTTATTGCGTCACTATTTTTTTAATTGCACTTCTCATAGGCTGAAGTGAGCTTGTCTCTAAAAATTACTAGCTCGTACATAAGCACATGTAACTCCTTAATATGGTCTTCCTTTTCTCCCTCACCTTTCCGTCTAACACTATTTTTCCCCATGCAGGGAAATGGCTATTGCCAATGTCGAGGCCTTTTGTGATGAGAAGGCAAGTACAATGGCCACCTCGCCATTTGACGCACTATACCACATCCTCGAATCACCGACTGCATAGGAGTCGGTGTAAGCCATTATACTGACTAATCATCAGTGGTATAGAGCTTTGCCAACTCCACCTTTTTGTCGCTGCAAGTGCGGGCGGTATAAAATTTTACCGACTGATCATCCGACCCAACATGGAGTTTTTAGTAACTGATAGTTCAACAAGATAGTTTATGTGGATAAATAAAATAAAAGTTGATCTGTGAGCAATAGTGCAATTGTGCCTCTGTGTTTCAAATGTCCATTGTATCCAGCATAAACCCAAAATTATTATCAGTGCATCAACTTTCATCTCAAGATACATCTATCATAAGAACATGGATACAGATTCAATATGAGCATACAAACGTTGACATTGATCACCCATACAAATATTAGTTGTCCAATGTTTTTCCAGAACTGTAGACAACAAGGGTTCCATATAAGCCAGCAATTACAAAAAGCATATACAACCAAATTTTCCATCACAGTAAACACCAAAAGGCGCTCAGGAGCCCCAAAAGACTTAACAGCAGAGAAGACCTAGCCTATAAGCACAGCCTAAAAAGCTACATACCAGGAACACAGCTAACACTTGACTCCTTATAAGTTATAAAGCATCCTTGGAGATCCTAGTTTTATGTCTAGGAAGTTCAGAAGAAACACAATTTCAATGAGCTGGAACTGGCAGACAAAAAAAGCATGCCCTCCCTCTGCGATTAGGCATCCTTGCTCGCACCTTGAAGGAAAAAAATTAGAAACATACAAAATCAGTATTGAGGGTCTTTTTGTTGTCAAGAATAACCACAGTGCAGCCAATGTGTCCCTTCAAATTATTCTCATCTCTTATAACATCTGTTAATGCCTTTGCGGCATGCTTGAAATTGGGGGAAATCAACCAAGAAAAAGGCATGCAAATAAACTGAGAATAATGATCAAGTGTAAAATTTATAGGCTTTATCCCCTCTCCCAAAATAAAACACACGAACACAAGCTATGAGTACACACACGAACATAAGCATGTACTAGTACGCTGAGAACTATGACGACGAATTGCCAGGACCATAATCTTTAATTCTTTATTATCTTCTTTTACACACACACACACACAAGCAATGATTACAGTTTGTTAGCTTTTGCGGTTGCGTATTCGTGCTTCATAATTAAGAAAATTTACAGGGAAAAAAACTATATATAAGAAACATACGCAAGAAAATATTGGTAACCATACCTAGCTTGTCTACAGTATAATCAAGTTTAAAACATATATTCTTTGCCAACTGCAGCTGGTCCTTCAGCAAGCTAAATATGATTGAACACTGCACATTTTGGTAGAAAATTAATTAGGGCACAGTTATACCATAAGTTACAGTTTCAGTTGTACAATCTAGTAATGCAAGAGTTACTGGGATGCAAGAGTTAATTTATGAACGTGGATGTGATCAGGACCATTGGATTGGCGATGTACAGTCAGAAGTAGTTGGGCTATTTGGGCTAAAACGGATCTTATTTCATTCCTTCTCTGTTAAATATTTTTCCTTTTTCCCTTTTTTTATTTATTGCACCATTATGAAGTAACATATGAAAATAATAATTATCCCATATACACCAACATATTTTTATATGCAATAGACTACATATAACTTTTTTAAAAAATTTTAAAATTTTAGAACTGAATTACTATTTTCTATATGTTAAATTGATTTCTACATGGTTATAAAAAATAATTCTAAATTGTACTATGAGCGATTTAATATGATACAAAAAATTGCATAAAATTTGTATTTAAAATCATATGTTCTATTCTAGTTTATATAATGGAGATAGATGAAAAATGCAATTATTTTATAGGGATAATTCAAACTGTTATCTCCAAATTATCACAATAATTACAGTAATGTCTCAGTAGGGTCAGAAAATTCTACAAATTGATATGACAACATATTTTTGTCTATGAGATTTCTATAAAAAAATTAAATAATTTTGATGAAGTGGGAATATACATTGTTTACAAAATGATACATCTCTCATATAGTTTCTTATAACTTGTCATACTTTGAGATTTGAATAGCTTATAAATTTTTTAACTCATATGCACCTCAAATTTGTACATAATCTTATATTTACCGTAATATTAGGAAATATGAAATCATATCACTATATGTTATGCAGATATAATTTTTTATTCTGTACATGGGTGGAAGAAAACAAGATATACATAAAATTTCTAGAAAACAATAATTAACATACAAAAATACCATTAAATGAAAGTTCATGATTTTAGAAAAATTCAGGAAAAAATAACCATCAAATTAAGTTTATTGAGAGAGAAATACCAATTACAAATTTTAATTTCGGATTAAAAAGAGAAAGATGAACCATACATATATTTATCATTTAAAGAGCTTTCCCCGACTAATGAATAGATGTCCAAAACATCTTATAGTAACAGATCCTTAGACCTTAAACACAAATAAATATACCGACAAATAGTCTGTTGTGAGACCTCGAATCGCCGACTAATGGTTGGTTATAATTTTTTACCGACCGATAGTTTGTCGGTAATGATAGACTTCTACCAACCCACGTGCAACGCTATTTTGGTGTTGTGGTATAGTGACGGACACCCCTTCATCACAATATGGGGCATGGGCAGTGGTCGTTGACTCGATAAGTCTTTTTATAACTCATAGCTGGGGCATGCACACATCACAGAACACAGATCGGTCACCGATCAAGGCCTACCTAGGCTAATATAATTATTCATGTGTCGCAACGTGAAAAGTTTAATTAACAGTTATAATAGATGACAGAGCAGTTATTAAACACATGTCATGTCACGATCCGGGACGTCATCTCCTGGTTTAGCACCTCCCCTGCTTCCCTCTCTCCACGAGCCTCCAGGCGGTGCGGCAACCGTTAAGGCCCCACGCGGCGGCACAGCACCACCTGTAGAGGCCTAGCCCCCGGATCTAGGCGAGATCCAGGCCACACCTTGGCGCGGGCAGCGAGCCAACCCCAGGCGGGTCCTTGCAGGGTGACCCGGGCCAAGCGGCGCGACCATGGACGAGGTGGAGCAGAAGCCCATTGAATCGATCGATAGAAGGGAATGGATGAGGTGGAGCAGCAGTTGTCCAAGCAGCAGATCAAGGACAAAGATGGCGACGGTATGCCTGCGTTCGCTAGGGCAGATCCTGACAGAGGAGGAGCTGTAGGAGATGGTGAACAAATATGGACACCGACGGTAGTGGCGCCATTGACTTCCAGGAGTTCCTGACCCTCCTGGCGCATGAGGCCAGTGGCGCCGATGAGGAAGAGCTCCATGAGATTTGCCACGTCCTCCAGAACCTCGGCGAGTGCCTCTCCGGCCTTGAGCACTGCCACCTCAACTCCACCTGCTCCAGCTCGCTCATTGCTGAGGCGGTCAGCCGCGTGTTAGCCGACCTATAGATTCGTGCGACGAACCTGACGTCCTCGCAGGATTTGCTAGCTGAGGTGGAGGGTGAGGGAGAGGTTGAGGTGACTTGGAGAGTTAATATGGAGAGGCTGTTGGTTCCACTACATTTAGCTGAGATTTTTAGCTAGTCTTTTGGAGAGTCAATAAAAATAAAATTTTTTATTTTTTGATCTAGTTTTTTACCTCTTCATTTAGCTGGGATTTTTAGCTAGTCTTTTGGAGATGCTCTAACCAAGCAAAGGATTGCTGAACCGAAGTAGCGAACTATGTCTTCCGTCGATCTGACCCACCTTCATTTTTTGCTTCTTCTAATTTGGATTGATCTGATCTGCTGGCTGCGGCTGGTGGCTTCATTTTTTGCTTCCTCTAATTTGGATTTTTAGCGAGCTAGGCCTGTTCTGTTGGCTGCGGCCAGTGGCTGGCGCTGGTTTGTTGTGAGAGAAAATTACTATTGGCTGGCCGGTGGCTGATGCTGGTTTGGTGTGAGAGAAAAATATTATTGGTTGGCTGGAGAAGCAGTCAGCAAAACAGAATTGGTGGATTGATTTGGGGATGCAACCACATAGAGTTCTTTTTTGGGAGTGTCTATCCCCTCACTTGAGTGAAATATCACCTCTTCTCACTCGATTTTTTGCACCACTGGATTAAAATCCAACGGCTCTCCTTCATCTTCTATCTCTACTTCATCTTCTACCTCCAGCCTTCCAGCCCTTTCAGCGCCGGCCCGCCACCTGCAGCCACCCCTTCAGTGCGGGCGAGCTAGGGCTGCGCTGACCCCTCCCGCCGCCGCTCAGTCCCCCCTCCCCCGCCCCCAACAACCCTAACCTTGCCGGAGTTGGAGATGAAGGTGTACATGGGGAAGAAGAAATTTCGAGTGAGCAGAGTCTCCAAATCACTCGAATGAGGTAAGCTTTACCCTTTTTTGCCTTTCCTTTTTCCGATGGATTTAGAGAAATTGACTGTTGGTTTGTTTCTAAGAAATTTTTGGAATTGATATACTTCAACTTCATTGCACGTCTGAAATTGATTAAGAGCCATGTGCCCCGATATTTTGTAGGGAAAAATTCCATGTATGGCTGTAATTAGGAGTTCCCAAAAATTTTCCAGCGCTACAATAACTTTGAATGTTTGACCACTAATTAGGAGTATTAAATATAGATAACTGACAAAACCCATTCAATAACCCCTAGGTGAAATTGCGTGACGAATCTTTTAAGCCTAATTGGACCATAATTAGACAATATCATGCTACAATAAATAACCTTTAATGATGGATTAATTAGGCTTAATAAATTCATCTGGTGATTTTCCGTCTGTCCATATAATTAGTTTTATAATTATATTATATTTAGTCCTTCTAATCTTTAATTAAAAATTGCTACAGTGAATTTCATACAAATGTTTTCATGATCTAAACACGAAATGGTAGTCTCTTCCGTACATGAAAATTTCACACTCCCTTCCTTGACTCCACTGTTGCATTTGTCAGACCATCCCATTATTAGAGTTGCCGGTGGCATGAGAGAAATAGCCGGCCTTGTTTAGTTTTGAAAAAAATTTGGACAAAAATGTCACATCGAATATTTCAACACATGTATGGAGTATTAAATGTGGACAAAAGAAAAAACTAATTGCACAGTTCACGTGTAATTTGCGAGACACATATATGATTTGACAATGTGGCACTACAGTAAATTTTTGCTAATGACAGATTAATTAGATTTAATGAATTCATTTCGCAGTTTATAGCGGAATCTGTAATTTGTTTTTTTATTAGTATACGTTTAATACTTCAAATGTGTATCCATATACTTCAAAAATATTACACCCAAAGAACTTAACACCCATCGGAATCCCCTACGCCTCAGTATGGGCATTCGGTAAATACCTGTCACACCTGGTTTAAAGAATAAAACCGAATGCATAACTATATATATGCCAGGATCAAGTTTCATACATATAGATATTATAAGTGAATAATCAGTAACAGTATCACGAAAAAAAAACTAAAAGACTATCAAAGTTATACAGCTTATCCTAAAAACGGAGACTCTAAACTTCACAGGCAATCGACTGGGGCTGCGTATGCCTAGACTTCATAAACCTTCTCCTTCTGAGCAGCAGTAAGCAAGGGTGATTACACTTATAGTTGGTACTCAGCAAGGCCACAAGAAATAAACGGAATATGATTTAAATCCATCTTCAAGATAAATTAATCATGTGAGGGTCCAAGCCGCTCTTTACCATGAGCACGGCTGATATATCAGTTTTACACTCTACAAAGGTTGTACACTTTCACCACAATTCACGTAAAAGTTTCGAAGAACTTTGAATCCAACCACGCATGTGCTACTTAGGCACAATATCACACTTTCTGAGGTGTGATTGCATAGATACGCTACGAGGCCTTTACAAAGATTCCCTAACATGTGACAACCCGCTAAGATTTCAATCCAAAGTGGTCATAACACTTCCTAATAACGTGGTACCTTATCAAAGGACCAACATTGCCCCAAGAGGACCAAGCTATACCCCATCGATGCATCCCCTCTTGCCCTTTCGGTAAGATTGTCACAAGCTAGAGTTTCTAATTAATTAGCCAAGACCAGAGCCATACAGTATTGTGGTTGTACTGTTTTCTTGGGTGGTTCTCTATATTCCAATTAATTCATAGTATTCTCATAAATAAGCATAGATAGAAGGGTGGTAAGGGTCACTTGCCTTTCTCCAACAAAAAGCTACCCTTACTGCTCTTCAGCTCTTGCTCTCTTAGAAAACTTGATTCTTCAATCTTCGAACATCGATTCTTCAACTCAAAGCAATCATCGAGCAAACATACAAAGAAACAAACAAAAACCACTAAGAACAGTACACCAATCATATAAAAGCATTAAAAGGTTGTACCAAAGGATCGAGCCCGCTGCTACAATTACGAGGGCGCAAGAAACGCGGAAAACGGAGCTAAAACGGTGATTCCATGGGAAAACAAGGCTGCAGGGACCTAAACACGATTAACTATAGACTTCAGGGACTAAAACAAAAGAAAAAGGATTGGCTTGTAAATACTTTTCAATTAGCATGGATCGCGGGTTGATTTTCCAGACAACTGAAGGGCTCTTTTGCAAAAACGGCCATGGTTGACCGGTATATGGCTGGTTTGACTCGGGCTAGATTAGATCTTGACTGTCGGATCACGATCGAGCGGCTTAGAACAAATCGGGGCGGAGCGGCGGCGGCATTGTCGATGGCTGGCGGCGGCGCACGGCGGCGGGCGGCAGTGAGCTTACCGGACTTCACCGTTTTCGGTGTTTCGGGCTTGGTTTTGGCTCTAGTTTGGACGGGGAGAAAGCGCACACGACGGCGAACGCAACTACGGGATCTGGGAGGCGAGTTGGAGACTGGAAAGGGGTGCGCGGCGGTGAGAGGCTGCGATGACACAACGGTGAGCGATTCCGCACGGAGAGAAACAGGAGAGGGGAAAAGGAAGGTGGTGCAGCATTGCTCACCCTTCGGTGGAGCTTCGGGAACACGCGGGCGGCGAAGAGCGGCGGCGAAGAGGTGGTTCGGCAGCAGCCCGAGCTCGACGAGCTCCAATGGCGGCGGCATGGCTAGGGTTTCGCGAAAGGCGGCGGCTGTGGCTCGAAGGGGTCTAGTGGGTTCATGTGGCGCTTAAATAGATGCGGGAGGAGTCTTTGGCATGTACGCCAAGGTGGCGGGGCGCCGTAGCGCAGCCGGACTCGGCGCAACCCGAGTCCCGGTCGGACTTGAGGTGGGAGATGGCCCTAACAGACCCCACCTGTCAGCGGCGCGGGAGAGAGAGAGAGAGGTGGCCGGGTTGGGCTAGGATAACGGTTTTGGGCCGGCTGCTGGGTTGGGCTGCGGGAGAAAAAGAAAAAAGGGAGAAGGGAGAGATTGGGCTTGTTGACTACCAAAATTGGCAAGGACCGGTCTGACCGGTATGTTCAGGCGGTCTGACCGGTCGACGCGTATGTAGCTGGTCTGGCGTGACTAACCGGTCTGACCGGTGGGTCTGTCCGGTCTAACCGGTCTGTCCGAGTACAACTAGAGATTATCATAGATCTAGATCTTGTAATAGGATTTCTTGCGGGGTAAGTCCACCCACCCTATAAATATAAAGGGTTACGGCCGATTGAGGCATCCAATCGATCAAAATACAAAACAAATCTACTATTTCATTGCCTTTACTTTTATCTCTCAACCCTAGCTTTCCAAACCCATTATTCTCTGTTCTTCCTTCATCCCCGCGATGTCTGAAGGCGTTCTAGATGGCCTGCTGATCCTAGAACAACCCTACGTGCGCCTGCCCTGATGGGGTCCCTCCCGAGCTAGCATTCATCGGATCTCGCAGTCTCACCCCGGTGACCGGTCTGACCGGTCTAACCGCCCTACACAGGAGGCGCTGCATCGAGCTCCTCCTCATGCCGCGCAACCGTGTGCAATCGTGTGTTGGCCCTAGACAGGCGCCAACATATTTTGGCGACTCCGCTGGGGAAAAAAGATCTTGGTTAACAAAAACCGATCTAATCTACCTCAAGAAGATGGGATCAACTGCCAACGTCGACACGGAGAACATCATCCCGACAACTGAGGAGCATCTTCCTGAAGATATTCGCCAATTGCTGGAGGAGCGCAAGAAGAAGCACGATGAAGAAGATCTGAAAGTGGCACTTGCAAGCATCAAGGTTGATCGACGTGGCAAGGTCACCAAGATCAAGGAGATCGACTTCACCTCCACTTCTGCGGATGCATCTGAGGTAACACCCCCCGTAAGTGAAACATCTACTGGTGTTACCATGGAGAAATCAAAAATTTGTTCGCTGAGCGAGATGTGCGATTAGTTGATTTAAATACTGAAAAGATGAAGATATTAGCCGGTAAACAACCAGTAATTGATGACACATCTCCTGTTTCTACTGTTGAATCTATTGACATTCCTGTCTCTCAACCATCGGTAACTTTACCGACGAGTCAACTGCCGTATGGAATGACGATGAATTACTTCAGTGGTCAAACAGTAACGTCAACAAATGCGTTGGTGGCTCAGCAAACATATTCTGATCCACTTACAAGCGTTCATGGTTCAGTTGACTTTTGCCGAACGTATGAGTTGGAAAATTCTACACCACCATATTCTACTCATACTTATAACATGCCACCAGTACCCCCCAGAGGTACAATGCCACAATTCAGTCCTATCATAGACGAGATGTTTGACCGATACGTGCAACGATGGTAAAACAGGCAGCAACCGGTCAGACAGACCCAACAAACTGGTCAGACCGGTGCACCTCAATCGGTCAGACCGGTTGTATCGACCGGTCAGACCGGTTCCCCCGGTCATGTGACATCAAACCAGCAGATCGTGTCTACCTCCACATAGCCAAATTCATCAATTAATCTTGAGAAATTTCTTGCTGAATGTAAGAATGATCTGGCTAAGATGATCAAAGAAAGCCTTGGGGTAGAGGTTAAAGGCAAAACTTTATCTTACCAAAAGTCGTATCCTATATCTTTTGATACGGTTATATATCCTACTAGTTTTAGATTGCCTGAATTTGTGAAGTTTAATGGAGATGATAGTAAAAGTACTTTCGAGCATGTTAGCCAATATCTTGCACAATTAGGAGAAGCTAGTTCTATAAACGAATTGAAAGTTTGTTTGCTTTCTTTATCTTTAAACGGAACAGCTTTCTCTTGGTTTAGTTCTTTGGCTCCTAACTCCATTACTTCATGGGAACAATTAGAGCAAAAGTTTCACGATCACTTCTTTTCTGGAAGTTATGAGCTTAAATTGTCCCATTTAACATCGATTAAGCAAATGCGCGATGAATCTGTTAATGATTACATTAGAAGATTCTGTGATACAAAAAATCGATGCTTTAATGTAAATCTTGCCGAAAAGGATCTAGCGGATCTGGCTTTTAATGGCTTAAGATCTCACATTAAAGAAAAATTAGAGGGCAATGACTTTTTTGCGGTTAATCAAGTGCATAAAAGAGCTTTGGCTGCGGAAAGCCAAAGCAAAGAATTGCAAGAAAGTCATAGGCATCATCATCCAAATACTCATGCTCTTGAGTATCATTTAGATTCTTTGGACAATGAGTCTAAAGATGTTTATGCTGCTGAATTTCTGTGGTCGCCCAATGATAAACCAAGTACTTGTGCTTCTTTAAAGCCGATTTCTAAAAATCAGCATGATGAGGTTAAGTATACTTTTGATGTGTCAAAGTGTGATAGAATCTTTGATGAGTTAGCAAGACTTGGAAAGATTAAGTTCTCTCACACAATTCCGCCGGTAGATGAGTTGAAAAGGCGTACTTATTGTAAATTACATAATACTTTTTCTCATGCTACCAATGATTGCAATGTTTTTCGTAGACAAATACAATCGGCCATAAATGAAGGATGATTAGTTATATCTGCAATGCAAGTTGATCAGAATGCTTTTCCAAAGCATGCACATGTGCTTGAATTGGAGAATCCAAAGGTTTTAATTCGGCCAAGCCAAGCCGAATCAACTAAGGGAAAAAATGTGGTCATTGGAGAAGAAAGACCTAGGAGAAAGGTGCTGCAGAGCAAGACTCCTCGAGCTTCAACGAAGACATCAACACTCATGGGGCAACGCAAAGAAAAGAAGACTGGCAGCAATCTGACCGGTCAGACCGGTACGTCGAGCGGTCTGACCGGTCCCAAGACCGGTCTGACCGGTGCTTCCAGTGATTCTGGAAATTCCTCCACGGCCAAATTTAAAACAAGGCCGAGCTTCAAAGAGCTCCTGGCCAAATATGAGAAGGAGGGAGCTGTCCAGAAGCAGAAGGAATGACCAGATAAAGCCAAAGGTTCCAAATCAACGTCAACATCTAGTGAGCAATCGGATTCTCGCCTAGGTCAAGGTAATTGTGTTGTTACGCTGAATTCTGAGCCGATTGCTCCATGGTTCTGGTCATATTCTTGTTATTATACACCTTTGGATTATAGTAGGATGTATATGCAACTATATTATATTCAATATCCTTCTATGTATCCAAATTGTATTCCACAAAGACCGATTAGCAATAATCTGGTCGGAAAAGACCTTAATTGCAGCAAAGAGGGTGAGAAGAACGTGAAAAAAGATTCAAAGTACCTACAGCCGAGGTGGTGTCCCTCAGGTTTATCTCACACTCAAAAGAGAAGGTTGCAACGTTTGCGCAATCAAGAGAAGATGGAGCAACAAGTGGAGGCTCAGCCAACAAAGCTAATAGCCATGAAGAAGGTTTGGAGGCCAAAGCAAATTATTTCATCAACTTGAAGAAAAGCAAGACATGGCCGATAATTTTTATCGCCCTTAGCACAAAAAAATGACTGGTGCATTAGTAATCATCGCCCTTAGACAATTTTGATCCAGAAGAGTGTTCTTTGACACGCAAGCTTTACCAAAGAACAGGGGTGCATATGTTGATGACCAAAATTGGCAAGGACTGGTCTGACCGGTATATTCAGGCGGTCTGACCGGTCGACGCGAATGTAGCTGGTCTGGCGTGACCAACCGGTCTGACCGGTGGGTCTGACCGGTCCAAGCAGAGTCCGAGTACAACTAGAGATTATCATAGATCTAGATTTTGTAATATGATTTCTTGCTGGGCAAGTCCACCCACCCTATAAATATAAAGGGTCACGGCCGATTGAGGCATCCAATCAATCAAAATACAAAACAAATCTACTATTTCATTGTCTTTACTTTTATCTCTCAACCCTAGCTTTTCCAACCCCATTATCCTCTGTTCTTCCTTCGTCCCCATGACGTCTGAAGGTGTTCTAGGTGGCCTGCCGATCCTAGAACAACCCTACGTACGCCTGCCCTGATGGGGTCCCTCCCGGGCTAGCATTCGTCGGATCTCGCCGTCTCACCCCGGTGACCGGTCTGACTAGTCCCTCTGACCGGTCTAACCGCCCTACGCAGGAGGCGCTGCATTGAGCTCCTCCTCGCGCCGTGCGACCGTGCGCAATCGTGTGTTGTCCCTAGACAGGCGCCAATAGGGCTGGGCTGAAAGGGAGAAAGGGGAGAGAGAAGGGATAGTTTTGTTTTTCTTTTCTTTTTGAAATAAAGGGATTCAAACACATTCATTTGAATTTAAATTTGGAGAATTTAAATTCAACTGAACCCAAACAATAAAACAAATGCAATTCAGCATGAATGCATAACAAACAAAACGACCTCATTTAATTTAGAAGACAACTAATTATTTTTTGTACTAAATTCCCTGAAAAGAAAATAAATGTTGGGAAAATTTTAAAAAATTATGAGAAAATTGTTGTTTTATTTTAAATTTTAATCACATCCTGAAATTAAAAATTTCAGGGTGTGACAATACCGAACCGATCAGTTCGGTTCTTCGGTGCCATTGCAAATTTGGTTCCTCAGAAATTGGTACCGATCAGTTCCTAAAAAAACTTGGTACCGAGAAAATTCGGTATCGGTAAATTCGGTTCGGTTTTGGCATTTACCGAATAGTACCGAACTGGTCACAGAGAGGATGTAATTGCGGGTTCGAAGACTAATTTCAACATCATTCATAGACAATAATCGTGCAAAATATAAATACATATAAAATTCCACGTGAATAAGTGTGAGGTCCAAAATACGTAATATAGTAGTCTACAATAGTACAATCAATAATATAACAACTCTCAAACTTATCACATTTCATGTAAGTTCGGTACATTCGGTAAACTCGGTTCGGTTTCGGTATTTACCCCGGTAATTCGGTTCCTGAAAACTCGGAACCAAAATAGGAACCGAATATTTCGGTTTCGGTAATTTCAGTTTGGTTCTCGGTAATTTCGGTAATGTTATTTTCTCGGTACCGCATTGCCATTAGCATGAGTTCTAGTGTTCTTGATAATTTTTTAATTTCTTTCTTGTTTTGCTACTCTCCTTTTAAGTTGTTCCTCGCTCTTATCTGAAGTGGAGCAAGGAAGAATAATCAGATTTCTCTACAGCTGATGAAGTGTGGAAAGGATGCAGGTTCACAGGTGAACAAGAACAAGAAGCATTTTTGTCAAATAGTAGAAGTATTTTCAGTACTTCCAATATTAATTACTAGAAGCATTTTATTACTTTCTAGTGGGCAAATACATCACTTAGAGATGCATTTTAGTACTTTTCAGTAGGCAACATCAAATGCTAGAAGCATTTTCAGAACTAGGTAATAATATTGGCAATATACTTTAAAGTTTTCAACCTCTAGTGCTTTCCTCTAACTATGTTATTTTCTTAAAAGCAGTGCAAGTCATGGCATGGTTAGGAAGGAAAGGAAATAGGCATTTGCGGTAATGTTATTTGCTTGTATATTTACTCTAATTTTGCTTCAAATTGATTTGTTTTTATTTGCTTGTGCATTTATTCTAAATTACTTCAGAGTTTATTATGATATGCTTTCAACTTTTAAAATAAGTGTTTTTGGAACTATATGAGAAAAATATCATCAAAACATATTGAAATTTGATCTTGTTTTGATATTTTTGTTGGGGGCAACTCAATGGTGCAATCAGATTTTAATTTTGTTGCGAGGTCGTAAAATTACTACATTTTTAAACATCAGATTAATTTGCCATTATCTTGCTCTGGAACGTAGAACATTTTTAGAATGAAGCAATAACAGTTTTTCTGCCAAAAAGGGATAAACCTGGTATTCAGGTTGCTAGAAAAGGAAAGGCCGTACGGCCAGACTAATTTACATGTCCAATGCAGAACTCTGGACCAATCTATTGGTTATACTCTAAATTCGAATTCAAATTTCATTTCAACCGACTCTATTTGATAATTATTGGATAAATTTATTTTGGCTTACTGGCGTATAGAGAACTTTTTTACCCATATATAATAGGCAAACCTTGCTTACAAACGTCGAAATTCAAATTTGTGTTCTCATACTCTCGTGCAGGAACAAAACAAAACAGTTGCCCACCGGAGGCGTGCAAGCACATCTACTGGCCGGCGGCCGTTGCCGGGCCAGCGCCGGCGCCGCGGCGGAGCGCGCGGGTGTAGTTGACAATGGAGTTGAGGCGCTGCAGCTTGAGGTCCTCCCGGAACTGCCGGATGAACAGCTCCGCCCGCGCGTTCAGCGCCGCTTTCCCCTCCAGCGCTTCCTCCACTACTTCCCGCCGGCACGCTCGCGCGCGCTGCATGATCGACTCCGCCACCGTCGCCGCCGGCCGCTCCGCTGCCGCTGTTGCCTCGGCGGCGGCGGCGGAGACAGCAACTGATGGCGGTGACGATAGCCTTGCCGGCCCATGAGCCTCTTCCGAGCAGACGGGCATGTTGTCCTTCCCGTTGCCTCCAGCCACTTCCTCAGCGGCGGCGCTCTCGGACGTCGTCGATGCTGTGGCGGCGGCCGCGCTCGCTGGTTCCGCGACGGCCGGTTGATGCTGCTCCTCCTCGGCTTCCAGTTCCAGGGACGGGTGGTAGCCCTCTTCGAAGAGGACGGAGAACATGGTGAAGGACCGGAGCCGGCCGAGGACCATGGACGACGCGCTGCGGCAGAGCCTCCGCGTGGTGGACGCGCCCTGCCCCCCGCGGGAGGTGACCACGATGGCGCCGACGAGCACGTTGCAGAACAGGAACAGCGCCGCGCCGGGGCTCATCCATGCCGGCAGCGGCCACCACGACAAGTTCTCCTCCATCGCCATGAGCATGCAGTTCAGCCACCCCTGGCTGTAGCTCCTCGTCACAAACTGGGGCTTCGCTAGCTACAATTAGCTGCTCGTCGTTAGGCTGCACAAGTGAAGACACCAGAGACCAGCATATATAACAAGCAGGCTGCTGGGACTTCCATCAGTTCATGAGAACCAATCCACAGGCTGACAGGCACTGATTATGCATTCTTGCAGTTGTGCTGTCAATTGTTATAAGAAAAGATAGAGCGTGTGCGAGCTTGCAAAAGATTCTTTTTTCTCCGGAAATGAAACACGTAAAGGATGCCCCAACCAACAAAAGCCGCGGTTGCCGAAAAGATGGATGCCCCAGCGTTTCTTTTGTTTGCTTATTCCGCATCGTGCATGTGTACTGTAGTTCGTGCAAGTTGGAAGGAGGAAGAACGAGTTGAACTCGATTCTTTTTGCCGCAGCTGCAGCCTGCAAGAAGATTCCCCATGAGATTAACAATGGTTAATTAGCTCAACCTGCGGCGTGATCTTTGACATTTACTGACTTTTGGGTGTGCTAGACGAAAGTGTGGTTAGCATGCTTGATACGGTGTTCTCGTTTTTTTACCTAATTATTAGTGGATTCTTCGCATAGGATAGGATCCTACCTAGCTTTCGTTTGCATTGTCTCTTATTATATATATCCAGAGGCAGGATTGTGCGTGTTGACGTGTGTATGCTTAGTCGCTAAGCTTCGATCGCAAGGAGATACGTAGGCATGGCCGTATACATTCTTTCTTGTTGGGATGACAATGCAATCTCCGCAAAACCCCGCATTGGATCAGCATAAATATACATGCTGACCACTATCATCAGTATATATTCCCTCCGTCTTAAAATGTACGGCAATGTTGGTTCGTCCTAAATCAAACTGTTCTAATTAAGTTTGCCCACAATTATAAAAAAGTAATAATATTTGAAATAAATGTCAAATAAGAAATGATTAGATTCATTATGAAGTATATTTTTATAATTTACTTATTTGATGTGTTAGATTTTAATATTATTCTTAATTTTAGACTACTTCGACTTAGAATTAACCAAAATACCTTACATTCGGAACGGAGGGAGTATTCTCTAACGAACATCACTTTTGGAGGCACATTAATAGCAACTGGCACCACTTGATGTTACCAACCTACATTAACCTGTATACTAATGTGAGTCCACTATTTAGTTTGTTCAAAAAAAGGTCCACACTATTATTATCTGATCCCTTCTTCCACTATAAGCCCGAGTCATGGTTACAACAAGAAACAAGACCATAAGAAAGAAAATTGATCAAGGGGAGTGTTATGAAGAAATTAGAATTAGTAATCAATTTTTGCAATAGTTAATTAGATAGTGATTAGGTGGTTATTTTTTATGAAAAGGCCATCACGAAAGGATCAATCTACGAAAGGGCCAACTCACGAAGGGGCCATACCGAAGGGGCATGTCCCTTCGGCCTCCTTTGATGTTGTATATAAACGGCGATCTCTATCAATCAAGAATCCAATTATTCCATTCACCTTTACTTCTAACACTTATCAGTCACGTTTATTCTCCGTTGAGCAATTGGCCATCTCACCGAGACAACAGAACTCGTCAAATTGCTTTGCTTCTATTGGAAGTCGGCGACAACTCTCAATAAGCAAACGCAGAGGCACGATGGCCTCTGCACCATCACGGCAAGTCAGCAAGAGCAACAAGAAACACGCTGAGATATGAGTCTACGAGCACTTGACGAGAACATTGGCAAAGACAAGAGGACAGAGGCCATGAGGCCTAAATTTAATTTCGACAATGACTTCATGCCGGCGGCTGTTCTCGGAGACGTCGTCACCGCCAGCAAGTGACAGCCGATCTTCTGACAAGACAACAATGGCCATGCTGCAATCTTCTTCATAGCAAAATGCGGTCCGAAGCCTTGCACTAAACCAACGCAAGGACTATGCTCCGCAGCCAGAGATTAGAACAATGGATTGCTATTTGATCCTCGGTTCTAGACGACGCAAGGAAGCATGACCTCACCGCTGCATCACGTCTTCTTCCACCACGTCGCTCACGCCGGGCACGACGATCAAGAAAGAAGACCATATGAACGACAACCGCTCGCCGGCGACATGCTCAGACCAACAAGAGACGGAGATAACTGAACTCCATCTCAATCTTACTATTTTTACATTTTATTTATTTTTCTTGCATTGTTAATCGAGTACATGCAGAAAAAAATTATGAACAAAGGCCATGGCTGGCGCACAAGGGAGAGGGGCGGAACCAAACCAGGGCCCTGGGCGCGGCGCTAGGTGCAGTGATGGCGGCGCCGTCGATCCGGCGACGGGCATTGGCGGCACTGCAGCATCGGAGAGCGGCGCAGCGACGAAGCGGGCAGCGACGCCGATTCCCTAACCGCCCTCCCTGACCGTATACAGACCAACAAGGTCATGTCCAACCGAGCCACATGGGCTGCCTGTCCAATTACAGGCCGGCATGCCTCACCGGGCCAACTGGCCAAGCCGAGCACCCCATTCTCTCATTCAATTTCAAAATAAGGTCTCCAAACTTATATTTATCTGCATGTTTAAGATATCTAGTTCTGCATATTTATATTTGGGGTCCTAGATATTCTGTTTTTAGCCCCTATATTAGATACAACTATGCAATAGATTGCATTTATAATTGATGATATAATTGCTCGTTTTAAACCTTGTGTTTAAATAACTTATGGTGCAAATTATTTACCTAGAGTAAATAGATAGTTTTTGATAACTATGAGTCTTTAGAAATTGCATCATAAGATATTATATTGCGGAGACATTCATTTTTTAAAGTTTACATAAGTTTTCTGTGTCTATGATTTTCTGTTTTAGTCATGGACTTTGATAGAATTTGTATGGTAGAAACTTTACTCCTATACATTATTTGCTTTTGAGACCGGAAAATTATATATAAATACAAATAGTTTATCGATTTTGTTGGTTGGCAATTATTTTAATTGCAACAAAATCGGATCCTCTTAATTAAGCGATGCTTAATTAATGACTGTGGTATTTAGGCATATATTGGCCTAAGTATAGAAAGGGCAAAATGGCAGACAAACCATTGCTTGATCCCTAAAGGATTTGTGCAATTTATGCCACTATCCATCTATAACACTATGTGCTTAGTAAATTTTCTGTTTTAATATCTGAATTAAACAGTATCAATATGATAGAGTACTTTGTTAACATTGTAAATTTGGTTATTTTTCTATAAATAACATTTTAACTAAGATTGTTCCTCTTTATTAAGAATTTCTTAATTATTGAGGGGTTATGCAAAATTGTTATATCTATATCTTGGATACATTTGGGATTCTAACACAAGTAATGGAGTCCTAGGCATTAGCTGCGTTTAATTCATATTGAATTATTCAGCCTAGAGACCGTGCCTATGGCAGCGATTATTCGCCCATTGCTGAGAGGTCTACATCACGTTTATTTTAACTTGATGATTACCTATGTTGTGTTCTCCCAAATAAGTGTTTTAGAAATATACGAATGGTACACTTTATGGTGATTACCATCATTCATTATTAAAAGTTACACACAGGTAGTACAGTCTTAAGCATTGGTTGCGGTATATTCAAGTAAATATATCATCCCAAAGACTGTGCCTATAGCAGCAATTTATTTGCCTACTACTGAGAGATCTACTCTATGTCTCGGACATAGAGATTATCTACTATGCGTGTGCCATATTAATAATGATTGTCTGTGAGGTATACACTCCTTGTGATTACCTCTAATTTTTGGAAGGTTTAAAGTTTTGTTGACTACCTCCAACTATCCAACGGAAAGTAAAGAAATGGATCCCCTAAATTTTGCATTGGAGATTACAACATCACCATATAATTTTTAATTTACCTTAGGTGTAAATTAATTAAATCAATGAGCTGTCACATGTGTGGATATTGGCTTCAAAGGAGGTTAATGAACTCGTTTTAGATGGTATCATTATCCCCCTGAACAGTGGAAAATAGCATTGGTTTTATCCCATTGACTAAGGGAAGAATTTCATGAACCTCAATTAGGGGTTGTTCGTTATACATCAAAGATTTGTTCTACAACTATCATTCTTCCTATGGATATGAGTTAACAATTGAGGATATTTAATTATGTCCTAATTCAACTCATATCTTACCAAATTATAGAGATATCCAAATGTGTTTTCGTTTGAAAACACAAAAATACAATATTGGATATGGCATATAAGTAATGAGATAAGTCTCATTTTGATTGTATTATGCATACAATCATTCCAGTTAAAGTTTGTGACATCCGGCTCAATTTAGATGGCCCAGTTGTGGCCCATGAGTGCTGCATGCACATGTTTAGTACCACCTTGCTAGTTGAGCAAGGGTGGAGCCAACTTATAAGCTTTTGTCCTCCAGCCATAGCACCTTCGGATTGACCCTTTTACGCGAAGCGAGGACGAAAGCGTAAGTAAGGTGCTATGTGTAAGCGGGCTCGCCCCTCGGAAGGGCTGGGCTGTGTGGTGTTGGGGGGTGGGGTGTTACAAAGTTGTTGCGTATAAGATAATTTTTCACACTGTTGATGCATTCTAAATTTGAAATGATCAACTTGCCCATCATATGAGATTAGTTGAAAAATTATTAGCAATTTTATTGGTCATATTTTTCACAAGGTGTGGTTAAGATAAGTGCCATAGTGAAATAGATTTTAAGATCATATTTCAATGTCTTAGATTCCTTGATCATATTGAAGAGAATATGTTTGAGTCCGATACAAATATTGTGTGGACAGATCAGACATTTCATGGTTGTAAAGATTCATCTATAAGATGATCTAAAGTCTGTGAAGTATCCACACTCAGCCATGCATTTGGTAAATAATGACTGAAGTTGTGAGCTCATTATCCTAAACACTGCAGAATTTATATGCCTCAAAATGATTGTTTTGGCATTAGAATTCAGTTAAACATCCAAAAGGATAAATGAAATCTACGAGAAAGACATCAAAATAATAAAGGACCACTGTTAGAGAATTGCTATTTGCCAACTTGGTGTTGGGGTCAGGTAGATTTACACACTCCTGACTTAAGATTAACTGCATATCCCCTATATGCATTTAGTACGTGGGAATCCATGAAAATTTCCTATATGCGTAAGATTGGGTTACATTGTATACGTACCAATCTCACCACCATATCTTATATGTGGGAAAAAAAACTACTCGAAGGACAAGCTCTTAAGTTCTGGATCCATCCATATCTTCTTACAACAAGCCTTTTCCTCCCTAAATGTATCTAGATTACTCCCTTTCGGGAGTAACAAGGTTTGTATCTTTGTATCGGCCTTTGGGCTGTCCTCTTTGTAGTTGAGATTGGGTGGTTTCGAGTGGTGAAACCTTCGAGATCTGTGTATTCTCCTTTATTTGAATGTAATCCTTATAACTGTATTTCCTTTGGGATGAGTTTAGGGGTTTGCTGGCTGAGATAACTCTGGGAACTAGGTTCACGCCTTTTGTACTTCTTGTTTTTTACCGTACTGCCCCTGTCTCTGTTTATTTAGCCTCTTCGGTAAATCTAGGTTTAGCACGCTCCCTCTTCTTTCTCCGCCACTGCAAAACTCATCTGCTCTCGCCCTCGAGTGCCGCGAGAAACTAGCCACCGCTAGCCCCCGAGCGTGAGGTGAGAGAGACTTATTCCAATGGCACCGAAGAGATTTGCTTCAAAGGGAAAGGTGGACGAGGCTGCTGTTGGTGAGGCGGAGGTCCATGGGTGGAAGTCGAGTAAGTGCGCCGACTCCCACCTTTTGAATCTGGTTGAGAGTCATCTTCTTCAACCTCAGAAAGTGATCCATTGGCGTGGATCCGTGGGGGAGTTTTTTCCTCATGAGGGAAGAAACGAATCTGTTGTTTTCCTTCCTCATGTTCTTCGGGGCCTCGGTTTTCCCGTTTCCGATTTCTTCCATGGCCTACTTTATTACTGGGGGGTTCAAGTGCATCACTTGACCCCTAATTCCATCCTTCACATCTCTATCTTTGTCCACTTGTGTGAAGCCTTCCTAGGGATTGAGCCCCACTTCGACTTGTTTCAGTATTTCTTTCATCTGAAACCTCATCCCAACGATTCGAAGGTGGATGTAGTTGGGGGAGCCGGGTTGCAATTTCGTCAGGGGAGGAAACCCAAGTATATCCCCTATGATTTGAGTGACAAGGTCATCGACTGGAAGTCGATGTGGTTTTATATTAGGAATATTTCTTCTTCCCTTCCTCTTCGTACTCCTGGCCCCCCTGTGAAGAAGTCGAATTGGAATTCCAAGGGGAGTGGAGGGGACCAGGTTAACTTCCTTCTCGGGGAGATTGAGAGGTTGAAGACAGATCACCAGGTTTGTGGTGCATTTGTGATTGTGAGCTGGCCGATGCGCAGGGTCCAGCCGTTGCAGCGGCGGGTCAATTTGGGTTTTCAGTACGCAGGGGAGACGGATCCATCCCGTTAGACCCGAACCAAGATTACTAAGGATGATCTGAAGGATCGGGTGTTGGAGTTGCTGAAGAATGTCCCTGAGACGGCCAATGTTGTTGGGACTTTCAGCGCTGCCAGGCGTCCTTGGGAGGTACTGTTTCGAGTAGTCGACTGAAGTGTAGTTCGAGTACTTTTTGTCGGGTAGTCGAGTTGATTCGATATCTTTCATGCAGATTAATCCCGAAAACTATCAGAGTAGGCCTCCGCTGACTGAAGATGTGCCCTTGGCGCATACTGACTCAAGTGTGCATCTGACTTCCTTGTATTCTGGTTTGGAATTGCCTTTAGATCCTTGTTTGACCGTAATTGGATCTTGTTTCCAGGTCCTTCGGTAAGTCGGACGGCATCGGACGTCCAGGAGCGGGCGGCGGAGGAGCCATCCGTCGAGTTTGTGAGGACTCGGAAGCAGAGTGCCGCTTCTGCCGGGGGTAGTGACAGGTGAGTATGGATTGGTACTCTTCTGAGTTGTGGCCTTTTCTTGATGGCTTCTCCTCTTCTAAGAGGCAGGCTGTGGGCTCTATCGTGAGCCCTGTTGACTCGACTCCTGCTGCGCCAGCCGAGTCTGGTGGGAGCCTCCGCTAAGGGGTAGAGTGCTTCGGGGCAGACCGTGGTCCCGAAGTTTGTCAAGGCAAAAAGATTCGTTCTGAAGCACTCCTCTTAGTAAGTGTGTCTGTTGATCGGATGTTCTTATTTGATCTTTTGATATTGTGATTGAGGTGTTTGGTACTTCTTCCTCTTGTAGCAGTCCCGATGCTCTTGGGTTTGATGAATCGGAGAAAGGAATTTTTGGTTCCCTTAGGAACATCGCCCAGTTGCCTTCTAGTTCGCCAAAGGAGGGTGATCGGGTGGCTGATTCTGCCGCTGGTGATACGGCGGGGGATCAGGCCCTTGGGGAGGTGGGCAGGGAGTCTCCTGCCATTGACACTGGTGAGTGTCTTGGTGTGTTCGACTAGTTTTTCTGTCGACCTTAGTTGACGTCTCTGTGTCTTTTTAGACAAGCAAGCTGAGGATCCACCAAAGAGTCCTGTGGCCGCTAGCAATGTTGACCTGATCCCGCTGGACTTGCCATGGCTGGAGGTGGAGAAGCCAGTCGAGGGGTCGACTGTTGTGGCCCGGGAGATTCTGGGCTGTCATTCTGCTCTTGTTGTAAGTAGCTTTTTTTGTACTCGAGTACTTTTTGTTGTGCTGTCGAGTACTTTTGTCTTGATCTTGCTTTGTTGGTAGAGTCTGGCCAATCAAGTCACGGAGCAGGCCGAGTTCCTTCATCAGACTGGCGAGGATATCCAGCTGACGGCTGACCAGTCGCTTTAGCTTGAACGGATGGCTGCTCTTGAGAGGTCTTCTCGGGAGCAGTCAGAGAAGGTCAAGCTGTTGGAGGCCCGAGTGGATACCTTGGAGCAGGATAATTCTTCTCTAAAGGAGAAGGTCTCCAATCTAAAGGAGAAGGTCAAGGCAGCTGCCAAGGAGAAGAAAGGTATTTTCTTCTTTCTTCTTTGTCCTTAAGTAGTTTTTTTTGTTCTCATATTTTCCTTGCTTTGACAGAGCTTAAGAGCTTGTTGTTGAGAAAAGATAATGAGGTGACTGATCTGACAAATATTATGTATCGTCACGCAGATGCTGTAGAGAAGCTGACCAAGATCAAAGCTGATGCTGACAAGCAGACAGTCAGTGATATGAAGCAGATCAGGGAGCTATCCCAGCAGCTGGCTGATATTGAAGCGGCGGCTCAAGTAGTCGTCGACATGGTTGAGGATGAGGAAGCTAGTGGTAAAAGTCTGCTGGATCATCTTCGGGAAGCCCTCCAGTGACTCAGTGGCTTCTTCTCCGACACCTCCTAGGATTACTTGGCCCATGCCTTAGGTTTAGTCAAGTCCATTCTCCCTTCCGTGAACTTGTCCTTTATTGGCGATGGGGTTGCCGTTGGCTGTTCGGAGGAGCGATTCTCTGAATATGTTGCGGAGATGAAGCCCATCGCTGATAAGGTTATTAGTAGCTTGGAGCCAGCGCCAGAGGTTTAGACAGTTGTTGTAATATCCTCTTGGTTTTTGTGTGGTCAATTGTCCATTGCAGTACTTTTAACATTCTGATGTATAGTACTTTCTTTTGAGTTGACGGCCGATTGGCTGGTTGCCTTGATATTGGCTGTCTTGATTTGTTTCTTCGAGTACCGTAGTAGTCGAATGTTCTTCTGAGTAGTCGACCAATTGTCTCGTGGATGTAGAGATCTTTTTGCGAGATAGGGAGCACGTCCCATCAGTAGATCGAGTACCAGAGTAGACGAATAGTTAGTTGTCTTGCAGAAGAGAAGAATGAGTCTTCTTTGGATGTAGGGATCTTGTCCCGTCCAAAGATCGAGTATGATAGTAGTCGATCAATTGTCACCTCATGGATGAATAAATTCATCTTTGGAGATAGAGAGTGTGTCCCATCCGAAGATCGAGTACCGCAGTAGTCGAATAAGTTGTCGTCTTACGGACGAGAAAAATAGGGTGCTGGTCCCATCCGAAAATCGAGTACCGCAGTAGTCGAATAAGTTGTCGTCTCATGGACGAGGAGAATAGGGAGCTGGTCCCATCCAAAAATCGAGTATCGCAGTAGTCGAATAAGTTGTCGTCTCATAGACGAGGAGAATAGGGAGCTGGTCCCATCCGGAAATCGAGTACTGCAGTAGTCAAATAAGTTGTCGTCTTATGGACGAGAAAAATAGGGTGCTGGTCCCATCCGGAAATCGAGTACCGCAGTAGTCGAATAAGTTATCATCTCATGGACGAGGAGAATAGGGAGATGGCCCCATCCAGTAATCGAGTACCGCAGTAGTCAAACAAGTTGTCGTCTCATGGACGAGGAGAATAGGGAGTTGGTCCCATCCGGAATTCGAGTACCGCAGTAGTTGAATAAGTTGTCGTCTCATGGACGAGGAGAATAGGGAGCTGGTCCCATCCGAAAATCGAGTACCGCAGTAGTCGATTAGGTCGTCTTATGGATGAGAGAATAGAGAACTTGTCTCTAGGGCCGAAGGCCCCGACTACTCGATTCGCCGTGCCTTTGACTTTGAGTGAACAAAAAAAGGTTGGTATTCGAGGTAGTTGAAGGAGTTACCACCAATTGGGAGGGTGATCCCATGTCTCATAGGTTTTACTCCTGAAGTTAGAGAACTTGTCTCTAGGGCCGCAAGGCACATGTCCCTTAGCCCCAATTACTCGATTTGCTGTGCCTTTGACTCTGAGTAAACAAAGAAAGGTTGGTATTTGAGGTAACTGATGGAGTGAAGACTCCTGAAGAAGTAACCCCTTGGGAGGGGGAGAGCTCATCTTGATTGCATGCCTAACCGGGCCAACAGGCCAAGCCGAGCACCCCATTCTCTCATTCAATTTCAAAATAAGGTCTCCAAACATATATTTATCTGCATGTTTAAGATATCTAGTTCTGCATATTTATATTTGGGGTCCTAGATATTCTGTTTTTAGCCCCTATACTAGATACAACTTTGCAATAGATTGCATTTATAATTGATGATATAATTGCTCGTTTTAAACCTTGTGTTTAAATAACTTATGGTGCAAATTATTTACCTAGAGTAAATAGATAGTTTTTGAGAACTACGAGTCTTTAAAAATTGCATCATAAGATATTATATTGCGGAGACATTCATTGTTTAAAGTTTACATAAGTTTTCTGTGTCTATGATTTTCTGTTTTAGTCATGGAACAGAATTTGTATGGTACAAACTTTACTCCTATACATTATTTGCTTTTGAGACCGGAAAATTGTATATATAAATACAAATAGTTTATCAATTTTGTTGGTTGGCAATTATTTTAATTGCAACAAAATCGGATCCTCTTAATTAAGCGATGCTTAATTAATGACTGTGGTATTTAGGCATATATTGGCCTAAGTATAGAAAGGGCAAAATGGCAGCCAAACCATTGCTTGATCCCTAAAGGATTTGCGCAATTTATGCCACTATCCATCTATAACACTATGTGCTTAGTAAATTTTCTGTTTTAATATCTGAATTAAACAGTATCAATATGATAGAGTACTTTGTTAACATTGTAAATTTGGTTATTTTTCTATAAGTAACATTTTAACTAACATTGTTCCTCTTTATTAAGAATTTCTTAATTATTGAGGGGTTATGCAAAATTGTTATATCTATATCTTGGATACATTTGGGATTCTAACACAAGTAATGGAGTCCTAGGCATTAGCTGTGTTTAATTCATATTGAATTATTCAGCCCAGAGACCGTGCCTATGGTAGCGATTATCCGCCCATTGCTGGGAGGTCTACATCACATTTATTTTAACTTGATGATTACCTATGTTGTGTTCTCCCAAATAAGTGTTTTGGAAATATACGAATGGTACTCTTTATGGTGATTACCATCATTCATTATTAAAAGTTACACACAGGTAGTAGAGTCTTAAGCATTGGTTGCGGTATATTCAAATAAATATATCAGCCCAGAGACCGTGCCTACAACAGCAATTTATTTGCCTACTACTGAGAGATCTACTCTATGTCTCGGACATAGAGATTATCTACTATACATGTGCCATATTAATAATGATTGTCTGTGAGGTAGTGATTACCTCTAATTGCTGTAAGGTTTAAAGTTTTGTTGACTACCTCCAGTTATCCAAAACAAAGTAAAAATATGGATCTCCCTAAATTTTGCATTGAAAAAAATTACAACATCACCATTGTGATTTTTAATTTACCTTTGGTGTAAATTAATTAAATCAATGGTCTGTCACATGTTGTGGATATTGACTTCAGAGGAGTTTGATGAACTCGCTCTAGATGGTATCATTATCCCACATGGACAGTGGAAAGTAGCAATGGTTTTATCCCATTGACTAAGGGAAGAATTTTATGATGTCATACTTATTGTCAATGCATAAGTATTGTAGGTATCAAATTGATAAATTTGATACTTGACAATATTTATGGATTTTTATGTATTAGATGAGAATTTCATTAAATTCTTGTCATATATAGATATAAATCGTATGAGAATCATTCCAATGTGGGAATGGTATGTGCCTACTAGATTTTTTTTACCACAAACTCTATAATTGGAGAAGCAAAATGGTCCTGGTTCTTATGACAAGAAGAGGGAATATTTTTGGCCATCGTTGATGAGATGTAATGATAGTTTGTTTTGTTCGACCACTATCATTCTTCCTATGGATATGAGTTAACAATTGCGGATATTTAATTATGTCCTAATTTGACTCATATCTTACCAAATTATAGAGATATCCAAATGTGTGTTTTCGTTTGGAAACACAAGAAGACAATATTGGATATGGCATATAAGTAATGAGATAAGTCTCATTTTGACTGTATTATGCATACAATCATTCCCGTACAAAATGTTGCATATAAGATAATCTTATCTTAAAATCATATTTCAATGTCTTAGATTCCTTGATCATATTCAAGAGAATAAGTTTAGATCTGATACAAACATTGTATGGACAGTTCAGGTATTTCATGGTTGTAAGGATTCATCTATAAGATGATTTAGATTGTGTGAAGTATCCACACTCAGCCATGCATTTGGTATATAATTGCTCAAGTTGTGAGCTCATTATCCTGAACACTACTGAATTTATATGCCTTAAAATGATTGTTTTGGCTTTAGAATTCAGTTAAATATCCAAAGGGATAAATGAAATCTATACCAAAGACATCAAAATATTAGAGAACCAGTGTTAGAGAATTGCTATTTGCCAACTTTGTGTTGGGGTCAGGTAGATTTACACACTCCTGACTTAAGATTAACTGCATATCCCCTATATCCAAATGTGTGTTTTCGTTTGGAAACACAAGAAGACAATATTGGATATGGCATATAAGTAATGAGATAAGTCTCATTTTGGCTGTATTATGCATATAAGTAATGAGATAAGTCTCATTTTGACTTAAGATTAATTGCATATCCCCTGTACGTGGGAATCCTTGAAGATTTCCTATTTGCGTAAGATTGGGTTATGTTGTATACGTACCAATCTCACCACCACAGCGTACATTGATGGGCACACACAGAAAATTTGGGATCAATATAAGATTTCAATCTCCGTCAATCATTAAGTTTCTAGAACCTCTCAAGGAGGACCTATTTACAGCCTGTACGCTGGGTTTATTTTAATAACAAGCATTTTCAGGCATTAGGCAGAGATTTAAAGTACCATATACAATGCCAGGAAAATATTTAGAATGCTTAAAGCATTTCAAGCTCAGGATCATGTATTAAATGACTAATTTTTGAGTTCAAAGAACTATTATTTGCAAAATATTGTAAATAGACTGCCAAATGCATTTACTGATTACTAAAGTATCTTTTAAATTTGTTAATCCTTTGCAAGTTATGTGCCAGAAAGAGTGGAGGTACCAAATAAATCCACTCAACTCACAAGTGTAAATAAGAGGGGGAGAAGTATGGCCATAAAGCAGGATTATTCATTGCTAGCAACAGAAGGCTTTTCTTCTAAGATAGTAAATGCAGGTCAACCTATGGTTGGCAACATATTGTGGGTAAATATTGGTTATTACCCGGTGGAAGAATGTCTCCACAAATCTAGCTCCTAGGTGCACCTAAATACTGATACTAGGATATCGGAAAGCCATGACTCTCGTTTCAGGAAGCCACGATGAGTCGTTAATGATACTTTTGAGTCTTGATAGACTGGAGAATTATATGATAGAAAGGCTACACGTGTCGACACATATTTCTCTGAATAAATTGTATACAACATTCCAAGTCATCCAGTTAGTAAAACCATGGCAGAGTGTTTTGAACACTCTTATTGGAACTTGTTGAATGAAGTAGTACATACAGAGATAGTCTTGCTCACAAAAAGAGGTGTTTTAGCCTATGGAGCTAACATCTCAAGACATCTTTACTGTGGGATACATAAGTGTTTTCATCCTAGAATGGATTGAGAATAATATGGTGGTGAGATACAAAGCAAGACTAGTAGCACAAGGTGTTTACGCAAAGCCCAGGCATTGATTTTCAATGCAAATTATTCTCTTAAATAATTGTTATAAATTTCAGATACTATTTTTTGATTGGCGGTACAAAAGCATCTATCTTTACAGTTGATAGATGTAGTGATTGCATATATTTACATGATCACTTGATTTGGTATATTTGTGAAGCTTCTGGGAAGGAGTTCACATACCCAAACCTCAAACATAAAATCGCAACATATATTGTGTATTGCTTAAATCAATATATGGCTTAAAGCAGTTAAGTCGAATTTAGTACAATCGACTTTGTGTGCATTCCTTAAACTTATGGGATATAAGGTTGATTATATATGGGTGTTCATTTTTGATGTCCTTGATTGGACTTCATAGTCTTATATGGTGGTCAATAAATTTGACACCATTAGTAATGAACACACATTGATAGCGTGTGATAATCAAAGACGGAGTTTAAGTTGGAAGATACAGACTAAACCAATATTTAATTTGTGTTTATGATCTAAGCATCTTCTCTCAAGATTTTGTACAAAGCTTCTATATCCAGATCATATTGAGCGATTCAATATGATGGTATCCTATGGTTGTTCTATCTCTAGAAGAGAGAAAGGTTATTGTATGCCATAGTGATTGAGATAAGATAATAGGACATATGGTTCATTATCTCTGTGCTATTGATGCGCTAATATATCTTGCAAAAGTTCTTGGCCGGATATTATTTTGCAAAGATTTGCTTTCTAGTAGCAGCGCTAGTCCAACCAAATATTGGTAGATTGGAATTAAGAGTATCTTTTGATATCTCAAATAGCACATGTGATCTTGGTATAATCCATGATCCGATTATATGGATATAATGATTCTGGTTATCTCTAAAATCTCAAAATCCAGATCATTGAAAGGCTTAATGTACATATGAAAAGACCATTTAGTGATAGTCTTTAACTAGACATTTAATGGTTAATTCCAATAATCATTCTGATATTGTATTGCACAAGTCTTCACATGAATGTATATAGCTTGACAGAACGATAGATCCCATATTGAAGTTCTGTGGTGTTGATTCTATTGAATCAATAGTCATTACCTATAAAGGTAATGTAACTTGTGTTGTGTAGATGAAGACAAGTTACACTTAGTGTAATATTTTTACACTAAGATGGTTCTGCTCCATAAGTAATATGGACATACGAATATTTGCAAAATAAGTGACGTGATAATCTAGTTGAGATATTCACCGAGTCTACCATACTCAACATTTCTTATGTGTTGAGTACATTGGTATGAATTTAATTTTATATTTACAAGTATCAGGGGGAGAGTCTCTCTGAATAGTAACTTGTTGCAAACATCATATTGCACTCTTTTCTTTCTATGAGTTTTTTTCTTTGGGGTTTCTCATATAAAGTTTTTAATAAGACAATATCAACACAAGGTCATGTGATATCATCCATTTTTCCCATGGGGTTTTTGGTGGATGATACTCGGACATGCATTGCACTCTTTTCTTTATGTGAGTTTTCTGTTTGAGGTTTCTCATATAAAGTTTTTGATGAGGCAATGCCAGCGCAAAGGTATATGCTATATCATCTATTTTTCCCACAGGGGTTTTTGAAAGATGATATGTGAAGCATATTGGCCATACGGTCAAGATGCTATTAGACTAAGACTTTGGGTTTATCTCAAGAGTCTACTAACATTAGTAATTGTATATTATGGTGTTTCTCCTTATTTTTCTCACCGGGTTTTAAGGAGCTTTGCTTAGTATACCAGAATTACTTTGGTTTTTCCCACAGGGTTTTTCAAAGATTCTCCACATATTTTTCCTGAAAAGTTTTTGGGGAGTTATATATTATATCGCATCTCCTGATTTTTCCCAAAGGGTTTTCAAGGAGTTATTCAATTGATTATAAGACCACAAGAAGATCAAATTGATTACAAGACCACAAAAAGAAGAAAATTGATCAAGGGTGAGTATTATGAAGAAATTAGAATTAGTGATCAATTTTTATGATTAGTCATTAGACAGTTACCTATCACGAAAGGGCCAACTCACGAAGGGGCCGTCTTCCGCTGCCGCGAGCCTTCTTATACACAAATCATCATGTGCTGGTGGAGACATGTGTTTTGACTTGTGACTCATCGCGGTGCAGAGCCATATGCGTACAACTGTACAAGATCCCCTCCAGAATCTTGGAGGCTGGAGACGACATGCATGTGTCAATAATTTGCCAGATTATTTGAAAGCAACAGGCTCCTTCTAGATTCAATGAGATAATCAGTAGTACCCCCCTATGAACATCTGTCAATAATTTGCAACTAGAGCGGCAAAATTTTCCATGATTCCTACATATTCAGTGCATGAACCTCTGCCATTCAACTCTCAAGAGGTAGCTCCAAATTCTGATATGAGAGCGCACAACAAAACAAAATCGCCATCATCAAACAGTAGGCAACACTATACCACAACCCGTCTCTACAGACTACGTTGGAGTCGGTATAAACCTCTATATACCGACGCACCATCGGTCGGTATATCATTATACCGGGTATACCTCCCTCAGACTTATCTCGGGCTCCCCCTGTCTCCACATAAGCTTCGCCCTTCTGATTTCCAGCCGCTCGTCGCCTCTTTTGATAAATACCTTGCTGGCTAGAAAGCGCGCCTGCTGAGCTCCGGAGGGCGCATTGTCTTAGTAAATGCGGTGCTTGGGAGTCTACCTATCTACTACATGTCGTCCATCCTTCTACCGAAAGGTGTGCGTGAACTCCTTGATGCCAAACGACGTGCTTTTCTTTGGACTGGAAAGGAAAAGAGCAACGGCTCAAACTATCTCATTGCTTGGGATCGTGTTTGGCAAAGCCGGGACGACGGGGTTCTGGGTGTCCATGACATGGAAACTATGAACTGTTAGTATTGATATCCACCGGGCCAGTCCAACGACTGGGCCAACCTTGACTCGCGTCCTGATCGGGGACGCCCAGCCCAAGATGAGGCTGGTGGGCCCCCGTCGCGTAGCCCTATAAAGTGGAGGTAGGGATTAGAGGCTCAATAAACAAGGTTTGCCGCCGTCACTGTTCCCCACCATCCAAACCCTAGACCGATCGAGAGGGGGCGCTGTGGCGACGGGAAGCTCCACCGGCGACGCACCATCACCATCGAGCATGCTGGACTCCGACCCTGCACCAGCCCATGACGCCGTCGTCACTGCTTCGGCTGCCCTGCGACATTCACTCCAGCGCGTCCACGGCGGCGCCATTGCGATGGGCAACAGCAGCAAGGTATTTCCTCTATAAGAAAGTTCATTTACCCCTCGATCTACTGCTAGTCGATCCAAAATGGTATAACAATGGTATCAAGAGCCGATCTAGTGTGCGGATCGAAGTGGGAAAGTGGATTTGAACTCAAATCGAAAGAATCAGAGAAAGAATTTCGATCTCGGATCGAAAAAGGAAAAGAATATAGCTCAAATCCTAACCCTAAGAGAAAGGACGAGAGGAGCAGGGACGCACCTGGCTCCATGCCGCCGCCGCCGGCGGCCAAAGACGTGCGCAATATAACTCCCGAGACGCCGGATTGCCGGTGCTCCACCGCCTCCATGCGGGAAAGAACGGCCCGACGCCGCGCACACCACTCGGCGTCCCTCTGAGCGCGCGCGCACGGGCCCCAAAGGGCACCACCGAGGTGCCGCTCGATAGCGCCGCGCGCGGCTCCGGCCGCACGCGTGCACCGGCGAGGGGTGCCACAGTGGTGCCGCCGGACATCTTCCTACGTCGCCTCCGTGCGGTGCTGAGAGAGAATAGAAAAGGGGAGGGCCGCGGCCACGTGCGGGCGGGGCCGCTCCTCACTTTCACCGTCGAAAGGGGGGAGGGCCACAGCGATGCGGCGCCCCTCCGACCGCCATGGCCGCTGCCGCTCAAGGGCTCAAGGTCCTGCGGCCATGGCGCGGCGGCCGGACCGGGCGGCGCGGCGGCCGGTGGCCGCCGGCGCCGCCGCCAGACACGAGCTGAGAGAGAGGAGGGAGAATGCATGCTAGGGTTTGGGAGCAACTGGCCGGCGGATTTTGCTCCCGCGAGGATGACGGGTGGCCGTCCGATGCCGATCCAACGGCCAGGAGCCGCGGCAGCAAGCAGGCCGAGCGGGCGGACTGGGCCGCGAGCGCGAGTGTGGCCCGCGTGCGGGGGCGCTCTGCCACGCCGGCCCAGGCGGGTGCTGAGCGGGCCGAGCGCCGCTGGACAGCGCCGGGCGAGCGGGCCGCAAGGCCGCACGGACCTTTTTGCAATGCTGCGCAGGCCAGATGTATAGTGAAAATTTAAGAATTATTCTTATTCTTTTCAGAAGCCCTTTTCATGATAAGTTTTGTATAGTTTTATCTCTATTCAAATTTGAACCAACGGGATAATTTGTATTAGAGAATGGTAAAGTTTCATAATGATGATGCTTCTGAAAATGGTTTTTTAATGTTTCCGTTGCAAAGTAAAAGTCTCATCCTCTGTTTAAATTAGAACCAACGGGACAATTTAAATAGAGGAGAAGAAAGATATTTGGTTTAAAGTTAATTATGATATTGTTATTTTCTAACCAACGTTGATGATAACAATATTATAATTTCATTGTGATTTTAAGTTCAATATTAATTCTCTGACATTTTTGCATCATAGTGATCATTTTTTCAGAGAACAGAGAAAGATAAAGGGTTGCTTCTGAAAAGAAAGAAAAGTTTTCCACTGCAATAAAGAAAGAAAAGCTCAGATGAGTTTTTTTTCCTATGGGAGAAAGCCGAAAGAAAGAAAAGTTTTCCTCTGCAATAAAGAAAGATAAACTCAGATGTGTTTTTCCCTGTGGGAAAAGGGAGCCTGTAATTTTAAGGTTAAGAAAAGCTTCCGCTGTTGAAAGTCAAAGAAAGGTTGTTTTGGCACCATTTTGCCATTGTAAGTCAAAGAAATTTAAAGTTTATTATCATGTTGTCATTTTCTGACCAAAGTTGATGATGGCAATATTATAATTTTTATTCTAGTCATGTGTTCTATTTCTGCCCAATGGTGATATAGAATTGAAAGTAAAGGAAAGCTGTATGTTTTAATTTTGACCAACGTTAAATTGAGACATACAATTCTTCCCAAGTAAAGAGAAATTAACAGACAAAAGTTGATTCCGATCAACGCTACAGATAAAGCTTTGAGGTTACTCAGCTTAAGGTTAAGAAAGAAAAGTGCTTGTTCCATTATGACTTTTAGTTGATATGGAAAATAGATGCAACTGTTTTCGAAAAGGTTTTGGTTTCTCTCACTAAAGTTTTGCGAATATTGTAATTCGTTAAATTTTCTGATTAAATTGGAACCAACGAGAAGATTTAATCAGAAAAGAAAGTATATGTGCATGTTTTAGTCATTGTGACCAAAATTTTATCTCTATAAAGTGTTATCTTGTCCTTCAACAGTAAAGATAATGGTTGAAATGAGTTTGACGCACGTTCAATTTGACCAACGTTGAATTAAACATGCATTGCAAATGCCTTTGAAGTTTTATACCGCATGTCGGAAAAGTTTTTGTCACTTATATTCTGCATGACATGAAAAGTTGTGATGGATCATGTGCTACTTGAGTATCAAAAGTAAAGAAGTTTGGGGGAGCTTTTAAAGTTATCCCAGTAATTCTCATGCACTACTATAGTGACTTGAAAAGAATCGAAGGATAAAAAGAAAGTTGTATGCTAACCAATATTGCAAGAATGACTTGCAAAAGTATAGCAAAATGAAGAACTTGATGAGTTCTTGAAAGTGCAACAAATCAAGAACTCTGAGGAGCTCTTGAAAAGAAACGAGGAAATAGTACTCCCATTATTTTTTATGACTTGGTCATATGAATAAAGTTCTAGTAATGAAATGCTCCTCGTTCACAAGTGTTAAAAATAGTTTCGAAATTATGGCAGCAAAGTTTGTGCCATATTTCGAGGGGGAGAAAGATTAGAAAGAAAAGAAATATTAAAATTTAGAGAGAATTTTCCCCGCAAAGTTAAATGTGATGCATTTTAAAAGCAAGGATGATCTATTAAAGTGAATATGACCGAAAAAGGAGTACAACGGTCATAATGTTAATACCCCAACCATGAAAATAGACAAAACACCCGAAAGAAAAGGTAGTGCTTAAACCACCCTTTGAGGCTTGTAAAGAACAAACCCAAACAAAAGTTTGAAGATATTCCATCCTTGCAATAAATGGGATAATCTGGGGGAGTAAAGTATGCCGAGAATTAAGGCTTGAAGAGAAGTGGGACTGTATATTCACTCCTATGATTCAAGCACTAAAATTGTCTCAACATATGTTTTGATGTTGTATGAATGTCATAAATTGAGTTGTCTCATTCATCGACGTGGCGAGAAGCCATGGAAGATATAATGAGATCTAAAAGTTTTAAATTTATTTTAGAACATGGAATAAGTTTCTAATGGAACTAAGACAGTAGGCTATAATGGGTCTACAAGATTGAAACGTGACTCCGGAGGGAACATGAAAAGTTGCTAAGCACGAGTTATGGCAAAAAGGTTTCTGCAAAGAAAAGAATAAGTTATAATGAGACATTTTATTCAGTCTCATAAAAGGATTCTTTTAGAATCATAATGCAATTAATGGCATACTACTTTTAAATTGCATCAGATGGATGTTAGAGCAATATCTCCCGATGGAGATTTGCACAAGAAAGTATATACATGACATAACCAAATGGTTTTGTTGTGAAAAAAAATGAATATTGCGATACTACTTGATGATATTAGATCATAGAATAGTAGTATCTAAAGTTTTATGAGAACAAAGAAAAGTTGGGTTTTAAGTAAAGGTCAATGCAAAATGACAATTTGCAAATATGCAAAATTCAAAAGATGGGAAATTCTTTTCCTGAAAAGATTCAAAGAAGGTTATTTTGACCTCTAGTTTTGATAAGAATAATCTCGGTAAAGAGTCATTCGCTCTAGGAAAGGAAATTCACCGGAATAAAAGAAAAAGGGGGTATCAGGACTATCGCAGAAAGCATATTAAGAAAAGAGTTCTAAAGATATATAGTATGCATGCGAGTAAGCCTACGCCTGTCCTATTGTCAAGGGTACTAGTTTTGGAATTTTCAGAATTCCAGGAACCGCTATATGATCGATCAAAAGAAAAAGGTTCCATGTGCTTCAGCTGTTGGAAGCAAAATTAGTGTTCAAAAGAATTTACCCTGACATAGTGCAAGTATCCGGGATATTTTGGCAGAAGTCCAGTCCAGCAATAGATCACTGGAATGGAGTTATAGAATGTTTTGCAATTTTGCAAAATATTGTCAGCCTCATGCTAAGTAAGAAAGGAACATGTACTCTCAAAATGATGTGAGTAAAAGGAATTAAGTTTTGGCGAGATGTTTAGTGAAGCCCACAGTAGTAGCTAACACTCGCGCTTGGAGTTTTATTGTGGAAAAGCTCCAAAACAAAATAGTTGTGATTCATGGGTTGTGTACCCAAAGTTTGGCATTATATGAGGCTACAGGACAGGTAAAATGGTTAAGAAAACCATTACCCGGAATTGATAATGGTAGACAACAGCAATATACCATTCGAATGTTTTTCACTCCTATGACAACATGTTAAGTGTGCTGCCAAATACATTGACAATGGCTTATATGTTGCAAAGGAGAAAATCCAGAATCATATGAAATCATGGAGCACCAAAGTATCAAACAAATGTTTGCGGATCCGCTTACCAAAAGGCCTACCGCCTAATACGACATGGGTTTTTTATGGGAGGCCTATGATTTCTGGATTACTAAAGGGCCCAAAGAAAGGTTAAGGTCTTGTTTCAATACAGAAAGGTACATTGTGGCTGTTAAGTCTGACGGTAACTAATAATCGTCATGATGAGGCACGCTCTACGTACTGATCTGCAATGAGATGAGGCCAATAGCAAAGCAACTAAAGAGAAAGTAAAGAGTTAAGTTCAAATTGAGAAATTTTAAAGTACAAAGGTGAGATCAAGGGGGAGAATGTTAGTATTGATCTCCACCGGGCCAGTCCAACGACTGGGCCAACCTTGACTCGCGTCTTGATCGGGGACGCCCAGCCCAAGATGAGGCTGGTGGGCCCCCGTCGCGCAGCCCTATAAAGTGGAGGTGGGGATTAGAGGCTCAATAAACGAGGTTTGCCGCCGTCACTGTTCCCCACCGTCCAAACCCTAGACCGATCGAGAGGGGGCGCTGTGGCGACAGGAAGCTCCACCGGCGACGCACCATCGCCATCGAGCATGCTGGACTCCGACCCAGCACCAGCCCACGACGTCGTCGTCACTGCTTCGGCTGCCCTGCGACATTCACTCCAGCGCGTCCACGGTGGCGCCATTGCGATGGGCAACAGCAGCAAGGTATTTCCTCTATAAGAAAGTTCATTTACCCCTCGATCTACTGCTAGTCAATCCAAAATGGTATAACAAGAACCACTGCCTTCTCATGAAATTTGTTCACAAGCTCCATGAACCCAGTACTCTCCTGTGGAAAACGTGGTTTCTATCCTATGCTGGGCAACACTACGATGGCATCCCCGGCACTTACCTCTCCCGGCTTGTCCTTGAGGAGCTGACGCGGTATCGCTCCCTGACGACTGTCCTTCTTGGCGACGGCGACAGTACTTCCTTTTGGCACGATAGCTGGCTGTTTAACACCACTATGGCTGAAACATTCCCTGCTGCTCTTCTCCCATTGTACTCGCTCCGAAATCAAGGTCAGCCTGGTCATTCATTCTAGCCTGCAACCTCTTCTGCGACCACGGCTCACGTGTTCTGCGCGAGAGGAGCTTCTTATGCTTACGGACTGTCTTGCCAGCGTCACTCTCCTGGACCGGCCGGATGCTCGCCTCCTTGACACGGGCAAAAGAGAACCTTTCTCCTCGAGCGGCGCATACTCTGCCCTCTGCAATTCCACCCCTGCCATCGATATGGCTCAGATCTGGGCGATTAAGCTCCCCACTAAGATTAAATTCTTCGCTTGGCTGCTCTTTCATGGTCGACTCAACACCCGGGCTCACCTTTTCCATCGGAACATCAAGACGTTAGAAGAATCCTGGTGCCCTTGCTGCAATGGCATCCTTGAAACTGACCAACACATTCTCGCGGACTGCAATGCTGCTGCTGAGACTTGGAGGTGCCTGCACGTTTCCATTCAAAGCGACACGTTCCGCCGACCTTGGGAAATTCAAGTTGCAGACTTTCTTCCGGTGACCGTCAAGCTCGACATGATGCTTCTTATCCTCTGGCACATTTGGAAAGCGCGCAATAGCCTCGTGTTTGAACGTCAAACTTCTTCCTCAACTGACATTGTTCGGAGGGTCCTTCAGGATCTTGATGCTTGGAGTTGTAGGTACAGGAAATTGCAATCAGAAATCCAGGCCTGGCGTGTTTGGCTCACAAGTTGTATTTCTTAACTTCTCCACAAGTTGTATTTCTTAACTGTCTCCATTTATGCTGCACTCCCTTTCTCCCTCATGTATTTCCTTAACCTCGGAATGCCGAGTGCTGCTTGTAACAAAACTCACAAGTTTCAATGAATAGTAGGTGGGGGATCTCCCCCAATACCGTTAAAAATATATATATACCGGGTATACCGACCGACTGTTAGACGCCCACTGGAGATGTACCAACGGACCCAAAAACAATGACGGACTGTTTGTTACACATTTGTACTGACCAACAATTCAACGACACAAAATACTATACCATCTCACAGTCCAACCCTAATCATTCATATGAAACTAAAACTAAATTACATATTACCTATTTGACACTAGAAATAATGGAACTTGCTTATTTGGCACTCAAACTCGAATTCTTGCCTATATGTCCACAAGTCGAGTTTTTTTTGCTTATTTGACACCACCGTCATTTCTGTCCGCGATCGCTGTTAGCGGAATAGATGAGTCAACGAGAAAAGACCTAAATACCCTTTGATGGAAAAGAAGCCTCAGTTGTGCTTGCGCTCGTTCTCGGCTTGCTCGTCGCGCTCGGCTGGGAGGGTCGGCGCGGCCACGAAGGCGCCCTGCACGTCTGCGCGGGCACGGGATCCGGCAGCGCCGGCACAGAGGCGCCCTGCACTGCCAGGTAGGCGGGCCGCCGGCCTCGGACCAGCTGTGCAGCACCTCGCCTCCCTCTTCGCCAGGGTCTGCAGGCAGGTGAAGCGGTCCGAAGACGAAAACGGAGAGCGCAACGCCGCGGTGCTCCTCCACGAGCGCTTGGCCGACCGCCGCCCAGGCCTCGTAGGTGCCACCGGCAAGGAGCTTGCTGCCCTCAAGGATCTGGTGGAGCGAGGATGAGGGAGGCCAAGGAACGCCTGCGGCAGCTCGGCGCGGGGAGGGTGCCGTCCACCCGCCCCTGGTGGCGGCGCCACCGCCAGCACCGATCGAAGGCGAGCTCGACGCCGTATTCTACGGTGCCCCCGAAGGTAGCGACGGCGCCGGCTCGAGAGGCAGTGGATCGTGTGACGCCATGGTGGCTTTCAACTAGGTTGTGACTTGGTTCTCGTGGATTGAGGAGTGAGGAAGAGATGCATCCCGGACCACCTTTTAATTACTGAATGGTTTGGGTCCGAGTTGCTCTCTGTTGAGAATTTGGGTTTAGTGTTCAACAATATGAATTTGGGTTAAGTAATTATATAATATGATGTTCATCCTTTATTTATTTTATAGAAGCAAAAGGAAAACATAGCAGTTCGAGATAAAAGTATTAAAAATAGCTGTCTCGAAACAAATCATCCCTATCAAATAATCCAAACCACTCCGGGGAAAATAGTCTTAGCACCTAGAGCTTAATGGTGTTAGCTGTCCAAACTCACGGTAGTGTCAAATAGGAAACCAAAACTCAACTTGATGACATATACTCCCTCCGTCCCATAAAGACTGTTCGTTTAGAAAATTTCAGACATATTACTAGTATTAAAAAATGACCATGTTACCTCTAATTAACTATAGTAATTGTGATTGAAGACCGCGTTGTTTATTTAATTCCCTAGATCCTCAATAAATGCAAATGCATTAGAACCAGAAAAGTAACGTCTATTTAATCATTTGATTGGCTACATGCCCTTACCAATGCAATTCTTTCTTGGTACTTGATATAGCTTTATTTAGATTGACTTCACTACAATCTAAATAAACAGTCTTTGTGGGACAAAATTTGAGGGCTAAATAAATAGTCTTTGCGGGACGGAGGGAGTAGGCAATAATTCTAGTTTGGATGTTAAATAGGCAAGCTCCATTATTTCTAGTGTCAAATAGACAATTCTTTCTATATAATAACCTCACATGACCAGCTCATATCAGCGTAAAACAAAGCACGAATCGCATAATAAACAGTATATAGTTGGACACACATGTCTCATCATTCAAATACACGGCCAAGGGCCAACAACTCGACACAACGAGGATCTAGCTAAACCCCACAGTGGCTTGACCGAAGAGGATGCTTAGAACCATCAAAACTCGTCATGCGGATACTCAGTCCAATCGTCTCTATCTTCTACTTGGAAGGACGCAGGGGCGAAGCCCAGAATTAGAGAGAGAAGCAAGAGTGAGTACAAGAGGCAATTTGTCCTCCGCAAGTGTGGTGGAATAAATGCAAATGAGGCTTGACTCATTCAAGGAATTATTAAGTTCCATATGATATTGTGTGTTTGACACGTCTGTTGCTTCATTTAAAAGTTATGAGTTAGAGCATCTCCAAGAATTTGCTAAATCTTAATTTCTACGTGTTGGCCGATCCTAGCACGTATAAATTTTATCTGATTTTATTCTTAAAATCGTGTGTGGCAGCCGCCTGGATTTCGGCGACCGTCCCTGTCCGTCACGGCCGGATCACCTTACTTGCCCATCCCGTCGAGGCTGAGAATCGCACGGCGACATGATTTGCCGCTGCTCAACTGCACATGCGTCTTAACCTGTACAGCAACTCGCTAGCCGTCACCGGCCGGCGACATGAGAAAGGAGATACAGAGCTTCTCTCGCTGCTATCTGGCGACCCGACCGGCTCTGTGCAGCGCACGTTCCTGGAGCGGCGGGGGGCCATGGCTGGCGGGCAAGGGCCAAGGTGTATATGCCAGACCAGTGGCGGAGCCACCCATACCGTACGGTGGGGCAGCTGCCCCAGCTAGCCGCCGGGAACTGCCTACCGTGCCCGTCTGCCGCGCCCCGCCGGCGGCCCACTGCCGGCCTTGCCCCACCTAAAATTTTTTGCTGGCTCCGCCTCCGTGCCAGACCAGTTCCAGACCAGTTCGATCGATTCAGGCGCACGCGGCGCGGCGGTGGCATCACTGTCGGGACGCCGAACGTTGCTAGGCACCTGGCCGGGTACACCATGGACGATGCCTCAAGGCAGAGAGCGCCGTTCGACACGCAGGGGGCGGCTCCTTTTAGCTATATGTATCGTGGGGTAATGGCAGTGGTGGAGCCAGGGGGCAGCACGGGCCATGGCCCCCCTTACCTGCCTAAAAAAGTTTTGGCCATGTTTGGATGAGGGGTGAAAATGTTTTAATGAGAGAGAAACGATATTTTGACCACTAATTAGGGGTATTAAATAAAGTCTAATTATAAAATTAACTCCACAACTATGGTACTGTAGCAGTTGCTCTAGTTAATGAGGCCTTTGACCGCATGATTAGAGGATGATTGAGCACGGTTACTGTAGCATCACTGTAGCCAATAATGATGAAACTTGGCTCATTAGATTCGTCTCGAAAATTTACACTTATTCCTAAAAAGGTTTTGCAAATAGACTTCATTTAGTACTCCATGCGGACGTTCGTCTTTTTGTGCAATCTTGATTTGATGGGTAACCAAACATGGCCTTTGTTACATAGTATATTGGTATGTGCTAATTTTTCTATTTGTGATTAAAAAACTCTATCATCTGCCTACTGGGATAGAAGTCGCCTGTAGCTTAATATATGGCCGGATGCTCACCATCCAACCATCTTTTTTTTGATAAGTCACAGTCCCCACCTAAATTTTCATTCCACAGATCCCGGCAAGCCGGTGATGGAAGGGTGCAAGGCACCTACAAGGTTTAAGGCCCCTCGGCCGAGTTACGAGGAATTAGGGAGAGACTAGAGACAACATGAACAACAGGGATACACAAGGAAGGAGAAGAACACAACTCACTAGCAAATCAAAAGCTAGCAAAGACCGAAGCTGACGACAAGCCACCGATCATCTGCTAGCACCACCACTGAAACAGCATGCTTGACGAAGGCATCGAGACCATTGCATCCACACCACCTCTCGTATCTACATCGCTCCTCTCTCACCCTCCATCTGAGGGACCGCCCTGCGGAATGGGGACTAAAGGAGGAGCAGAACGCGCAAGCCACAACTCGCCGGAAAACAATGACCTTCCTTGGGAATGATGGTGACACCTGCGGCACATCCGAGCTCCACGTACTGCCATCCGACGCCGTCCAAGAGGAAGCCTTGAAGGGGAAAGGAGGAAGAGATGTGTTGGGGGGATAAATTAGGGGTACCCCCATTGGCGAGAAAATATCAGTCCATAATGCAGGACTTCGCTGGCTCAGCCCAGTTAAATCCCAGAGATAGCCCAAGAAGACCCATCGCTAAGGGGTTGGGCAGACTCGCAGGCCAAATATCAAAGCCCACCGGCTCCTTAGTTCCGAGGGTATCCCGCCCTACTACGCTGAGGGTCCGTGGGATCAGAATTCTCCACCTCACCCGAGGGTTGAAGCCGAAGGGCGATGTCCATCCGAGGGTATGGGCACGCCGTTCGGAAAGCCGTGCGGTCCTATCGTGGGGGCTGTTCATACAAAGCAGGCAAGCAGGTGTCAGCACGAGCCCGTTCAGACTGCGTACGGGGACATCCTCCCTCCTCTCTTCTCTCTCGTCCAAAGGGAAAAGGGAAGGATGAAGCCATCCGCCTCGTCACATCAGGCAAAGGGCCTCAAACCCAGGAAATTAGCTGTCACGCTCTCATTAGCCTGATACAGCTAGTTCTACATCTACAGTCTACAAAGTTGGCCCCCTTCTCCCATACATCCAAAGGCTACGAAGATGGATGGGATGGTACGGTATCAGGCTACGTACAGCTACCTCACGACAAAAGGAATGAGTGCCTTGGCGGGGTCCACAAGAAAAGACTTCAAAGAGAAGAAAAGACTTCAGTTTACATGTCACACCTTTATTTCTATTTCTCCCTCCTCACTGATTGGGCCTTGGGCTTTTCTTGGGCTATAAAAGGAGGCCAAAGGTACTGGCAATGGGGGCAGAGGAACAGTGAGAAAAGTAAGCGAACATCCAAGAACACACGAGCACACACACCATTTCGTTGAGGCCTGAGCTCCTTGCTCTCCCTCACCCGTTTGTAACCCCAACCAAAAACTTGAGTGGAAATACACGAGCAGCTCGACACTGGACGTAGGGCATGTTGCCTGAACCAGTATAAATCCTTGTGTCTTTTCCATTGCCATCCAGATCAGACGCGCACCCCGTATAAATTTACTAGTCGGTAATAGAAGCGCCGATAATTGGCGCGCCAGGTAGGGGCTTTGTGCGCGTCTCGACGATTTTTCTCCTGTAAGGTCTGAGATGGCTGTTGACGGAGCAATTTGGGCCCCGGGTGCGCATGTGCGCTTCGGGACCCTGGATTTCGAGGTTACGGAGGAGGACGGATTGGAGCTGGTTGCCGCAGCATTGAGCCGCCTCCCCGATGACCGTCACGCCGCCGTGGGCGGAAGAACGTTGCCTAGGTCACAGCCGCGTGACCTGGACAGCGGCGCCGTCCCAGGCGCACGCTGGGCCAACGACGACCCAACTCCCGTTGAGGACCTCAACATCGATGTGAGTGTTCTTCAGCGTCAGTTCGACGTAGCCCTGGGATCCGACTGTCCCGGGCTAACGTTCAGGCAGTGATCTTTTCACTAGCCAACATGATGGTGCAGCTCGTTGGTGTGGTGCAGCTCGTTGGTGGAGAACCGATTCTGCCCGAACTCGCAAGACCACCAACGGCGAGAGCCCCGTTCGGCCTGATGAACGGAACTACCACAATGACCCGTTTTATCTGGTCGCAGTGTGGGAGGTCATCCCCGGACACAGAGTTCATGGGAATGATGGACTACGCGGCAAAGTCATTTCTTGACCTGTTAGCCGGATCTTCCGAAAACATTTCGGAATCTTTCTCTGACCACGGGAGTCATGATCCCTACAGGGGATGTTTCATGGCTGATGCGCATGACAATGATGCCTCCAATGACGAAGCCAACGGAGAACACCGCACTCCTCCTACGGGAGTCCTGCGCGACCAACAGTCGAAACGGGGGGACGCGACACCCCCATCGGAGAGCATGACTCGCGGTCGACTCCCAAGGTGGAGCAGCTGCAAACATGCCAGAAAGAGCTAGAAGAAGCGCAGAAAGATTTGAACAAGGAACGTCGTATCCTCAACGTTGAGATTCGGCGACATCGTGGAGACGGAGGGCACGCTCGAGCCAACGCGCGAGATGTCCAACGTCGCATCGAAGAAGATGATGGTGCCATGCAAACGTTCCCGTGAGCAAGCCAAAACATCGCGGTAGCTGCCACGCTGCTCCAAGGTCTCCCGATTCATGCGACGCCCGAAGAACAGAAAGCTCGGTAGGAGGCAATTAGGCTTCTAGACCAAGCCGCCGAGCAACAGGCCGAGAGATCGTTCTCCCGATGCCGTGGCTCTGACCCGGGGCCAGAACCTGAACATGATTGACGCAGGGCCAACGCGTCTGTAGGACAGCCCTCGTCACATGTCGCTAACCATGTTCCTATCAAAGCTCGCCTTGGGCAAAACAGGGATGCACGCGACACTCTCCGGGCCCGGCGTATGGCCCACGGGGAAGAAAGCGATGAGGAAGATGTGGATCAGCACCATCGGCGCATTAGCCGATCAGAAAGCCACCGTACGCGCAGTTTGAGCCCCGATGCCCTAGGGCCTCGGGTGTTAAGTGTGCGGATCCGAAGCGCGCCCTTCATCCAACGGTTCAAGCAGCCAAATCACATCCATAAATACAACGGGGAAACTGACCCTGAGTTGTGGCTGGAAGATTACCGTCTCGCTCGCATGGCGGGGGCGCGGAGGACACGTACTTTATCATCCGCAACCTGCCCCTGCACCTTGCAGATGCAGCGAGGAATTGGTTGGAACGCCTTGCAGCGGACCAAATCCATTCCTGGACAGATCTGAAAAGGATCTTTGTGGGAAATTTCCAAGGGACTTATGGGCGCCCTGGAAATTCGTGGGGTCTGAGGAGTTGTCGCCAGGAGGACAATGAGTCCCTACGCGACTACATCCGACGTTTCTCCCGGCTTTACAACACATTACCGAACATCACTGGCTCAGATGCGGTCAACGCCTTCACAACCGGCACATCGTGTCGAACCCTTGTCCACAAGCTTGGACGAAAGGGACCACAGACGATCAAAGAGCTCCTCGACATAGCGACCAAGCATGCTACTGGAGAGGAGGCTGTGGGGGCAGTGTACGGGTGCGCAAAGGGAAAGGCCAAGTGGGATGAGGCCGCCGGCGAAGGTGGCTCTCGACCCTCGGACAAGAAGAAGAAGAACAACAAGGGTCAAGCGGCGATGTTCGTGGCCGCGGCTGAACGAAAGAAGGGGAAGCAGGCGCCAGCCGCCGAGGCCTCGAAGCATTTCGAAGAAATGCTAGAGAAGCCATGCCCAAACCATGCTTATCCAGCCAAGCACGCTTACGAAGATTGCCGACTACTGAATAGGAAAGCACGCTTACGAAGATTGCCGATGTGTTCACCTAGAAGCCTTCGGATATGCCAGGCATACCCAAGGAAGTCGCCGAGCATCGACTCAGCATAAAACCGGGATCGAAACCAGTGAAACAACATCTCTGTCGCTTCGATGAGTTCAAACGCAGAATCATTGGAGAGGAGATTGCGAAGTTGGAAGCAGCTGGGCTCATTAAGGAAGTCCACTACCCGGAATGGTTAGCAAATCCAGTACTAGTAGAGAAAAAGAATGGGGAGTGGAGAATGTGTGTTGATTGCACTAGTCTCAACAAAGAGTGCCCAAAGGATACGTTTCCTTTGCCACGTATTGACCAAGTGGTTGACTCCACCGCATGGTGCGAAACCCTTTATTTTCTTGATGCGTACTCAGGCTACCATTAGATCGCAATGAACAAGGACGACCAGCTCGCAACCTCATTCATTACACCGTTCGGCATGTATTGCTATATGACAATGCCGTTCGGCTTGAAAAACGCCAGCGCAACGTACCAGCGTACGATGACCAAATGCTTCAACAAGCTCATCGGTTGAACTGTTGAGGCGTACGTCGATGACATTGTGATCAAGATCAAGCGTATCGACAATATCGTCGCAGATCTTGAGAAGGTCTTCAAGAAGCTTCGTGCCAACATCATCAAGCTCAACCCCGAAAAATGCATCTTTGGGGTGCCGAGGGGCATGTTGCTCGGGTACATGGTATCCAAATGTGGAATTAAAGCTAACCCGACGAAGATCGCTGCGGTGAATCGAATGGGTCCGATCGAAGACATCAATGGAGCCCAGAAGCTCACCGGTTGCTTGGCGGCCCTGAGCCGATTCATTGCACGACTTGGCAAGCGAGGGTTGCCATTGTACCCATTATTGAAGAAAACCAACAAGTTCGTGTGGAATCCCAAGGCGCAGCAAGCCCTGGATGAACTCAAGACCCTCTTGACCAGTGCTCCTGTTCTCGTTCGGCCGAACATCGGGGAACCTCTCCTACTCTACATCTCTGCAACCACTCAGGTGGTCAGCGCCGCCTTGGTTGTAGAAAGAGAGGAGGAAGGTCGAGTCCAGAAAGTACAAAGGCCGATGTACTTTGTGAACGAAGTACTATTGGATTCAAAGACCCGCTACCTCCAGATCCAGCTCCTATATGCCGTTCTGGTCGCCAAGAGGAAGCTACGTCATTACTTCGAGTCACATCCCGTGACGGTCGTGACGTCTTTCCCCTTGGGCGAAATCGTCCAGAATCACGACGCTAGTGGAAGGATAGTGAAATGGGCCATCGAGCTTATGGGGTTAGGCATCACTTATGCCCCACGTACCGCCATCAAGTCTCAGGCTCTTGCCGACTTCGTGGCAGAGTGGACCGAGACCCAGATACCGCCGGCGCCTATCGATGAGGAATATTGGGTGATGTATTTTGATGGATCCCTCCTCAAGAGAGGAGTTGGGGCAGGCGTCATGCTAGTGTCACCCCTCGGCGTGCATATGAGGTATGCGGTACGCCTTCACTTTCCCTCCTCCAACAACGTGGCTAAATACGAGGCCCTTCTGACCGGGCTACGTATCGCCACCGAACTTGGCATCCGAAGGTTGGAGGTGCGAGGTGACTCCCAGCTAGTGGTAAGCCAGGTCATGAAGGATGCGACCTATCGAGACGACAAAATGGCAGCATACTGCCAAGAGGTCCGAAAGCTGGAAAACAATTTCGACGGCCTAGAGTTGAAACACACCGCGCGCCGCTTCAACAAAGCAGCTGACGCATTGGCAAGAATGGCCCCCTCTCGGGAACCGATCCCGTCAGGAGTCTTTGCTAATGATCAGTACAAACCTTCGATACGACTTGAAGAACCAGAGCCGCCGAAGCCAGACCCGGGGGCTGATCCCGTCACACCAACACCCAGGCACGACCAGCACTCGGGGGCTGCGCCCATCGAGGTGGAGGAGGGGTCGGACCGACCCTCGGGTATAGAGCAATCGCCGGCCGAAGGGAGTTCCCAGGTCATGGACATCGAGGACGACATGGCTTCAGAGCCAGAGGATTGGAGAATGCCATACCTTAACTGGCTTGTGCGTGACAAACTACCCTCGGATCCGACGGAAGCCGCCCCATTGCGCGAAGGGCCAAATCCTTTGTTCTCATCGAAGGGGATCTCTACAAGCGTAGCCCCTCCAAGGTGCTGCAAAGATGCATACCAATCGAGGAAGGGCAACAACTTCTGCAAGATGTACTTTCCGGGATATGTGGCCATCATGCCTCCTCCCGAACGTTGGTGGGGAGCGCTTACCGACAAGGGTTTTACTGGCCGACAGCACTGAGGGATGCCAGTACTACGCTCGGCAGATACACCTCGCCGATGAAGCATTACAGACCATACCCATCACATGGCCTTTCGCAGTCTGGGGACTCGATTTGGTTGGGCCGCTTCGGAGAGCGCCCGACAATTTCACCTACCTGTTGGTAGCGGTGGATAAATTCACCAAGTGGATAGAGGCCAAGCCTATCACTGACATCAAGTCGGACCAGGCCGTCTCTTTCTTCCTTGACATTGTCCATCGCTTCGGCGTCTCGAATTGCATCATCACTGACAATGGCACTCAGTTTACTGGGAAGAAATTTCTCCGTTTTTGTGACAATTACAACATTCGGGTGGACTGGGCTGCCGTAGCCCACCCTCGGACCAATGGGCAGGTCGAACGTGCTAATGGTATGATACTTCAAGGCCTCAAACCTCGGGTGTTCGACACCGGGGATAAGGTTGGAGGCGAATCCAGGCTCTACGACAAGTTGAACAAGTTAGGTGGCCGATGGGCAGCCGAGCTCCCATCAGTCATATGGAGTCTCCGAACATCGGTCAACCGATCAACGGGGTTTGAAAAGTAAGCGAACATCCAAGAACACACGAGCACACACACCATTTCGTTGAGGCCTGAGCTCCTTGCTCTCCCTCACCTGTTTGTAACCCCAACTAAAAACTTGAGTGGAAATACACGAGCAGCTCGACACTGGACGTAGGGTACATTGCCTGAACCAGTATAAATTCTTATGTATTTTCCATTGCCATCCAGATCAGACGCGCACCCTGTATAAATTTACTAGTTGGTAATAGAAACATTGTTTTTAAAGCATCGCCTAGGCGACGCCGTCGCCTACGCGTCCGAGCGGAAAAAAAAAATCAGGGCGTCGACCTCACTTATCCAGTCGTGAGTATGGCGTCCGCTTTAGATCGATAGGCGGACGCTTTAGAACGATAGGCGTCCGCCTTGGCATGGTAGGCGTCCGCGCGTCGCCAAGGCGCAGCAGGCGGACGCGATACTCGCCGGGAAATCACGGCGCGCGGGAAACTGCGGCCCGCGCGGGAAGAAGAGGATCCCGCGCGGAAGATCCCGCCTTCCGCCTGCTGCGCGGGAAGAAATAGAGAGGAAGGGATAAGAGCGCGAGTGGAAATGAAGGCAAAAAGAGAGCGGGAAAGGAGTCACCGCCACCTGACCTGGAACCAGAGCCGCCGCTCGCCGCCGGCTGTAGTTCCGCCCTTCCCTGCGCGGCGCTTCTCCCCGGCGGATTCCAGCACCCCACATCTCAATCTCGTCGTGCGCAGCTCGATTGACCAAGGCAGGGATTGAATCCCGGCAATTCCTGCCACGCCGGCACCGCGCAGCTCGATTGGAGGCTTCGACGCGAGGAACCAGCAGCTACTACTGCTCCGCCCCTGCATCCCAGGAGCAGCCTCCTTCCCGCCGGCCCCCAGCAGCAAACTCCTTCCCGCTGCCGCCGGCCCCCAGCAGCCTCCTTCCCGCCGGCCCCCAACAGCAACCTCCTTCCCGCCGGCCGCCTGCAAGCAGAGGTATGCCTCTCCCTCTCGCACTCTCTTGTATCCCCTTCCTCTGTCTAGACTGCTATATAAAAGTCTTGTGTGGCTGTGCCGCTGTGGCTGTATCTGTCCTGCGCCTGCACGTGGCTGGCTTGCATATAAAACAAAGCACATGTTGTCTGCTTGCTTAGTGGCCATGTTGTCTACTTGTGCTTTGGCTTTTGTATATACTTGCTTAGTGGCTTTAGTATATCCTAAAGTCTAGGCTAGGAAGTTTGTAAGGCGTCGCCTCACCTCACCTCGCGCCTTAACCGCCTAGGCGGCTGAGCGGTGGCCTGTCGCCTCGCCTCGCCTTATCGCTTTAAAAACCATGAATAGAAACACAGACAAGATGGAAACAACACTCGGCATAAGATTTGATGGAACCACCGGGAAGAGCGACGGCGAAGCAGAGGCCTCGTTTGAATTATTCTATGATCCTAGCACGCACGTTTCGTGAGAAAAGAATCCCGCCTGCATGGAGTGTTAAATGAAGTCTATTTGCAAAACTTTTTCAAGGATGGGTGTAACTTTTCACGACGAACCTAATAACAGTAACTAATCAATGATTGCCTACAGTGATGCTACAGTAGCTATCCTCTAATCACGCGGTATATATCTTTATTAGGTCATATACACTAAGTGTTAGACAGATAAATGTCATATACACTAATCAGTTCCAGTTTCAGAGATCTACACAAGGAAATATATATTGGCCTTGTTTGGTAAAATGTCACATCATTCTAGAGATTCTAGAACACACATTCCGAGAAGAAAATCTTACATGCATGGAGTACAAAATGAAGTCAACCTCTTCAGGGATGGGTGTAATTTTTCGCGACGAATCTAATAACGGTAATTAATTGATGATTGGCTACAGTGACGCTACAGTAACCATCCTCTAATCGCGCGGCCAAAGGTCTTATTAGATTCTTCATAGTTCCTAGCGCATGGGTTCTGGAGTTGATTTTGTAAACTGGCTTTGTTTGACATCCCTAATGAGTGGTCAAAGTGTGTTCTAGGATTCCTAGAACACAACCAAACAAGGCCATTGCACTCTGATCAGTTTTCAGAACTGAAACTGTAGCAAGTTCAGACTTGAAAGTGGAACATATATGCCTTCACTCAAGCTCAGACCATCAGTCAAGAGAAATATCCATTAATCAATATTCAAGCAAAAATTATCTGGCAAGAACATATACAAGAACATGTCTGACTTTGACTACCATTAATCAATAGCCATATACAACAACACATACACGCATGCTGCAGCTAGAAAGAAACTTTCAGAGAACTATCTGAAGGACATATGGCCTAGCAGGTTACCAATTTCCACTAACAACAAGGTGGTCTGTAGCATTTCAGAGTTTCAGTGGTGAACAATTCAAAGAATAATTACAGTACTAATCAGGTCACCATTTCAGAGTTTCAGATTTTTCAAAGTTTGAAGTTAGCAAAATTTTAACTGGTCTGTATTTCAGAAAAGGCACAGTTTCAAAGAGTTTCAGAAAAGGCACAGCTTGTAGCACAACTCAGATTTCTAGCAGCCCCTGGTGGGATCAGTTTTCTAGCAAAACTCATGACAATTGACAGATAATTTTATAGCAATGGTACATCGAGGACAAGCAAGTTACAAAGTATAGGAGAAGCAAACTGATAATAGAAATTAATCTATAGGTGCTGAGGACAAGCAAGCTCCAAGCAATTACCTGAAGCTCAGATCTATAGGTCCTCTCCACTGTCATCATCTGCTAGGCCATCAATACATTGTTTCAGTGGAGAGCCAAAAAAACATTGTAACTAAAGCAGCTAAGATCTTCATCTGCCCAAAAAAAATATATATAAAGCAGCTCAGATAACAAAAAAATACTGAATATGTGTGCCCTTTTGCATTTTTCAGTTTTGAATCAGTATATATGTGCCCTTTTGCATTTTTCAGATATGAAACCGTACATGTCTGCTCTATATAGCTAGCAATTTTCAGAGCAAACAGAGGAAAGAGCATACAGAGCAAACAGAGGATGACAAGTAAATTTTAGGATATCATTTAACAGGCTGATCATCTACTTCAGAGTCCTAGTTACAATTCATTTCCCACATACATGAGCAGAGAGACATACTCCCAAATTAGATTCAGAAATTGCACCAGCTGGACAAAAAGGCAAAAGATTGGACCAAAACTCCTGCTCAAGCTCGGCAATTGTTCCTTTCCCCTTTCCAAGAAGCTCTATCTGAAATCACAAACTGACATTTGAGAGAAATCACAATCTGAAATCACAAATCAAACTATAGAAACTCAAACATGTAGGAATAATAGACCTTTTGGCACAGAACAGCAAGAGCATGCACAAGTTTGCTACGAGATTACAAGATTAATTAACTGATGCGTTAATCAATTTGACAAAAAAGATCAAACCGGAATTGATTTTATGGTTGAACGGATAGAAATTTGGGCGCCGGTGAAGCTACTGCCGTTGGAGGTTAGGCCACCGGTCAGATCCACCCGGCACCACCTCCCTGGAGACCAGATCCGTCCGGCGCAGCGCGTTGCCACCCGTCGGGGGTTCCGACTTCTGCAGCTCGACGCGGCAGCTCGACGCGGCGGTGGGCGGCGGCAAGTCGATTTGGTGGGGATGGGCGCGCGGGTGGGGAGCACCGGATCCACGGGAGAGACAGCGCGTCGGGCGCGGTGCTTCAACGGGGAGGGCCGGCTGTCTCTTGCTCTTGGAGATGGCGCCGATGCCGTCGCGTCCCGTGACGACGGCGCGCTCGTCTCGCTGAGCGAGTAGGCTGGTTTCTGCAAAATGGCCAGCGGACAGGCGGCGACTCAGGCCCTGTTTCTTTTGCATCACTAGATTCAAAATTTTTACAAAAAAATCTTGCATGCATGGCATATTAAATAAATTCTATTTGCAAAATTTTTTTTACAGATGAGTACAATTTAGTGTGATGAATCTAATGGATTTAATTAAACTAGGATTTGCTACAGTGTCTCTACAGTAACTATCCACTAATCGTGAATTAATATACCTCGTTAGAATCATCTTGCAAAGTAGCTCTAAAATTGTGCAATTACTTTTATAATTAAACTTTATTTAATACTTCTAAATGGTAAAATTTCATGATCTACAATTTTGGATCTAGAGAACCAATCAGGCCTGAGAACAATCCCAGTCTTCGTCAGGCTCCGAGTCGTCACCGGATTTGGAGGATCCACGGTTGTGGTCGTCGCTAGGGTGAAAATAAAATTGATAATTCTCATTTATTGGAGCATATTTTCTATGTGTTTTCATAGTTTTTTTAAGATCACAACTTATATTTAAAAAAATTGGTTGAAAAAGTTATTTAAATAAAATTGCAAAAACAATTGAGAGATACTAAGTTATACACATAAGTAATTCCAAAACTAGTTAGATAAGTTGTACATAAAAAAATTGATGGATAAACTATATAAAATAGTTTGAATTCTTTAAAGAAAAGTTCTTCAAATAGGTTGTAAATAAGATGAGGGATAAGTTATACATGTAAGTTGTTACTGGAAAAGTTGTTTGCATAAGTTGTATAGAAAGAAAGTTTGATGAATATATCATATAGACGAATTGTTTTAAAAAATATTTGAAAAGTTATATAGAAAAATGTATATAAAAGTTATGCAGACAGGTTGTAAAGAATAGTTTGATTGAAAAGTTATGTGGACAAGTTGTTCGATAATTTTGTTAAAAAATTTATACATAAACTTTATACTCAAAATCATAAAAAAATTGTTGCAAAATTTAGAGTGAAAGTTTGTTCAAAAAATATGTAGTTGTTTGAAAAAATATTGAAAAACCATGCGTGAAGTTGTAGCAAAAGTTGTATCAAAAGTTATTAAAAGTGTTGTATCAAAATTTGTTTGTAGCAAAAGTTATCCCAAAAGTAATTGAAAATATTGTTTCAAAAGTTATTGAAAAAGTTGTAAAAATGTTTTAATATAACTTTCCACAAAAAGAAGCTTGTAGAGAATAAAAATTACAAAATTGAGGGAGAGGAAGCAGAAGGAGAACTCTTCCTCAAATTCGGTTTGAACGACAAGTCCAATTCAGCCGATTCGATCTTGCAAGTGGCAACTCGATTCCTTCCAAACAGGCTAGCCGCCGCCGGCCGCCGGAGAGCAGCTAGTGATCGATGGGCCGGGCAACGCCGACGTACGATACGTACCCGGATCCAGTCTACCGAGTCGTCGACTTCGTCGGCGAGTTCTTCCTGGGGGGACTGGCGCTCGGCTCGGCCTTCCACTTCGTCAGGGGCCTGCGCGGCTTGCCCGGGCCCAGCGGCGCCCGCCTCGCCGGCGCCGTCGACGCCGTCCGCGCGAACGCGCCCCGCGTCGCCGGGAAGTTCGGCGCCTACTGCGCCTTCTTCTCCGCCGTCGACAACGCGGCTACCCTCGCCCGCGGGAGCGAGGACACGTGGAACTCCGCCGCCGCTGGCGCCGCTACATGGGGCCTCCACGGCATGCGCCGGCGCGGCGCCCGCGCCGCCGCGCGTTGCGGGATCCTCGGTGCCACGGGAATCCTCGGCATCGATTTAGCCCTGACGGCTTTGGACAGGCTCTCCTACTCCGCCCAAAATCAGATCGACCGCGGCCAGGAAGCAGCGCTCGTTGTCCATCGCCCCAAGTCAGATGGCCGATGGTCCCCGCCATGGTGGCTGAGGATGTCTCCACGGACGGAGTACAAGGGCAGGTGCGGCTGTTTTCCCTGTAGATTTTGCTTCTGTGAAACAATCTTACATTTTTATAGGTTTGATTAGTTTTAGTTGAATGTTGTGTTGTGTTTGATCGTCGGTTCATCTTTGGTGTTGTTGGATCAGTGCTTTTACAATAGCCGCTGCATGCAGTGCTGCACTATGCTTCTTCCCTGGGATTCAGCAATCCAAAATTCCAAATCACAGTCTAACCATGCGATGTGCGTCGATTTCATTGATCCCAGTGAACAGATTAGGCTAAATTATGGTGTGAATTAGAAAGTTTGTGTCGTGCTCATACGCTTCACACTCACCGTATTATGCTACGCATTTTATGGGAGTGATTTTTACTGCAATCCTCCAATACCACCTCATCCACTACTAACGAATATGCAATGTGCTGCATGTGCCACCCATCGTTCCTAGGGTTGGTTGATATGTGTTGTTTCTGTATCACAAATTAACAGTAAGTTTTTCATCCTATGCTTCATGGCGCATGTATTCTTGAGCTACTGCCTGGTTGGTTTGCACGACTGTAATAACACGGTTTTGGGATCTATGGATCGTCTGGTACTGCACGATGAGTATACCAATTTGAATGATATGCTCCTGCCTCAAACTCTTAGTTTTCGTGAGACAAATTGGCTGGGATTTTAGCTTTTCTGTTTTCATAAGGAACTCTAATATGGAAGCTTCAGATTGCAAAACAATGAAGATGCTTAAAATCTTAATATCATATCCCTGGAATTTAGCGTAAAGGATTACAATACATAATTTACCGGGCAGCCTCTCAAGTCTCAACTACAATGGATTAGCATGCATCTAAAACAATTGAAACTTGTTATGGTCACTTACTCGTATTTGTGAGCCAAAACGACGTTGGGATCTTTATTTCAGTATTTATTGGAGAACAAAAAATACTAAGAAAGTGTAAAAAAGAGGTGAAGGATACAAGCGAATATAGTACAAGCATAAAAGCGTACATGTTTATCTTGATCAGGGTAATATTAAGCCTACAATGCATCTGCTGTGCAGGAGCTCCAGCCAGCACCATATTCTGTCTTAGGTTTACTTATTGGCTAGCCGAGGTCATTTGTTAAATCTAGTGTGTACAGGGAGTCTGCAATTCCATTTTTTTGTGAAAAAGGGGCGTGCGTGTAGGGTTTGTCAGATGGAGGGGTTTTTCTTGCCCCTCCTTTTTCATATTTTTTATTATTTTCTACGCGTAGCTTTATTTCATTATTCGAGAAAAAAATATTAAACATGTCATGTCATGTTAATGTCTATTGTTTATTAATATAAGCCTACCCCTACAAAAGCCTGCAGCAAGATACATTAACTCTAGAGCTATTTCAGAAATACTAGTTTTTAATTTTTTTAATTATTTTTTATTGTTTGGAATCAGTACCTAACTTAGTGTCCTTTGGAGTTTAGTAGGGGACTGGTCAATTTGCTTCAAGGCTGTCCGCACTGATTTCAACTACTAACTAATTTGAGAGTTCGTAGTGTTAATTAGATGCAACTAGTGGTCAGATTACATTTATCGATTTAGTGCATTGGTGGTTGCGTCTGCTGTGAACTGTCTAGGTGCAATTTGGCACGAACTATCTGGTTGTCGTGTCTTCGATATGCTTGGATGCGAGAAAGATTTTCATCAATCAACGTCAGGTTATTTGACCACTAATGAACACATTCCAGATATATAGTGCTGCCGTTCGTATGGACACGGGTCAAGTTTCCAGTACCCTATCTCCAACGATTTTCTATTTTTAGCTAGAATTGTATCTGGACTCTTGAGGTTTACTTGTACCTCTGGTTTTCTGTACCCATCGCTAATGATTTTGTACTTTTAGAATTGTGTGTCTGTACTCTTGACTCTTGAGGTTCTGCTCGGATTTTTATTGCTGCGGTAATATCTTTCAAGCTTATCAATTGTATTATTTTCAGATCACCATGGGACACCAGAACTTTTGGTATGGAACAGAAGTAGAGGTTTCAATTGACTCCTAGGGATGGCTGAACAAGGTTTTTTTTCTTTGGGATGAGATGGACAATAATGGCAATAAGCATATGCATGAATCTGGTTGATTTCTTTACCAACAAGTTTGAGGTCTAACGATAAGCTACGCGAAAGGTGTAAACTATGAAGCATCTGGTTCTGTTCTTTTTTTTATCCTTGATATAAATATACTACCTCTAATTCTTTATGTATGACGTTAGTCAAGCTAAAATTACCTTAACCAACATCATCATAGATAATTAAAAAAACTGGAAGGAGTATATTCTGCACAGGATAGTAGTGGAATAAAACCCTTCATTCAGCTCAACTTCAAAGAATATGATGCATCACAATCAGGCTCAAGTCTGTGCTTATTGAGTAACCAACATACGAAGTTTCTCCAATAATATGGCTGCTCTTGTGCAGATCACAAAGCACTTACAGCATGCCATGACGTCAGAACTCATAACCGTGTTCTTATTTCAAGACAATACTAGACACCATCAAAATGAAATCCATGTGAGGTTGGCAACCGACAGCAAGCATTCTCAGACTACTAATTTAGATTCAGCATGATCAAGCATGTCACAAATCATTAAGATCTTGATACTACTACAGTAAAAGTTTTGCACTCTCAACTTATGTAAGATCTCAACTGCAAGCAGCAGATGCCTACAATGGATAAAATGTATTGATACAGATGCATCCTCTGTCAGTATAGTTCAGTAAACTTTTAGGCACAAGCTAGTAATTTCACCATAATGGGCATGCAAATCTCTTGCAGCTGATTTAATGTATAAAAGGCCATGAATGCATAATACATGATGATGCAGAGTCAACTGCATCAACGATTCAGAGGGGGGTAATTCAGATCTCGCAGAAATTTCTTCGGTATGACTCAAAACCGGACTAGGCTTAACGCTAGATTACAACGATGGGAAGACGAGAAAAATAATCGAAAGCAACAACAAAAAATTCGAGACAAGAAGAATATGATGTATTATTGCCAGCATGACAGCTGCCTAATCCTGCGGATATCTGAGCACAATGGCCAGCTTCTCCGGCCGGCGTGCTCGAGCTGCGCTCCGTGCCGCCGAACACCACGCGCCGGGACGCGCTCACCCGCGGGCTCTCCGCCGCCACCGCTGGGCGCGATGGCCGTGTTCTTGCCGGAGGTTGAGGACACCGAGGAGATGGGATGAGTCTTCCCTGACACGTGGGCCCATGTATTACGGGGCCCACACGTCATTGGCAGCGAGTCCAGTACGAGGAGACGCGGGTCAGGAGCGGGGGCGCGCGCTGGCTGCTTCAGATTCCGTGGGCTCGACTCGAGCGACTGCGAAGCACCAGGGCGCCGAAAGCTGACCCCGCCGCCACCCCAACGCGGATTTTGTACCGCCGGGCGGGACGTACCACCCTCGACGGACGGCACGGAACGAGCGACATCTGCGTTGAGATTCGTTTACCGTTCGGACGATTAAGCAACGTGGATAAGATAATCAGATCAATTTGCCAGCGTGGGCAGCGTGCTTCCACGAAACGGTCAACAAGCCACTGGCAAAACCCATTCCCGATTCACACGTCTCCAGTTCACCGGGGTTGGCTTCCAATGGAAGCATCCTAGGACATATACGCAAGAACCAGATCAGGAGATGAGTTCATCGCTCTCATCCGCCATGGATCCAATTCAGGTCATGTTTGTTTCCGCGTACGCGATGCGTTTCAGCCAAAAACACAGAATAAGCCCGCCAAACGGCCGGCGTTGGACGTGCGTTTGAGAACCGCAAGTCGCAGAATAAGCGCTAGTTTCAACGTGCGGCCGCAGAATCGCGAAAAGCGAGCTTGGAGCCGCGTTCTGCTTATAAGCAGCGCGCTTACGCTGGCCACGCTCCCAAACAGGGCCTCAGAGTAGCCTAGCTCACACCACTTCGTGCGTGAGCCGCGTTTTGGCGACGCGCTGGGTCGGGGTTGCTAGTGCGACCCCCAACAGCCCTCGAATGAACCGGGGTACGAACATCAATTCCATGGTGGACCGGGGATAAATCTCCGCCCGCAGCCTAATCCAAGGAAATGAGTTTCATAGTTGCAAGCCAAATCAAACAGAATAATCCATCCACCAGAAGTAAAGTCTACAGATCGACATGTCTAAAACGACCCAGGGAAATGCAAGGCAAGTAGGCAACGCAAACAAGGACCAACAGAATCAAGGACGAATTTCCCTAAGGAGCAAACTTCTCACATTTTTGTACAAGCAACCATGTACTTATGTACATGAACCAGAAAGCTGCCATTTAGCCTAATCATGTCTACCGATCAATTTCAATTGATTGAACCCTTTGTCCTGCCAACAATTTTTGCGCCCAACTACCAAAAGAATCAACAAACTCAACTGGGCACTGACCCTACAGTTCTGTCAAGCCTTGCAGCATTGTCTCAACATCGGCAGCATCCTCGAGGTAGTACTCTGCCAGGCATGGCCTGTTACCCACGGTGCATGCAAAAATCTCAGCTGCATCCAGGAACAATGGGTTGCTCCTTGGGCTGGAGACAGCCTCGAACATATCTCTGTCGAATTCATCATCACCAATGCATAAGATGAAATCTGGCGTGATTCCATCAGCCATGATATTTTCAATGAGGCCCTGGACCGCGGCTCCTTTGCTCAGCACCTTCAGAGAAATACAACCACTCACAAAATTTAGAGGAGTCGAAGTGGTAATGTAAATGAACATTGCTCGTGAGAAAAACTTAGCCACATCAGTAGTACAGATGACTTGGTAGCACTAGACAATAGTTCACAGAGGTAATATATCTATGCAGCCATACAGGCATGGCCACTAGTGAAACCTGGAAGTTTCTATCAAGTATCAACCAATACATATTAAATGTTAAACGATGTGCTAAGTACATATGGCAGCTGAATATGAGAGGATAAATCTTTTTAAATTCAGTCCGATCCGATTCCATTGGTTCTGAAAGATGCACTTGATTGATCAGAACCAACAGCTATAGGTGGAATTCAGACTTGTTTTTTTTTTCATTTTGGCTTGTGCATACAAAAGTGAAATAACCACTCACAGAAAGGACACAAACCAAAATAGAATTTGACCCCTTTCCTGTAGCAGGAGAAAGACTATAAAAAACTAGCACATGACATTACTAGATGTTTCCATACCTGAGGTACAACTTCAACCGCCCGGTAACCGCTTTTCACATACACTGCTTCGTCTTCAAGCATATTCTGCAGGTGGTCCTGGAGTGCTTTGGCCTGACATAATCCAAATTCTGGATCCACTTCCTCGTACCGCCAGATTACTGCTTTTGCTTGAAACTCAATATAAGAACCATCAGTTGCATTCGTGTAGTGCTTCATTACATCCCCAACAAGGCGTTTGCTGTGAAAGGGCACCATCGAGTTGGCTAACTTCCATAGGGAATTCCTCCTGCGCCTGATCAACAAAACAGAGAATTACTTCAAGATCTGCTAACAATCACATGCAAGAATTCAATAAGTAAAGTACAGTACGGAAAATCTATGAAAGTGGCATCATAAAGGAGGCACTGGAACTAGAAAAGTGGGAAGAACTATACTACCTTACCGAGCCATGCCAATCAACACCAGGTTTTTTATATACTAAAAAAGAAAGCAACTCCCCTCTGTGTATAATTATTTCTTGTCAAGTCGTTGTACATGTAACCTCTTGTGACAGAAGAAAACTGGTGTAGCTATCAGATACCATCGGTAACACAGTTCAAGCAACAGCTAGTAAAATAGAACAGGATAGATTGGCCTGTTGTAGAACACGGCAATGCAACTTTGCTACAAGCCATTTTTATTCGTTTGAATAATGACATGTATCAAAACATCAAACACTAAGAAAGACCTATGCCACCTTATCCAATTGTCACCTACCAAATGCACAGAACAATACAGCAAGTCGAACTACAGACATACCCAAACTGTTAAGGAGAACAGGGGAAAGGAACAGTGTTTACCTTGTGCAGTAGCCAAACTGTGCAGATATACCTAGGGGTGGTAAAGGGCCCAACATTTTGAACTAAAAAATGTAAGGATCGGGCCCTAAAAGGACCGGGCTCTAAACATATGTATTTTTGAACTAAAAAATTTTAAGGGCTTTATTGGGCTGTGAAGAAGTCATTAGGGCCATGGCCCATTACCACCCCTAGATATACCCAGCTTTTCACATGCCTCAAACCATATAGCAAGGTCACAACTCCGTCGCCCGCTGACCACAAAGACGGTATTCTTTGGATCTGAGCACAATTGGTTCAGGGTGTGAATCAGTTCCTGACTAGGAGCCCCGGGCCTGGTGTTCACTTCCTGTTGCATCAATGTGCCTTCATAGTCCAGTAATATGAGCCTCCTGCTGGCCCGCTGGTAGGATGGACTGATGTGCACTGGTAGCAGCTTCTTGCAGTTTGGACGGGGTATGACCACTCGGAAGTTCATGTGGAGCCCAACGCTCAAGATATTCATGGAGGCGTGGCCCATGGTAGCCCTTCGCAGGTCCTGGTCCAGCGACCACGCCCAGTATGTGGTATCGTGGGATTCCACATACTTAAAGCGCTTCTCTTGATGCATCCGGCGAGTACTGCCACTCAACATCAGCGCTGAGCTTATGGCCTCTGCAACACCATCCACAGTCCACTGCTTCACAAGAATAGCACCAAACAAGGATGGCAAGCACCCGACGAACTCAGACATGACGATGGCGCTCTCCCTTGGCGCGTCAGGCAAGCCAATGGCCAATGGACCCTCCTCCCGGCACAAGGTGTAGATGAATGGAATCCTGCTCGGTCCGTCGCGCCCGGCGGTGATGATGCAGATGCCCGCCGAAGTGAAGTAGGCCACCATCTCGTACACCGACAGGGGGCCATCGATGATCACTATTGGACTGTACCCTGGCTCGCCGAAGCGGGCATTGATCCGGTCCCGTATCTCCAGCACCTCCGCGCGGACTGCGTCCATCTCGCGCCCAGGGATCCGCCGCGGGTCGTTGATCTGCACGAGCACCGCCTGCCCACGCAGCTCGGTCCGCGACTCCAGCAGCTTTTCCATGGCCAAGAGGCTGACGCCGGACCCCATGAACAAATCAGCGCCACCCCAGGCGAGCAACAGCTGACGGCCCCCATACTTGGTGGTGATATCTTGGGCCGTCGCGGCTGCCTCCGGCGACGCCAAGACCTCGCGGAGGTGGCCCATGTCAATGCCGATCGAGAGAATCTTCACAAGAACCGCACGGCCGAAGTAATCGATGGTGGTGCAGCCGCCGTAGCACTGGTTGGCGATGCCGAGGAGACTTGAGCAGGAGGAGAGGAAGTGGCGGGCGTAGTTGTAGGTGTGGAAGCCCACGAGGTCGGCGTTGAGGAGGGCGCGGAGCAGGTCCTCGCGGACGGGGATAGCGCCGAAGACCTCCAAGGCGGGGAAGGGCGAGTGGAGGAAGAAGCCGATGCGGGCCCGTGGCGACCTGTGGCGGAGGATGGTGGGGAGCGGCCACAGCTGGTAACCGTGGATGAACAAGAGGTCCTCGTCGGTGTTGAGGAGGTCGAACACGCGATCGGCGAACTGCGAGTTGGCGTCGAGGTACGCGCCGTAGAGCTCCTCGTTGAAGCGCAGGCCGCCGCCAGAGGAGGGCGCGACGGGGAGGAGGTAGTGGAGCATCGGCCACAGGTACTCGTCGCAGAAGCCGCCCGAGTCCCTGCCAAGGGCGGCGGTGAGGAACACGGGCTGCAGGAGAATCGCGCCAGGAGATCGGCCGCGAGTTCCTCCGAGTGGGGGATCGACGCGGCGGCGGAGGGGAGCGCGCCGACGAAGACGACGGGGCTGGGGAGGCCGCAGGAGAGGTGCAGAGCGATGGCGCCGGCGTCGAGGGAGAAATCGAACCCGTGGGCTGCCTCGGGGTTGGGCTCCGCGCGGAGGGGGAGGTAGTGGGTGACCACGATGCGGCGGGGCGCCGCCGCTGCCTCCTCTGGGGTAGCCGATCCATCGCTATCCTCATCCAACACCTCCTGTGCGAGACGAGAGAAAAAAAAAATCACACAAAATCTCAGATCACAGGAATAAACAAAACAAAAAGCGCACAACCGAACCCACCAACCACAACCGGACGACGGCGCTCCGCAAGCGGACAAAACACACTGCGCAAACGAACTAACCTGCGCATGACCATGAACATCCCCTCCGATGGTGGTGCTGCCGTCGCGGCGGTGCAGGTTGCCCAGCCCGCCGTGCTCAGCGCTGCGTCGGCCGTCCTGAGCAGGCGGCAGAAACCCCTCGCTCCGACTCGGGGCATGCTGCTGGTGCGAGTGGAAGAGGACCCTGCCCTTTTCGTAGATGTCCCTTATCGTGGTGCCCTTGAAGAGCTCCGTAAACTTCCGGCCGTGGTCCTTGAGTCTGATAAGTCTGCAAAATTAGCCCCAAAATTACTGTTAATGTAGCAATGCTCGTTCAGGATCAGGAACACAAGTGCAGAGGTTTGGATCCGACACCACAACGAACACGCGATCGGCAGCATCCTAATTCGGAACCAGCAAGCGATCGACAGAAATACTGGGTCCGCTACCGCTACTAGCAAGCGATCGGCAGAACGACGAGACGAGGTGCAGTGGCGGAGGAAGACGACGATGGAGGGGACGACGATGGAGGGGGCGTGTACCGCTAGCGCGCGCGCAGAGCGCGTCCGCGTCAAACGTACGAGAGCAATCAGGAGACGAACGAGAGACGCGGCTCGTCGGCCGCCAAAGCGCATGGCGTCGAGGCGCAGGCGCGCTCGTCGCCGCAGTGCCATCCGGCCGGTGAGCCGCTCTCGTTGGCCTCCTGAATACCGCGCTCCGCGAGATCACTACCGGCTCGTCTCGCCACCTCACCCTCCCTCTTCTGAAGTTTGTATTGCTCGACCACCACCTCACGTCTCCGAGCAGCAGTACCACGACAGACGACACGAATCGAGACCGAACGAGAGAGAGATCGGGGGCGGGGACCGGGTAGAGGCGGATTAGCTAGTACTCAGTACTCAGTACTCACCCACGAAGCGAAGGCAACGCCATGGCGGCGACCAGGAAGGAAGCACCGCGAGATCAATGGCGATTGGAGAGGGAGGAAGAAGCAAGCGGTTGAGGAGGGGATCGGAGGAGGAAGGCGGTGGTGGTGGGCTGGGTGTGATTGGGAAGGCAGCCGGGACGAAATGTTGGCCCCCCTCGTCTATATATACCAGCCGCGGCCGGTGGGGATTTTGAATTTGCAGGCCGCAGCAGCACACCGGCCGCGGCCAGCTGGATCAACTTGAGCAGCAAGAAGCCGGTCAGAAGCGGCTCATTATGCCATGCGCATGCACTTGAACTGCGCGCGGAGGGCCGCCTGCTCTATTCCATCTAGCTAGGCCGCGCGCGCGGCGGGGCAGTGCATGCGCCACCCCGATCCAAGACCCGGCGGCGCAATCTCGCCTCGCCGCCGCGCGAGGATCCCACGTCCCGCCCGGGGCAAGGCCGCAAGGACCGTGGTACCAGGAGTAGCGAGCGCGCTCGCTGCCTGCTAGATCCCGCACGTACGCATCCAGACGAACTAGCTAGCCTGCAAGAGCCCTGGGCTGTCGCCGCCGCGCCGCGCGCGCGCAGGAACGAACACCATGGAGTACGTTCGAGCGGCCGGCTGCCGCCGGTCGACGCGCGTGCGCGGTGCATGTAGCTCGATCGGCTGTGTACCGACCGCCGGCCGGTGCTGGATCGAGTTCCCTCTCCGGTGCATCCTATCCACGCACGCCCCCGTGACTACTCCTACTGATCGTCAGTGCCTGGTGGCGGCGGCGGCGGCTGGCAAGCAAACATGCATTGGCGTAGACGACGTGCGTACGTACGTTCGTCGTTCGGCGCGGCACGGGGGGCATCTATTCGCCACATATGCGATTTTTTTCCATTCCAACGCAAAGACTGTTTATCTTCTTCCTTCCTCCCACGTCCTCCGCCCCGCCCCCTCGTCCTCCACCCCAGCCGGCAGCTCCCGCCGCCGCGCCGCGCTGTCCACCCACCACCTACCGCCGCGCTACCCGCCCGCCCACCACGCACCACCGCGCCGACGCCCTTCTCGCCCCCACCGCCGGCCACCGCCCACCGGATATCCGGCCCCGCCCGGCCGGCGGCGCTCCCGCGCCGCCTCGTCCTCTGCCGGCCAACCCCCCTCCACCGCCGGGCCACCGCCGCCCCCGGCCCCCTCCTCTAGGTCTGGTGGACCTTGGAACCACAGCAACCCGGAACCTAAAGGCCGCCGCCGCCCGCCACCACCCCGGCCGCCAGCGACCTCGCTGGCGGCCGCTCCCCCCACCAACCGCCCATTCCTGCCGGCCGCTCCTCCTCCTCCCCTCCTCCTCCCCTAGCTCGCCGGCGGCGGGGTCGAGAGGAGGAAGATCCTCCTCTGTGCGACGCAATGCGTCGGCGCCGCATATGCGGCGAATAGATTTTCCGCGGCACGGCCAGGCTTGGGTTGGGCGTGCGCTCAAATGGCCGGGCGGGCGGTCACCGCGCACAGCTGCACCAATGCTAGCTCACCGTACGTACCTGCTCTCCGGCCGGCCGGATTTTCCATCGGCATGCATGGAATTTTAACTTCTCGGCCATTCCGGACAGTGCAAGCCAAGCGATCTACCGGTGTAGCTCCTCTCCTCTCCTCTCCGATCCGCGCCCCACCCCACCCGGCTTCCGACTGCCGCCCGTACCATGTTAACAATGGCCGGGGCGTCGCTCGATCGACTAGCTCTAGTTTTTTCCACGCTTTCGGGGTGCTCGCTCGACGACGGAGCATGCGCAACTTATCTCTGCGACCTTGACGCACGGGCAGCATGCTGCCCTCAGCTGTACTCAAAATATTATTCTAACCATTCTAGGTGATCAAATAAAAATATTTTCCTTAGAATGTAGTTTTATAAAAGTATAGTTTGATAGTATATTATAAAATATTTTATAGCAAAAGGTAGTAGTTAAAATTGAGTTTTAAAGATGAGAACGTATCTGGTGCAAACTAACATTTTCATGCAACCATGCAAACTTCTAATCTGAGCAACAAGATGTTGATCTAATGTGCCACACGATGTTGTAAATCCCCCCTCCCCCTCCCACCCCTAATCACTTTTGCAAATCCCCCTCCCACTCCCCCGTGCGTGTCCTCATTGGATCAACATCATGTGGTCCAGATTAGAAGTTTGCACGGTTGCACGGAGATGTTAGTTTGCACCCGATACGTTCCCTTTAAAGATGTCAATGTCTAAAACATATATTATTTGAAGACTGGAGGGAGTACATTGCCCTTGCCCATGGTTAGAGTACATTAATTACTGATCGTTTGTCAAAGCTAACATTTCCCCACGAAGAAGGTGGCATTATTCATTTGTCACCAACTCTCCCTCACTGGAAAAGAACATTCCTTCTTGGTGATAGATCTCACCTAGGATGAACATGCAAAAGTCAGATTGAATCGCTTAAAGTTCTCTGTTACCGATCAGTTGTTGGGCATGAGGGATGTAGGCAATTGAATAAAAACATGACAAAAGCCCGATGTTTTATATATAGCGAAAGTGATAAGCGTATAGATATGAAACATTGCATGAGAGGACTTACGTTGTCGAGGTTTGTCATTTACCTTCTGTTGACCGTAAGGAACTCCGAACTAGCACACATCGTACTCCATTTTAAATTGTATATCGTCATTGACCTTTTATAAATTTTTGACCATTTGTCTTATTTTAAAAAATATCACTACCACAAAACCAAGATTTCATGAGGGTGGTAGATTTCGTGAGAGGCACAAGAATCCCCTCATGAAATTGTTTATTTTCGTGAAGGTGTGTCAAAAACTCTCATGAAAATGCATTTTTCGTGAGAGTTCGTACCACCCCGCCATGAAAAGGAGACTTGTTTTCGTGATGGTTAGTCAAAACTCACAGGAAAATATGAATCCCACCAGGAAAACAGGTCACGCGCCCCCTATTCTGTTTCCGGCGCCATGCTTTTCATTTGGCGGGCTTTTTCGCGCTCTTTTTTGCTGGCCCAAGCAAACAAATTGGCCCAGCCCCCCTCCTCCAAAGCAAACCCTAACTACACGCCCACTCCACACGCGCCTGCTGCAGAGCAAAGACCCACCGCCATCCATGTCTCTCACCCTGCTCGCCCGCCGGCCGCGCCCTTGAAGCTCTCCCAGTCGCCTCCAGCCCCTCCTAGGCGACTCGAGGCGATCGTCGTCGTCACCACCGTCAACTTTGTCCCTCCTCCCTTTCCCATATAGATCCACGCCACCTCGGTGTGTTCGATCTCCCTCCCGTTCCCGTGCTGCTGTGTTCACTCAGATTCTGTGTTTCGCTGCCTCAAACCGCATATGCTAACCTAGGTTTAGGGGTGACGGCGACCGGCTGTGCGTTTCTTCGTCTCTGGTTCATGATCATCTAGTGCAAGAGGGCGATAGAAGGCGTTGAAGGGATGCTGAGGAATCTGCAAGTTTTGGCTGCAGAGAAGAAGGGTTGAAGATTGGATCTATGGGGAGGGCATAGGAGGTTGGAGGAGGAGTGGCGCAAGCACTGGGAAAGGTGTTTTCGGAGAAGCTAATTCATGTGGAGACGATTGAACAGGCGTTGGGGGGGGGGGGTTTGGTGTCCCATTAAGGGGATAGAGTGCAAAGCTTTGGGGGACAACAAGTTCCTGATCTCGTTCCTGCAAGATTCGGGGAAGAGGAAGGCGCTAGAGGAGGGTCCCAGGATGATCTCCAAAGAATTGTTGTTAGTTGTTGATGTAGATCGAAGGAAGACACTTGACGAGATTGAGTTTGTCTCAGTCCCGATCTGGGTGAGGATCTTGAATTTGCCAATCGGCATGATGAACAAGGTAGTGGGAGCGGCGATTGGTGGAGAAGTGGGGACTTTTGTGATGGTAGATCTGAAGAATGGTGAGGTGCCCATTAGGCGCTTCCTGTGCGTCTGTGTTTGGCTGGATATCCGCAAGCCATTGATGCATGGTGTGACGGTGCAAGGATGTGATGGTGTGCCAGATCGTTGGTGCCTACTGCAGTATGAATATCTTCCCGATTTTTGCTATGTTTGTGGCATAATTGGCCACACGGGCAAGGCGTGTTCTGTTCAACTAAAGGATGGTGATTCTCCACAGTTTGATAAATCTTTGCACGTCTTTCCTTCACGTGGTAAATCCTTTGGTGTTGGGCAAAGAAGTTCGGAGGTGGGTAGGACGGGGGGTCAGGCTAGTCTGAATTGGGGGCGTGGAGGGTCTGGAGGATCGGGAGGAAGATGGGGTTCTGATGGATCGCGTAGCGACGGCCCGTCATGGAGGCGTGGTAGTGGCGATGGGGGTCGGCAGGATGGTGGGAAGAAGAAAGAAGATGATGAGGTCACTAGCTTGCTCAAGAAACAAGGCCAAACTCATGCCCTAGAGGCCGATGGAAAGGGTGCTAATGCAAAGAAGGCGCTGGGTTTTGGTGATCAAGCACTGGACATTGCAGTGGATGCTATGTCTATCAAGAGATATGGGGATGGATAGAAGGAAGTAGGAGCCAAGGCACTCCCGTCTAGCACTGGCGCCGTGTTGATGGATGAGCACGTGAACAGTGCCATGCAGGGCATGCACGTCGATCAAGTCGTACTTGCAGACAATGTGGTTGAGCATGCTGGGAAAGTGAAGGAGTTGAACGTCACTGTTGCTGATGATAAAGGAAGCCGAGGGACGTACAAAAAAAGGACTAGGCAGGCGGGTGTGGCTAGGACCGTGGTGCAAAATACCCCTTTACAAGCTAGGGGAAAGAGGAGTCTGTAGGATACCGAGGAGGTTTTGATGGAGGGTGTGAAGAAGAGTAGGAGGGCAGGAGTGGAAGAGAGGGTGGAGAAGGTAAACAATGAGTTAGCGGGGCTACCGAAGCAACCCTGCCAGGATTAATGAAGCTTATAGCTTGGAATTGTCGGGGGTTGGGGAACGGACTGGCAATTCGAGGCCTTCTGAATCTTCAGAAGGTGGAGGACCCCGACATTCTTTTTCTGTCTGAAACAAAGATGGACAGGAGGAGGATAGAAGGTCTGAGGTGGAAACTGGGGCTAACGAACTTGGTGGTAAAAGATTTCGATGGGAAGAGTGGTGGTCTTGTAATCTTTTGGAGGAAGGATATTGTTCTGCAACTCCGAGGAGTGTCCCGTTATTTCATTAACGCGGACGTGGCGGAGGTGGATGGTTTTGTGTGGAGATTCATGGGTTTTATGGGGAACCCAAGACCGATAAGAAGGACATCTCGTGGAAGGCGCCGAGGGGGCTGAATGCTGCTCAACGGAGTCCATGGCTGTGTGTGGGGGATTTTAATGATATACTTTTGGCGTGTGAGAAGGAAGGGGGGCAACCTAAACCGCAGAGTTGTATGGATCGGTTTTGACAGACACTGGAGGAGTGCTCTTTGACGAATTTGGGTTTTGTGGGCGACATGTTCACCTGGTGCAATAATAGTCACCAAAGTGAAAGCTACATCAGGAACAGTTGGATAGGGCGGTGGCAAATGCTGCGTGGTGTGATCGGTTTCCAAACTTCCGAGTGACAAATGGTGATCCACAATACTCTGATCACCGTCCAGTGATTGTGGAGATGAGAGGGGATGTGGGTGATTGCTATAAGCCGAAGGACCACTCTTTTCGCTTTGAAGCAGGGTGGATCCAAGAAGATAATTGTCGAACAATTGTGGAGAATGCTTGGAGTTGACAATGGAAGTCAGGACTGGCTAGGTAGGAGATGCTGTCCAGGAGGTAGGGGCCGATTTATGGGATTGGAGTAGAAACATCTGGGGTGATCTAGAGAAGAGAATATGTAGGGTTAAAAAGAAATTGGAGGAATGTCTTAGGGAGGGAATTAGTGCCCAGAGTGTGGTGAAGCTGGAGATTCTAAAATATAAATTGGAGAAACTTGAGGTGCAGAAGGAGTTATATTGGCGCCAAAAGAGCGCATAATCATTGGTTGCAGCATGGAGACCGAAACACTAAATTTTTCCATGGCTTTGCCTCTAAGAGGAGAAGACGAAATAAAATTAGGAGATTGGTGAAAGATGATGGTGAGGAGGTGGAGGAGGTGGCGATGAGGGCACTCATTACTAACTTTTATAATGATTTATTCCATAGTCGTGCAGGTTCCCGGTATGATGAACTTCTGGAGAAGGTGCATCCGAAAGTGTCTGCGGACATGAATGATGTACTTCAACGAGAAGTTTCTAAGGAGGAAATTAAATCTGCCCTTGACAACATGGGGGATCTGAAGGTTCCTGGTGTTAGACCCAGGATAGCGGGACTGCTCATAGGCATAGAATATTCTAGAGTAAGGCATAGCACATGGGTGTGCCTTACCTCTATTGTAACTACTCCAATAGCAGTAGGACTAATTGATGTACAAGGAAACTACTCGACCCAGTCGGAGTAGGACTCTAGTAGTACTCGGCTAGGACTTTCCATGTAACCCTGCCCCCCAGACTATATAAGGGCGGGCAGGGACCCCTCCAAATCAATAGAATAACACCTAAGGCAATACAAACAACCACACAGGACGTAGGGTATTATGCTCTGGTGGCCCGAACCTGTCTAAATTTTTGTGTTCCTTGCACCATCGAGTTCTGATCTCGGCGAGTCCCTGTCTACAATCAATCTCCTCGAGGTATACCTAAGAGAGCTTGCTGGTTAAACACTGACAGCTGGCGAGCCAGGTAGGGGAGTTCGCCAATGATCATCGGAAGAATTCGATGGCATCTTTCGACGACTCGATGACGCCTCCCAAAGGCACCATCTTTTACGTCGGCTCCTGGGCTTTTGCTGTTGATGGTTTAGGTGGCTTTGACAGTCATCTAATTGACCCCAACATGCCGGAAGCTCCAGAAACTACACAGCAACAAGAAGTCAATGTTGACGTTCACTAACGCCCCCGATTTTTATACCACAAGCGCACGGTTCGTGGTAGCTTTTCCCTTAGAGTATTCCCCCAAGGTTTATCAATCCGTGGATCGACAATGAACTTACTAGGGTTTTCCATCTAATCTAACGGATCTATCCTAACATGAAGCATTAATTGCATATAAAAGGTGAACCTTTGATAGATATGAGTGATGTACGAAGGTTGATCTCATCCATGAACATCGGTAAGGATAAAGCATGACCGAAGGCACGACTAAACCTATCACACGCATTCTAGTTGTAGTTCTAGCTAAACGAGTAAGCTCAACATGCATCTCATCCAAAGCCTCTTTAAATCAAAACCTCCAATCCGATCCCTCGATACCCAACCTACTCTGTGGAGACGGCCTGTCACGACGCCCCCCTTTTCAACGGGATACCCTGAAGCAAGTCGAACCCCCTTTGGGTAGATCCGGTATGAACTCCTAGCCACCATAGCTACAAGAACACCCCATCCAATCTATCTCGAGAATAGATCTAGGAATAAGCGCACCCAAAGCAAGAACGAAATCGAAAGAGGAGAGACATGATCGCTAAATAGATCGGATGACATGAAGACATTACTCACATAATAGATTCGTTTGGATCGCCACCACCGCGTATACACCATTGACGACTCCAACTAGCTCATGAACTCCACCATGACACAACCACGCAGGTAGGCCATGGCGGCTAGGGATGGACTAAGCCATCTCCTAGACAACTTCGAAGACTTGCGGCGGCCGTCGTCTCCCTCCGGTCTTGGCCCTAGGTTTTCGTCAAGTTCTGGTTGGATGGATGCCTCGAGTTGAATAAGGTGCGAGCTATTTATAAGCCGAGGAAGCCACCGGTCGAAGGGGAAGGCAAACCGCCTAAGAAAAGGGCTGGGCTGGCCGGCCCCATGGGCCTAGGCCGGCCGGCCTACCCCTTTTCGGGCTCGCCTCGGTCTCATTTTTGGCGTGTAGACTCCTCGCATCTTCTAGAGTTTCTGTTCTTCACGATTGCACCCCTTTGGATGTTGTTATCTTGGAGATATCTTCGAGGAAAGGATAGGATAGGGAATCCTTCCTTAAATCTTCATTTGCTTTGCTTAATCCCGAAGTATCTTGATCTCATCTTCGTGGGCTCGGTCCTTTGGGCTCTCTTGGAGGATGGATGTGCGTGAATGGGCTTCGAATCAACATGGGCTTTGGTCCTCCCTTTTGGGCTTTGGCCCTCGTCTTTCTCCGTGTTAGCGCTCGATCACGGGCCTCGTCATTTCATGCTCCAAAATAGGCCAAAAACCTGCAAAAACGAAGTTCCTCCAAAATATATGTGCATATGTGAAAATGACCAATAATTAGGCCGGGGTTAGGACGGTTAGTGATTTTGATATTGAATTCATGCCATTATCAAGGATAAACAAGGGATAAAATGGGTACTTAAGGAGCGCCAACATTCCCCCCATGCTTAAACCTTGCTCGTCCTCGAGTAAGTCCAGGAGCTTTGCTTATAAAGAAATCAGCGTTGCCCCTCAATGTCCTCTCTGCACTTAGTCATGCATAACAAGACATATTGCTCTCTCAAGTATTTAGCATTTAAGTTCATGTTTTGACCGGCTACTTTTTCATTATGGAAGATAGACTAGCAATCAAAGAACAAGCCATAATAATAGATAAATGCAATGCTCTCAAACTTAAGCGAACTTCAAACCTTTACCTTGTTTCATCGTGAAGATTTTTCAAAAGAATGCATATCAAACAAAAGTGAGGTTCTCTTGCAAAAGATCATGGAACTACTCATCTCATCAAGTCGCTCAAGCCTACATTAGATTGTCTTCAACCTATTCTACTCATATGTAAAAGTGGAAGGCTTATGTGGAGCTTGGTAGGTAAAAACAATCCTAGCAAAACATTATATCTGAAATATTGTCAAACTAAGAGAGAGATCTATTGGATTTACTGAGACTAGTCAAAAAGGCCATTGGAAAATAATGTTGGAGAGGGGGGAAGATGAAACACACACATTTAGATAGGTGGACATGCGCAAGTGGCAAATGGATGATCCCGAGACACAAATGAAGTTCTCGTTATCGGATTGCACATGGTTGGAAGATTTGAGTATGGAATAATTCTTCAAAGTAACTTGGAAAATTAATGAAACCAAAAACAATTAAGGAGCATTTTATTCTTCTCTTTTTTTTCTTTTCTTTTCTCCCCTTTTTTCATTTTTCATTTTTTTTTGCTCCTTAGAACTTTTGATAACATAGAATACTTACCTAGCCATCCCCCCATGCTTGAACGAATGCTCGTCCTCGAGTATGAATAGTGGGAGACCAACTAGCTAGGGTAAGTATCTCAAATTCACCTTCTTCTTCGTAAAACTGCTTGAAGGTGTGTTCCAGGATCAAAACCTTTCCCTCCCGCATACTGTCACTACACGAGGATAATCAGTAACGAACAACAAGAACACGATAGTTGATGTACTCTAGGTAAACCATGCAAGAGCAAAGCAAACCCAAAGCCAAGTCGCGATTCTATTAGGCATCAAAGTATCTCCGGGGAGCCTTGTCTCCCAAAACTTTTCTTTATATGGTGCCCTTGATTCTTTTGATTCCGTCGAAATGATAATCCATACTCAAATTGGGTTGTGGTCAAGGAGGTAATCACAAAAAGATATTTTTGGTTTAGGGTGGATATCCAGCAAGATTTGCAAAATTCCCGAAGTGGAAATTCACAATGCATGGATAAATAGGCTAGCAAAAAGAAAGTTACACAAAAAGAACGGAATGACCAGCTTCTTAGTCTCATACCAAAGAAATCAATCTTAATCCAACTCATCAAAATATAAGTTTGCAATCTAAAGGTTTCATCATGAAAGAATATGCTTCTATAGGCTTTGGTAGGTAGAACTTTGCAAGAGATTCACAAATGTAGATAGCATAGGAATTAAGTTTTCAAATTAAACAATCACAAGGTGTAAGATCATCAGTAGACTTAAATCAAAGAGCAACATAGAATATGTGGGTTTAGAATTTAGTCATTTAACCTCCACAAATAAAAGAGCCGGTATTTAATCATTTTAATTGCATTTAATTGAGAGCAAATTGTCAAGTCATATACAACATAGTGTAGGTAAAACAAAGCAGCAACTTTCATTATTTTTCCATAAGCATAAGGCATTGCCAAAATGTATCAATGTGGTGGAGCGCAAAGTGATGGTGATCCTACACTTATTGAAAACAAAAACAAAACTAGGTTGTCCTCCTAGAAGCCATGTGATAGGTTGAGAGATATATACAAAGGTTGCATCTATGGTTGAAGGCATATTTGTACAAGCATTTAGAGAAAGAGAGAGTTGAGGAAGAATTATCGTCCTTCTCGATGCTCGTAATGAAGTGTAGCGCGGCCTCCCCCATACTTAAGCATTGTGCTAAGCATGAAAGAAGAATCATGAGCATCTTGTGGCAACTGTGATTCTCTTACTCCATGAGATCTTTCTTCCTTGTCCACAAAATCCTCCCCCATGCTTAGCATGATGCTAGGCGTGGAAGGAGAAGATGGACCATCTTGAAATTCTTGAAGTCCTTCCCTCATGTGTATGAATATCATCTTCAATGTGTCTTCACCTTTGTTGCCTCAATTTCCTTCAACTTCTTCTTGTACTAAGTCATGGTCCCAATCATTGCTTCACATCGTCGTCGCCTCCTTCAATTCCTCATTGTCCCATTGCTGCCTCATCTTCACGAATTTTTCTTTCAATTTCCAGAATAGAACATGTATTGAAACATTACTCCATTGCGAAGTGCACGAATTTTCCTTTCCAACGAGTCCTCATTCGCCTAAAATTGATTCCGAACAAGAGAGTTATGTCCATTTCATCCCAGCGCTGCAATCTGTCCCGACGAATTTCAGAACGCGCAACGTCCAAAGTTTTTGCCGTATCTCCTTGTACGGGTCTTCAAATTCATTGATCTTGGATGCGTTGGAACGGGAATTTCATGGAGCTTCTGAATATCAACTTTTTCTTCCTTGTACGCCTCTGTCCATGTGCAAAATTTGATGAAAACAGCGGGTCTTGCTCTCGAACTTTGGAGATATTGACGAATTTGATTTCTTCTCTGATCACGAATTCACGGGAACACTTTGTCATGCCTGCAAAAAAAATTTCAAGTGCACAATCTACCCCCAAGGTGACGGTCGGGAGTAGAAACAAATGCCAACAAACCTACCATTCCTAAGATCTCAATTTGTGGCATAGCTAGCTTAGCGAAACTAGTGAGTGTACGTGTGTGCTAGTGTAAATGCAAATGAGAGGAAGGTATATAAACAAAGACAATGTTTACACCTAGTTCTAAACACCATGTTTACAACTAGGTTGCCGAACTTTTCCATAGCCACAAAGACTTATTTAACCAAGGTCAAAACACCATGTCTATCCCAAGATCAATAGGCCTTCATAGCACAAGAAAAAAATAAAGCGCATTGCAAAGCTTATAAACCAACCAAATGCAACCTCATAGCTTGGTAACTAAATGATGATGGTCTTCAATCATGTCTAAACACCATGTTTACACAATATTGCAAAAAGGAAAATGCTATCATGATAAGCATTACATGGATAGGAAAGCATACATCAATAAGATTGAGACCAAGCTAGCAAAATGAGGGCACGAACAATGGAATGGATGCAAAGTGCAAATGCAGAGTTAGCAAAAACAAGTGTTAGCAAGGTTGAAAGGACCTTTCGATGTTGTTCCGCAACTAGCTTATTCAAAAATAATTGCTAAGAGTGACAAAAAGCCTTCGCGACACTTCATAAGAAGTGAGGCTTTTGTCAATGAAAAGATTATTTATCGAAAAAGGATCAAGCAACCGAGCTAACAAGGTTTTAGAAGTGGGTTTATGGGTTTCCTATATTTTTGGCTTAAAACAAAAATTTTGAAGAGAGAGAGTGTTGGGTATAGAAATTCTATCTAAGGTGGTTTCAAAAAAACTAGAGAGAAACAAAAGTTAGATTTTTTTTTGAATGAAAAACATAACCTATGGTTTTAGGATTGCTCTATGAGTGGTTTTTTCTAAGGGTTTTAGGATCTCAAAAGCGAGGCTAGTTAATGTTTTTAGAAAAGATTTTTTTTAAATGCAACATGCAATGCAATGCAAGGGTGAGACGAACAACATGGTATGCAATGCAACACGGGGTGGGTGAACAAAATGATATGACATGATGAGGTGGTCTAAAACAAAACAAAAAGTTAGCCTAAGTTAATTAGCCACAAGTTTAGAATCAAAGGGTGGTGCAATGCTTCATAAATCTCTCTAAAAGGGACACAAAGAAAAAGACTCTAAACACTAATAGGCACACAAAAAGGTCTACAAGTTTCCCAAGATCAAATAACAAAGTGCTCCCTCAATAACATTTAGAATGAACAACATGAAGTTGTGGTTTTTTATTAGAGCAATGGTACAACGTTACTTGATATTCCAATTAAAGAGTGCAATGTAGACGGTCATATTAATATATTAAATAAAAGATCGGGTTGCTTCCCGCAAAGCGCTTCATTTAGAGTCATAGAGCTCGACTTTCTTACATACCTTCTCATTGATGCGAAGCCATGGTCCTTCATGCAAGAGGTGAAGGTGTTCCATGCAGCTCTTATTCCACTTCCCATGTTGGACATGATCAATCACGCTTAATGGAAAACTTGCCCAATCGTCTCTCACATCATCGTCACCTCCTTCTTTGTTGTCCTTCGTCGCTACCTTTCTTTTCATGAATTTTTCTCTCTGTACAGATTGGAAGTTGCACCAACCAATTGATCCAATGCAAGGTGCATGAAATCTTCTTTCCAACAAGTCTTCATTTACCCAAAACGCATTCCAATTGAGGGAGTTATGCCCATTTTTCCCCGTTACTGCAATCTGCCTCGTGCTGATTTCAGCACGTGCATCTCCGATGTTTGAGACATAGCTCCTCCCGTGGGTTTTCAATTGTATCGATCATGGATGCGTTGAACTGAGGACTTGATGGAGATCTTGAATATTTAACTTTCTTGCATTATAAACCTCTGGACTTGTGCACAAAATTGATGAGGCTTAGCGACGTCCGTTCTTGAAACTTGAATATGTTGATGATGGTGTTCAAAATTTTGGGCACGGTTTCCCTCCTCATCATTTGAGTTTCATGTCCTGCATGGTTAGTGAAATCCCGGGCTTCTCCCGACATGTGCTCTTTTAGGGTCATGAGCTTGACCAAGCGCAAAGCAAGATCGAGATTTGCAATTATTTGTAAACATATGCAACATAATCACATCCTCAATTAAATTTCATCAACAAGGCATGGTGTAATTAAATGCGGCATGTGTTTCTTGCATAGCGCGGAGCTCATTATTAGGCATAGGTTCTTTAAGCATGAAATCAACCTTCTCAAGAAACTCTAGCCTATTATCATGAAAAGAACAAGGCATAGAATTTAAACTTTCATTCCGACTATTGGTTCGAGCATGAGATTTTTAATGATTATCAACAAAACCAATAGAAGCTTGAGAATTCACTGTATACCTTAGCCTCGGAGCTTTTTCATACTCATTGGAGTCGTGGTGCTTTGTGCGAGATGTCGTCTTGATGCACACTTCATGGTCCATCGCGGTTAGCTTCTCACGTCTCCATGTGTTGAATGTTGCGCTCTTGTAATCCGTCGTGGTTTGTTTGCAACATCCTCGTTTGTCGAAGGTCGACCGCTTGTGCCTTCATTTGCCAATGTCATTGGGGTTCTTCCTATGCTCCAAGCCTCTGAATTTTATCATGTACGCTTGATGAAAACATCACCCAAGCTCGCCTTCATTGTTATCATCGTCATCTTCTCTATCTTGTTCTCATCACGTTGCTCCTGCCTCTTCTTCATGGAATCTCTCCTGTATACTCAACAGAACATATACCAAAATATAGATCTATTGAAAATTTTACGAAATTACCTTTCCAACAAGTGGTCATTCGCTTTAAACGGAGTCCAAACGAGGGAGTTATGCCCGTTTCACTTTTGGCGCTGCGTGCTGTCCAGAAAATTTCAGAGTGCACGACTTTCAATGTTTTGGCCATAACTTCTTGTGGGAAACTTCGATTGACTTCATTCTTGATTCGTTGGAATCGGAACTTCGTGGAGCTTTTGAATATCCAAAAATATACTGCAATTTTCTTCTGAGGTCGAGCAGAATATTGATGAGAATAGTATCTTCTTGTGAATTCATCCGAAGATGTCAATGATATCAATCATGTGGTCTTTGGAGCGTCTTGTCGTGCGTCCTTGGCTTCAAGGTCATCACTATTGATTTACCAGCACATAGCATGGCTTCAATGATGTGTCTTCTCCATGATTCTTGCTTTACCCAAGGTATCGGGATTAGTGGAGGCTCCCGTGCTTTGTGTTGATGATCTGAGCGGTTTTCTTCCTTGATAGCATCACTCGACTAGAAGTATATCGAGCATCCCACTGGAGAAGATAGGTGGTGTCATGATTCTTCTAATCTTGTTGCCTCCAGCTTTGGTCAACTTCAAATCGTCATCTTTTGTGCACTCGGCCTTCCAATCATCCTTTGACATCGTCATCACTTTCTCCGTTTTTTGCTGCTGCACCTTTCTTCGTTGAATTGCTCCTTTGTCCAGTGCAGAACATGTACCAAACTCCAAGATCATTGTGAGGTGTATCAAATCATGTTTCCAACAAGTGGTCATTTACCCAAATTGGACCTCGGATGAAAAAAATTATGCTTGTTTTACTCCGGCGCTACGCTTCGTCCCGAGAGATTTCAGAACGTGCAGCGTTGGAAGATCTTTCCATAACTCTTCACACCGATCTCCAAAATTAATGATTTTTGATGCGTTGGAAAGAAGACTTGACGGAACTTCATAATAATCTATTATTTCCTCATGGCACATATCTAATCTTGGACGAAAAACTCATCACAACAGCGACACTTCATAGATGATGATGATCCAATCGCACGATTTTCTTTTCGGACATGCTTCATACCTATTGCTTGAGCAAACAAATCTTCCCAAAAACATTAGTCTTTAAAATCAATTGACACGGCGGCGTACCTTATTTATCATCTTTTGCTTTAGGGAGTGGGGACTCGATAGCGGATGCTGGGCCACTAACAAAAGTTAGCACCTACCACTAAAGAGCGAAACTTGATGTTATTCACATCTTGTCGAAGTGGATCTAGGGTTTTTGATGTTGATGTCGAGAACTCCTCGATCGTCTTGTCATCGATTGTCGAAGTTTGTTGGAGCGGGTTGTGGACTTCTCGAAGCCCAAGTTTGGTGTCTAGCTTTTTCCACCTGCTTTCAAGGACACAAACAAGAAATCAAGGGTATATGCAATAATAAAATTTAGGGTTAGCCCAAAAAATTAGATAGATCGCCCTAGGGTTCGAGTTGCCGATCCCCGTCAACGGCGCCAGTAAAGCTTGTTGACGTTCATTAACGCCACCGATTTGTATACCGCAAGCGCACGGTTCATGGTAGCTTTTCTCTTAGAGTATTCCCCCAAGGTTTATCAATCCGTGGATCGACAATGAACTTACTAGGGTTTTCCATCTAATGTAACAGATCTATCCTAACATGAAGCATTAATTGCATATAAAAGGTGAACCTTTGATAGATATGAGTGATGTACGAAGGTTGATCTCATCCATGAACATCGGTAAGGATAAAGCATGACCGAAGGCATGACTAAACCTATCACACACATTCAAGTTGTAGTTCTAGCTAAACGAGTAAGCTCAACACGCATCTCATCCAAAGCCTCTTTAAATCAAAACCTCCAATCCGATCCCTCGATACCCAACCTACTCTGTGGAGACGGCCTGTCACGACGCCCCCCTTTTCAACGGGATACCCTGAAGCAAGTCGAACCCCCTTTGGGTAGATCCGGTATGAACTCCTAGCCACCATAGCTACAAGAACACCCCATGCAATCTATCTCGAGAATAAATCTAGGAATAAGCGCACCCAAAGCAAGAACGAAATCGAAAGAGGAGAGACATGATCGCTAAATAGATCGGATGACATGAAGACATTACTCACATAATAGATTCGTTTGGATCGCCACCACCGCGTATACACCATTGACAACTCCAACTAGCTCATGAACTCCACCATGACACAACCACGCAGGGAGGCCATGGCGGCTAGGGATGGCCTAAGCCATCTCCTAGACATCTTCAAAGACTTGCGGCGGCCGTCGTCTCCCTCCGGTCTTGGCCCTAGGTTTTCGTCGAGTTCTGGTTGGATGGATGCCTCGAGTTGAATAAGGTGCGAGCTATTTATAAGCCGAGGAAGCCACCGGTCGAAGGGGAAGGCAAATTGCCTCAGAAAAGGGCTGGGCCAGCCGGCCCCATGGGCCTAGGCCGGCCGGCCTACCCCTTTTCGGGCTCGCCTCGGTCTCATTTTTGGCGTGTAGACTCCTCGCATCTTCTAGAGTTTCTGTTCTTCACGATTGCACCCCTTTAGACGTTGTTATCTTGGAGATATCTTCGAGGAAAGGATAGGATATGGAATCCTTCCTTAAATCTTCATTTGCTTTGCTTAATCCCGAAGTATCTTGATCTCATCTTCGTGGGCTCGGTCCTTTGGGCTCTCTTGGAGGATGGATGTGCGTGAATGGGCTTCGAATCAACATGGGCTTTGGTCCTCCCTTTTGGGATTTGGCCCTCGTCTTTCTCCGTGTTAGCGCTCGATCACGGGCCTCGTCATTTCATGCTCCAAAATAGGCCAAAAACCTGCAAATACGAAGTTCCTCCAAAATATATGTGCATATGTGAAAATGACCAATAATTAGGCTGGGGTTAGGATGGTTAGTGAATTTGATATTGAATTCATGCCATTATCAAGGATAAACAAGGGATAAAATGGGTACTTAAGGAGCGCCAACAGTCAACAACTTCGTCGACCAACTCGACGAGATCCCTCTCCCAATCCATGTCAACGAAGTCCAAAATCAATCCAATTTCAATGTAACTACACCTAAAACATTTTCTAAATTGGAAGAAGATCTGGACAGTCTTTCGGAAGTTTCCAGGCAAGAAGCCATCGTCGATCAAGAGGCCCCAATGCTGAATTTTTCTCAAGATACTGATCGATACTTCATAGCGTCGACACGGACAATTGAGAAGTATCTAAAAGACCTGATGGCAATCCCTCACCCGCCAGTCGACAACTCTGAACTACTAAATGGAATTGACCATGTCCCATGGCAGCATTAAAGAGTGCATCAGTCTTGCAGAGTCAGCCCTTCGCGACAGACAATCAAGTCTCAGTCATGAACAAATTAACTCTCACACGGAGAACCCGGGTGACTGCTTCTCGAGACTTGATTGTGTCGACGAGAAAATAGCCAATTGCATCAAACTAACAGAAGACACGCTCAGTTTGGACAACCCCAACAAACAGGAACATCCAGAGTTCGTCAACCCATGGGCATCAGACCTGCTGAGTGATAACTCCCTATCTAATCGACTAGATAAATATCTAGCCGATTCCCACCCGAAAGATGAAACTATTCCAATAGACAACTACGTGAGTCGGTGGCACAATGTTATCCATCAAGCCTCACCTGACGATCAAGCTTCACGTTCACCAACATCAGCAATAGATGAACGCATGCCACCACTACTTTCTCCCAAAGAGATCGAGAATCTGGATAATTTTAATAACTTCATGAATGAATCCTCTATTCGAGTTGAAGGGGGATGGCCTATCCCAGACAGATTTCCATATGATGAAGAACTTCTTCGCCACACTCTCGGATTATCTCCCCAAGAGTTTCCTACAGATTCAACTACCAAGTCCTACATCAAGTCGGAAAAGAGTCACAGAATTCGAACCATAAAGGAGGAAACTCCGAAAAGGAACCGAAGTCCAGAGGAAACAGCATTTGGATCGAGGAAGAAGATAGAGTCCGATTACAACCCCTTACCAAACTGGCCCTTTAAAGGACCTGTACTTTAGCTGAAAAGAGGCAGCGAATACAATCTATGAGTTCAACAATTTCGAGAAGACATATGGAGCTCCCGTTCCAACAAGGCGCACCACTTCAAGTCGACGACCAGAAGACCAATTCATCATATCGCGAGATTTTCATGGCTATAATCTCGGAGCCAGAAGACCACAAGGATGATCCTGCAGAGCGAGTAGACCTTGCCGATTACAACTCCAGCGACTACGACGGATTTTTATCCGACGCAGAAGCAGCCAATACAGCTACAATCAACTATGAGATTCCACAACCACCACCAAGAGTCACAGTAACCGTACACATGGATGATGAACATAAAAAAATCCGCAATCAGAAGAGAAGTATGAGGTGTCGCCTCGCGATAGATCGTCGCCAGTAGCTCGGCGATTCTTTCGACTACGCCAACAGTGATCTTCGCAAAATTATCAACATCGGACGAGACGCATGCACAGTTATCATTAACAGAAGAAAAGAGCGAGAAGAAGTTGAAGCATACAGTCCACCCTCCAACTATTGATTGCCTGACAACTACGACTGCAGCTCGCGCAAACGACAAAACATCAATCCAATATCTCCTCCACCATCCAAGCAAGCAAAGGTCGACACAGCTCAACACAGACTTCATGCCCAATGTTTCTTACATCCTAAAGCAAAGCACTCGAGTTTCCAATGCATCAACCTCCGCAAAGCTTTAGGAGCACCTCCGCCTCCTGCTAATGAAGACACAATATGAAGAAAGGAAATAGTCGGTTGGGTCAACCCAATTCAGGGCCAACTCCCGGTCTACCCCTAGGTTAGGCTAGGTTGGGTCAACCCGAATTAGGGACAACCCCCAAACTATTCCCCTTATGAAAATCAAGTACTTTTGTAATCATGTAGTCGGTTGGGTCAAATTAACTCAGGGCCAGCCCCCGGACTTTCTGTAGGAAAGGCTAGGATGGGCAAACCCGAGTTAGGTTCAACCCCCGAACTACCAGAATCTATAAGTTTGAAGAATTAGTCGGTTGGGTCAAATCAACTCAGGGCCAGCCCCCGAACTTTCTGTAGGAAAGGCTAGGATGGGCCAACCTGAGTTCGATTCAACCCCCAAACTATATCAAAAGTTACATGAAGTTTACACATTCATTGACTGCTTTATGCTTTCATGGTGGAATCTATACAGAATTGGAAGGGATTATGGTCATACTACTCGATTATACTATAGAGCGCTATACTCTACGGAGTCTAGTTAAATCAAGTAGGCAATCTTACTTATTTTGTTGTACTACAGAGCGCTACACTCTACGAAGTCTAGTGAAATCAAGTAGGCAACCCCAGCTACTCAATTGTACTACAGAGCGCTATACTCTACGGAGTCTAGTGAAATCAAGTAGGCAATCTTACTTATTTGGTTTTACTATAGAGCGCTACACTCTACGGAGTCTAGTGAAATCAAGTAGGCAACCCCAGCTACTCAATTGTACTACAGGAGCGCTACACTCTACGGAGTCTAGTGAAATCAAGTAGGCAATCCCAACTACTCGATTGTACTACAGGAGTGCTACACTCTACGGAGTCTAGTGAAATCAAGTAGGCAATTTTGGTCACTCGTTTGTACTGCAGGAGCGCTATACCTTTCCAGGAATTAGTGAAATCAAGCAGCATTTCGACTACTCCGGTACTCGATATCAGCCAAGCAGGCTTGGAGTCAGTCAACGCACATCTGCAACAACTCAAGCCAGGCATTCAACTACTCTACACCTGACCTCGCAAGAGTTCACACCAAAGAAATAAGTCGAATCTTTCATATACATTATATGTTCCTCGCAAAATTACTTCTAAAAAGTCACATGCAGGACAAACATGTTCATGAACTCAAAGGAACATTACAAGTAAATGTTCAAGCCTCTCCTTCCGAGGGCTGCTCCAAACCGTCAATAACTTTATCAGCGATGGGCTTTACCTCCTCAACATATTCAGAGAACTTCTCCTCTGAACACCCCTCGGCTAGCCCATCACCGATTAGAGCCAAGTTTGCTGCAGGCTAGAATGATTTCACTAATCCTAAAGCATGAGCCAAGTACTGCCTAGATGTGCCAGACATGAAGCTGGTAATCTTCTGGGGAGCTTCACGGAGATGCTCCACCAATGTCTTTTCTCCTACTTCGCCGTTCTCCACCATGTCGGCAACTACCTGGGCCGCTGCTTCAAGATCGGCTATCTGGTTGACCTTCGAGTCCCGATCAGCCGCCAAGTCTTTGATCTGCTGCATACACTCGACAAGTTGCTTGTCAGAGTCAGCTTGGATCTTGGCCGCCTTCTCTAGAGCATCTGCGTGACGGTACATTATATTCGTCAAATCAGTCACAAGTTCATCTTTTTTACTAACAAGCTTTTGAGTTCTGTGTGAACATAAGAAGGCTATAAGTATCAGAGGCGAAACAAAGAAAGGAGGGACCGACTTCTATGGCATCAAGGAAAGTGAAATTACCTTTCTTCTCCTTGGCCAAGTTTTTTTTCTTCTCCCGCAGCTTGTTACTCCTCTCTATGAGGGCAGCTTTGTCCTGCCCCAGAGTGTGAACTCTGGACTGCAGGAGATCGACTTCCTTCTAGTGCTCAGCCTTCACCTCCTCCATAGCATTTTCGAGAGCCGCGACCTTTTAGAGATGCCGCTCCTGATCAACGGACAGCTGCAGGCTCTCACCAGCTCATTGGAGGCGCTGAGCCTGGTCAGAAACTTGTTTGGCCAGCTCCTGTTAAAGTGAAAATATCACAAAACTACTCGATAACGAAGATAAGTACTCGAGTTCATGATTACTTACAGTCAGCACACTTTGGCTCTCTAAGATTTCCTTAGCAAGAAAATCTGCCCCTTCTGCCGACTTCTTTATTCCTTTTTGCAGCGCATCTAGTCGCGGCTGGTCAGCATCCGGGGCAGCCGATGAAGTTCGTGGCTGATCCTTTGATTGTGCATCTCAATGAACAACGGAGTGAATAACTGATAAAGAAACAAGCAGATGCCATTAAAGCCAAAAGACAACGCTTACCAACATCGGCAGAAGCAGCTTTTTCCGCTGCGATTTCCTTTTCCTTCTCTGCCAGAGTCGTCACTGACTGCTCGACAAAAGTACCCCCAACCTTCACATCTTGTCAACCCTCATTAATCGAAGGGTCAGGAAGCACCTGAGTAATATCATCAAGAGATTTAAAGATAGGATCCTCATTCATATCCTCAATCCCAAAGTCCACGGGCTTGCTGCATAAGAAAGTAATCAAAGATCAATACCAAGCTCAAGATCAGAATCAAAGATAGAAAGTACCAATTACTCACTAGGTGGACTTCTTGATGGACAATTTCTTCGGCTTCAAAAGCTTTGGGACAGTACCTAGTCCCGAAGAGCCCTGCTCCTTACCAGAGCCCGCTATGGCACTCCCGCTCGGCACGGATTGAATGGAAGCGGCCGGGATGACAACGGAGCTGCGTGTCCGTTTCTCGGATGGGGAGCGGGGCCTAAAACAAAGAAAGAGTTAATAAAACCAGCAGCAAAAAGCCTGGATATCAGAAGCAGCAATTTATACTCACTTGTCGCTGCTATCAAGTGATGCAGCCTTCCGCTTCAGAGTTGCCAGTGAATCGACTGCGGGCTGGCCTCCCGCTTCGTTGCAATTGACGGATTCATTCCGGTCCCCGGAAGGACCTGTTCATCCAATATCAGCATATTGATCAAGACCAGGTTTCAAAACCCAACCAAAGAAAACAACACGATAAAGCATCTAGATGCACACTTGAATCAGTTTGCACTTCAAGCACAACTTCGGGAAGTGGAGGCCTACTCTGATATTTTTCGGGGTCAATCTGCACGAAGAATTCTAGATCAACTCAACTACCGGCCAACAAAGTACTCGATATTTACTAAAGTCGACTACTCAAAAAAGTACCTCCCGAGGACGTCGGCCAGCTTTGAAAGTCCCTCCAATCCTGGGCTCGCCGACTACATTCTTTAGTAGTCGCTCCACTCGACGCTTCACATCAGCATTGGAAATCTTGAATTGAGTATAACGAGTGGGGTCCGTTTCTCCAATATACTGGAACCCCAAATGCACCCGACGTTGCAGCGGCTGGATTCTCCTAATCGACCAATGCGCTATTACGGAGGCCCCGTTAATCTGATGAGTTTTCTTCAACAAGCCTATTTCTCCGAGGAGAAAATTAACCTGATCTACGTTGCCACCCTTGGAATTCCAACTGACCCTCTTCACAGGAGGACCAGCAGATCTACGGGGAAGAGAAGATGATTTATTCGTAACATAAAACCACATCTCATTCCAGTCGATGACCTTGTCACTAAGCTGGTAAGGAATGTACCGGGATTTCACACCTTGTCGAAGCTGCAAACCCGCACCCCCGACTACATCTATCTTGGCATCGTTCAGTTGGGGTTTCAGATGGAAAAAATGCTGGAAAAGATCAAAATAGGGTTCGATCCCCAGAAAGGCTTCGCAAACATGTACAAAAATCGAAATATGAAGGATGGAATTGGGGGTCAAATGATGAACTTGAATCCCCTAGTGATGCAAAAGACCTCGAAAGAACTCAGAAATAGGGAACCCGAGGCCACGAAGAACATGGGAGTGAGAAACAACGGATTCATTCTCCCCTTCATGTGGAAAAGATTCTCCAACAGATTTCCGCCAATGGATTACTTCCTTAGGTTGAAGAAGATTCTCCTCTACAAGACCTAGGAGGTGGAAGTCGGTACACTTACTCGATTTCCACCCCTGCACCTCTGCCTCATCAGCAGTGTCGCCCGCCTTCCCCTTCCTGTGAGTCTTCCTTGGCGCCATGAGGATTAGGGGAATGTCTCCTTCTTGCTTCACGCTCGGGGGCTAGCGGTGGCTAGTTTCTCATAGCAACTAGAGGCAAGAGCGGAAGTATTGGCGGCGGCAGAGAAAACTAAGCTTGGAAGCGTGCTAAACCTAGATTTAGCCGAGTGGTTAAATACACAAGGTCAGTGGCAGTTCCGCAAATATCCAGAAGTCAAAGAGCTGGACGCCAGTTAGAGAAATATCCCAAGCGGTATTTAAGGGATTTCGAAATAGAAAAATATCATCCCAAAAGATATTCACCACTTTCTCGGGATTACATCCTGAAAAAGGAAATTCACAGATCCAATATCTCAAAGTACTCGGATCTACTCGATCTCGATTACAAAAAATACATCAGCCTAAAGGCTGTTACAAAGATACAAATCTTGTTATTCCCTAAAGGGAATAAAAGGTGAAACATCCAGGAAGAAGATACTTGTAGAAAGAAAGACATGCAATCCTGAGAGCATCGCAAATCCTCTTCTTGCATCTTGCAGAGGAATTTCTTCTTCTCCCTGATTTGTTTTTGCAACAAAAACAATGCCATCTCAGGAGACGCAATTGAGGAGGAAACCTTCCGGCAAACACCCCAGAGCGTGACACCAACAATCTGCCGCAACCTCTGAAACTCCATCCACCGTCAAACACCCAAGTACAAGATGCCTAGGATGGTTCAGATGACAAAGGCAAGGCTGAGAGCTAGGAAGATAGCAAGTAATTTTGTTGCTCGCAAATACTCTTCTAGCATCTATCAAATAGCAACGACTACTTCTATCAGGAGGCCTAGAACTATTCAACAATGAACTCCAACTAATAGCCATGGCTACAATGGAAGAATGGTGAACAGAGAATTCTCAAGACGCCACTTATATAGAAGGAGCAATAATGCTGAACACAACCCGTGACACTATAGGACAAAGGACTCACGAGCCAAACAGTGCAGATGCCAGTCACAGTATTCGCCATGTGACTTCACAAGTACACAGTACACTTAAAAACACCTTCATTCAAGCACTGGTTGTCAGCACTTTCGGCATGAGAAGTAAAAGATATATGCCACGACTTTGGACACTCAACCATAAATCGAGGGATTCACGTTCAAGACTCGAGGGCTACAGGATATGCCTAATAAATAGCATATTTTTTCATGGATAATTTGAATTTCAAGTGAAAATTTAAAAGATTTTTTGAAGACTGATCTGACCCTCAGCCTGATTTTATGATTCAACCTAAGGCTCGGGGGCTACTCCATATGGAGCGCGAGTACATCACGCACCATATATGAAAGAAGAAGATTCGGGGCTTGAGCACCTCATAGCCTCGATGCAGCCAAGGAAGTACTCGGAGGACCACTTGAAGCACTCGATAGACTACCAGGATAAGAGAATGAACTCCAGAAGCAGTCGAAGCACTCGAAGAAGCCTCCCGAAGTACTCGAAGCCTACAAGACTCGACTACGAAGAGCTCTGGGGCTTGTCAGACTCAGGACAGCGGGACTGCTCATAGGTATAGAATATTCTAAAGTACGGGACAACACATGGGTGTGCCTTACCTCTATTGTAACTACTCGAATAGCAGTAGGACTAATTGATGTACAATAAAACTACTCGACCCAGTTAGAGTAGGACTCTAGTAGTACTCGGCTAGGATTTTCCATGTAACCCTGTCCCCCCAGACTATATAAGGGCGGGCAGGGACCCTTCCAAGTCAACAGAACAACACCTAAGGCAATACAAACAACCACACAGGACGTAGGGTATTACGCTCCGCCGGCCCGAACCTGTCTAAATCTTTGTGTTCCTTGCACCATCGAGTTCTGATCTCGGTAAGTCCCTGCATACAATCAATCCCCTCGGGGTATACCTCGAAGAGCTTGCCGGTTAAACACCGATACCTGGTGCGGATGGAATGCCGGCTATCTTTTACAAGAGATTTTGGGATACTGTGGGAGATGATGTCACAAGAGAAGTGAAGCACTTGCTCGGTGGGGGTGCTATGCCTAAAGGTTGGAATGAAACGGTGGTGGTGATGATTCCGAAGGTCCCTAATTCGGAGCGATTAAAAGATTTAAGACCGACCAGTCTATGTAATGTTGTTTACAAAATTGCATCCAAGGTACTATCCAATCATTTGAAATTGATTCTTCCGGAGATTATTTCTTTGAGTCAAAGTGCTTTTGTTCCTAGCCGTATGATCACTGATAACGTGCTATTAGCGTATGAGTTCACACATTTTATGCAAACAAAGAAAGGCTCGGGTGATAGCTTTGCTACAGTGAAGCTAGATATGAGCAAGGCATATGACAGGGTAGAATGGTGCTTCTTGGAGAGGATGCTGCTGAAATTGGGCTTCAATGAACAATGGGTAAATACTATCATGAAGTGTGTTACATCGGTCAGATATCGGATAAAAGTGAATGGATGCCTCACGGAGGAGATTGTGCCCGAGCGTGGCCTGTGGCAAGGGGATCTCCTCTCACCTTATTTGTTCTTGATATGTGCCGAAGCCTTTTCTTGTTTGCTCCATGTGGCACAAGAAAGTGGAGACATGACCAGGGTTAAAGTAAGTTAGGAGGCTCCGAGTGTTAATCACCTATTGTTTGCAGATGATTCTTTGTTACTCCTAAAAATGGATGACCGGAGTGCAAGCGAGCTGCAACATATTCTTTCATTGTATGAGGATTGCTCGGGCCAAATCATTAACAATGACAAGTCTTTGGTGATGTTCAGTAAAAATGCTAAGGTGGCAGACAAGCAATGGCTAATGCAGATCCTAGAGGTGAGGACTGAGGCCAGAAACGAGAAATATTTGGGGCTGCCAGTTTATATGGGAAGGTCAAAGGAGAAAACCTTTGCTTATCTAAAGGACAATGTGGAAAAGAATTCAAGGGTGGAAGGAAAAATTTTTATCGAAGGCTGGAAAAGAAATCTTGATCAAGGCGTGGCACAAGCTATCCCAAGCTACGCGATGTCATGCTTTGATCTCACAAAATCTTTGTGTGACGATCTTAGCACAATGATTTGCAGATTTTGGTGGTCTCAACAGGAGCTTGAGAATAAAATGCATTGGTTGTCAAAAGAGAAACTGTGTACACGGAAAGAGAATGGTGGGCTTTTTTTCAGGGATCTACATCTATTCAACCTGCTATGCTAGCAAGGCAGGGGTGGAGATTGCTAGCAAATCCTGATTCACTTTGTGCTCAGGTGTTGAGGGCGAAGTACTTCCCTGATGGTAATCTATTGGGAGTGGTGGAGAAGCCTGGCATCTCATACTCCTGGCGCAGTATTGTTCAAGGGATCAAAGCACTGAAAGAAGGTTTGATTTGGAGGGTAGGGGATGGAGCACAGATCGACATTTGGTTTGATCCCTGGATCCCGGATGGGGTGACTCGATGACCGATCACACCAAAAGGTCACACATTATTGAGACGTGCATCTGAGTTGATAGACCCGGTGAGTGGTGATTGGAATGACCAATTGATAAAATCAGTTTTTTTGGGAGGAGGATGTGCAGCGTATTCTTGGAATTCCAATCAAGCATAACATAGAAGATATCTTGGCATGGCATTATGATAAAAAGGGTTTGTTTTCAGTGAAATCTGCCTATCATGTGCTCGTTGATGAGAAAAAGCGAAAGTAGCCGAGGCAGGGAGAGCAGTTCATCTAGTGCCCAAGGAAGGACAAATGAGTTTAACTGGAAAGCATATGGAGTTTGAACTGTCCTCCAAAGGTCAGACATTTTTTCTGGAGATTTACCCATGATAGCCTGCCATTACGGAGGAACATAGCGAGGAGGGGTATGGAAATTGATACAAGATGCCCTGTGTGTAGTAGATTGGATGAGGATGGGGGACATTGTTTCCTGAAACGCAAATTCGTGAAAGAGTGCTGGAGAGGGGTGCAATTGGAGGATGTCAGAATTAATCTATGTGAGCTACCATCGGCAAAAGAGGTTGCAGCCTCTATCCTCGCATTGCATGAAGATAAAAAACTACTAATAATTTGCTTATTATGATCATGGTGGTATGCTCGGAACAAGGCTAATGTGGGAGAGAATTGACCATCACCGGATGAAGTACTGTATATACTATACGACGTGGAGGGTGAGGGCTGGGAGCACTCGGAGACTCCCAGAGCGACACATGTACCAGAGGAAGCCCGACGCGGGCCATGGGATTGGCGTCCGGTGCTTTCCCGCAACGCCGTGCCTTCGTCCCCAAAAAAAAACCGCCGCGCCTTGCTCCTCCGACCCGCCGGACACACGGACCATGGAGCTGGTGCCGCCCGAATCCGGCCACCGCCATGGTAGGGCGCGGGAGGAGGAAGAGGGGGTGGAGGGCTTGCCTCCATAGCCCGCAGATCCGCGCACGGAGCCGCGAGGAGCTGACGTGGAAAGGAGGGAAGGCAAAGAGGAAGGGGAGGAGAGGAGAGGGAGGGAGGGTCCGGCCGCTGCCATGGCTCGGAGCTTGGTGCGCCCGGATCCGGCTGCCACTGGAGCTCGCCGTCGTGCATGGGGCGGGCGAGCCGGGGAGGTGAGGAGGCCACGGAGGTGGAGGGACTCCTGGATTCAACCACCGCCGGAGCTCGCCGGCTCGATTTGTGCCTCGCCGGCCGCGCCTGCTCGCCGGCGCATGCGGGGCGAGCGAGCCGGGGAGGTGAGGAGGAGGCGGAGGTGGGGAGGTGAGGACATGGTGAAGGCGGAGGAAACACTGCCTCGATCCATGCCCCGCCGGCCACGCCTGCTCGCCGGTGTGAGCGGGGCGGGCAAGTCAGGGAGGTGAGGAGGCGGCGGAGGCGGAGAGCGCTCCCGGATCCGGCCACCGCTGGAGTTTGCCACCTCGATCCGTGCCTGTCCGGGTGCGCGGAGTAGGCGGAGGCGACGGGGGCGAGGCAGGAGTAGAGGAGCAGCTCTGGCGGGGGAGGCGGCGGCGGAGGAGACGAGGAGCGGAGGTGGTTCAGCTGCGACACGCCCGCACAGATGGCGTCCAACTGCTGGATCAGGACCAGCTCCTGGTCGCCGTCCTGCTGGCGCTGCTGGATGAGGACCGGCGGCACGGTGGCGGCGCGGAGGGAGAGGTGGTAGAGGGAGTGAGGGACACCAGATTGGTGGCCACCACCGACAGCAGCAGCACCACGTTGAGCCTCACGCTGAGGTTGAGGCCGCCACCGCACGGCCAGCCTGCCCATCTTCCTCCTGCTGCGGTTGTGCCTGTGGTGGCGGAGGCTACCCCCGTCTTCCTCATCGCCGGCACAGTCGGGTAGGAGAATGTGTGCGGGATCTGGACTCTGGAGGTAGATTGCTACGGCAGTGGAGTGTGTGGATTGTGAAGTGTCAAATGTGAGCTGAGAGGGTCAGAGGAGACTGGGCGAGCCGGGGAGGTGAGGAGGAGGAGGCGGAGGAAATGAGGCAGAGGTGCCGGTGTGCTCGCTGAAGAGAGAAAGAGACAGAGAATGGGGAGGGTGGGAGGGAGGCGGGTGGGGGATAAAGGAGAAAAAAATGATAAGCAGGTCCCGTTGGTGGTAGATAATATAGAGTAGAAGACGATGTGTGTGGGAAACCTACATATAGAGGAGTGAATTTCGATAACCAAACAGAAATATTTTTTTAGAGAATAAAAATAGAACACCACGAGTGCAGACAGCCTAAACCTGTCGCCATGGGACGCCACACGAGCCAACCTGCCGCACTGCCCTCTACCTCTGTTCCTGCTATATACATATATGTTACATTCTTACCATTAACACATCAACTATTTTTCTCTATATTTCCAAATGGGCGCGGCGTAGCGCGCATTTTACCTAGTTATATACAGAGCTCGTGGTGCTTTGATCATCACTGAGAATGATGCAGGGGCTGTGGCCAGGAATGGGAGATAGTGTTGTTGGGAAGCACCACCGGTCGATACCTAGAAGTTAAATGTTGATGGATCCTTTTATGCAGAGAGCAAGAGGGGAGCTTGGGGTTTTGTTATTTGAGATGCTGCTGGTGATGCGGCTATGGCAGGAGCAGGGTGCATGGAGGTAGTCTCAAAAGTGCTACAAGCTGAGGCACAGGCGTGCATCGCCGGCCTGCAAGCAGCTTTAGATTGGGGCATGCAAAACATCATCCTGGAGACTGACTCGCAAGTTCTGGTGAAGGCGCTGCAATCTGATGACTATGATCGGTCGATGGGAGGAGTGTTTTTTTGGGATGCAAAACTTCTTTTGGCTTTGTTTGCTTCAGTTTCTGTTACTTATTCCCCTCGGTCTTGTAATCGTGTCGCTCATGAGCTGGCCTCTGCTGGCAATAGTCGGGACCGGCTGATCCGATCATTTGGATTTATCCCCTCTCTAATTTTGTACTGAACGCTTTGGCCCGCGATCTGCTAGGGCATGCTGGTTTTGAATAAAAGTAAGAGAAGTTGAGGATCAAAAAAAAAAATCGCCGCCATCCATGTCTCTCACCTTGCTCGCCCGCCGGCCGCACCCCTGAAGCTCGCCCCGTCGCCTCCAGCACCTCCGACCTAGCCCGCCCTTCCCCTCCAGCACCTCTGACCTAGCCCGCCCTCCCCTCCAGCACCTCCGACCTAGCCCGCCCTCCTTCCCTCTCTTCTTGTCTCTAGCCCTCCACCCGCCGGCCCTCTGCTCCTCTTCCCTCTGCGCGGCATCCCCGCTTCCCCGCTTACCTCCCCTCTCTACCCTACCCCGTCTCAGAAGCTGCCCCTCTCTCTGCTCTACCCCATCCAAGAAGCCGCCCCTCTTGGGATGTATATAGATGTTGTTTTCTACAGTTTTGTCAGACCACAGCAATCGTTATTCAGTTTCGTTAGAAGGTAAAAGCTAGTGGCTTGTATACCATTTTGTCGACTTCGCTCAGACCGCCGATCTTCCATCCGACGGCGCTCACCCGACGACAACAGCATCCAAGGCAACACGTGCTCTGTTCTCTTTTTCAGATGTTAAACAATATTACGTCTGGTTAAGTCTGGTTAATGTAATAATCTCGGCTTGTACTATTTAAGCTACAACCTCTGGTGAGAGAGGCAGGTATTCTGATGGACAAGTAAACCCTAGGTTGGAATTAGCTAGCTATAGGAGTCGTCTTCCTGGCGAACTTATCTGTATCAGGTTCATCTTGTTGCCCTGATTGGTTAATACAGCTGCTAGTTTATACCATTCCTCTATGTTCATCTGAATCCCCCCATTCTCTTATCTAAATTCGCCGTCTCTTTCTCCATTCTTTTCACCTTAGGATTACATGATCCTGACAATTGGTAATCAGAGCCACAAATCCTTGGCTGTGTTACCCAATTCCAGAGCCAATCTCCCAGATTCTGTCCGATCAGCGCGGTGGCTGGTGGTTGCGACTCACCCATGTAAAACCCCACCCTCCCACCTGGATCTGTGGAGAAAAACCCCAATTTCCCCAAAGCTAGCAGTAGATCTGTCACCAGTGAGGGTTGCAGGGCACTTGTTCCTGTGTAAAATACCGTGAACTGGTGTTGGATCCAATTCCGCGAAGAAGAAGGTGTGAGATACTCTGTGGCAAGGGTTACAAGACAAGTTCATTTGTAAAATTCTGGAGCTACATCCATATCTCAGGCGGCAGTAGACAGCTTTGAGAATCTTGTGGGGAGGGTTTATCCCGAGCCGAATTCACAAAGTCATTATGGTGAATGTGGATGAGGTGGAAGTGGAGGATGTGATTGCATACACCACATCAGTGGAAGTGGATGGTATCTGCGGAACACTGGATGCCTTTATGAAGAAGCAAGAGGAAAGCAATGAAAATATGCAGAAGAACCTAGAGGAAATCAAAAGTCTCATGGTCAAGAACTCCCCTCACCTGGCAGGCTTTCAGGCTGAAGACAAGGGCTCCAATGTGAAAGGTAAACCAACAGCTTACACCTCCAAACCTCCACCCAGAGACCCACCTCCATTTATGCATCAACACAAGTCCACCCATTTTGGACCTGGCAATCACAGTATAGAAAAATAGTTTGTGGTACCACCTCCTACATATAGAGCCCATTTCATACCTGGTGACAAAGTTGAGTGGTCTACTAGAGCTCAGGGTACTGCACAGTACTATTATGAAGATGAAATGGATGACTGCCCTTGGGATGCTGATGAACTAGAACAATTTTATGAATTTGCAACTGATGACCAGTATAGACAGCAACAACAACCATCTACAGTGGATCACCAAAACCAGCAGTTTCCAAGGCCAAATCCTATGCCAAACACCTACCCAAATTTTCCACACAATTCTCCACCACCACCTAGCCAATATAACACACAAATGCAGTATCAGCATAGAATTGTAGCCAAGGGCCCAAACTTACAATTCCCTGAATTTGACGGCCAAGACTCTGATGGGTGGATAAGGAAGGCAGAAAAATACTTTGAAATGGTTGGTGTACCAAATGAAGATAGAGTAAAAATTGCTGTCATGTACATCAAAGGGAAAGCTGAATTTTGTTGGAGATGTATTGGGGCCAATTCTGCACAATTACCATGGCATCAGTTCACAAGAATGGTGGGTGACAGATTCAATGAAGTTTCTTCATATGAGATAATTGGCCAATTCCATACATTGAAGCAAATAGGATCTGTCAGTGATTATGTCGACAAGTTTGAGGAACTAATGGGCCTTGTGAGAAGAAACAATCCTTCTTTATCTGAAGCTTACTTCACCCATAGTTTTGTGTCTGGGCTTAAAGAATACATTCAACACCACCTTCAATGTCATAAACCAACATCTTTGACGCAGGCTTACTGGTTTGCTAAGAGGCTAGAGCAAGCAAATCCTACTCCCAAAAAGTTCAATGTTTTTAACCCTGCAGTAAGGCAGGTCAAGCCTTGGATTAAAGATCCAATGGAGAAGGAAGTAAAAGAGGACTCAAACAAGAACATTGCTGAGTTAAGAGCAGCTGGTAAATGTTTTAAATGCAGAGAACAATGGATTCCTGGTCATGCAAAAGTATGCAAAGGAAAGCAATTGTATTCAGTGATAGTCATGGAAACTGAAAATGGTATAGAGGATGTGGCAGTTGTAGAAGATGGCACAAATTCTGATGAGGGAGAATACTTTGATGCCCAACCAGCCCCCACTTTATAGTTATCTATGCATGCTTTGTGTAGAGCAAAACCAAGCAGCACCACATTCACATTAAAGGTGCAGATTGGGAATACGATTGCTCATGCATTAGTTGACAGTGGAAGTGATGCCTCTTTCATTAGCACAAAATTTGTAGTTACAAGTAAATGTCAAATTTCTGAAGTTCCACCAGTACAAGTTATTGCTTCCAATGGCATGAATATGTTATCTACCTCTAGTGCTGTGGGATGTCATTACACCATTCAAGGGGAACAATTTTCTTCAGACTTCAGACTTCTGGAAGTGAAGGGATATGATATAGTCCTAGGAACTGATTGGATACTACAACACAGTCCCATTGGACTTAATTTGAAAACAAGGGAATTGTCCATCACAAAAGATGGGGTAACTCAGCTTACTTTCAAGGATGAAATGCTCCCTGATAGTCATTTGCTTATAGGGCCAACAAAACTATGCAAGTTATTATCCAGAAAATTGTTAACTGCAGTGATTGTTCTGAACACAAAGTCAGAAACTCCATCCTCTCCGGTGCCAATGGGTATTCCCAGGGAAATTCAGTTAGTACTGGATGAGTTCAAGGATGTTTTCCAAGAGCCAAAACAATTACCACCCAAACGACAAATAGACCATGCCATTGCATTAATGGATAACAACAAAATAGTCAATCAGAGGCCATATAGACTTCCCTTCCATCAGAAGAATGCCATGGAAGAACTCATAAAGAACATGCTGCAAACTGAAATGATCAAACCAAGCATCAGCCCTTATTCTTCACTAGTGATATTAGTCAAGAAAAAAGATGGCACTTGGAGGATGTGTGTGGATTACAGACAACTCAACTCCAATACTATCAAAAATAAATATCCTATTCCCATTATTGAAGATTTGCTCGATGAGTTGTTTGGAGCTAAGCTATTCTCCAAGATAGACTCGAGGTCTGGTTACCATCAAATTAGAATGAGGGAGGAGGATATTCCTAAAATAGCATTTACTACTCATATGGGCCACTATGAGTATGTAGTCCTACCATTTGGACTTACTAATGCTCCAGCCACCTTCCAGTCCTTAATGAATTCAGTTCTATCGGACTTCCTCAGAAAATTTGCTTTGGTATTCTTTGATGATATCTTGATTTACAGCTCTTCCTTAAAGGATCACATTGATCACTTGAGAGCAGTTCTTGAAGTACTTAGAAAGAATCAACTCTTTGCCAAATTGAGCTAGTGCACCTTTTCCCAGAAAGAAATTGAATATTTGGGCCACATAATCACCAAAGAAGGAGTTGCAACTGACCCTGCAAAGATAGCTATCATACAAAAATGGCCTAATAAGCCCCAAAATATCACACAACTCAGAGCATTCTTAGGTTTAACTAGATATTATAGAAGATTTGTCCAAGGCTATGGTTTGGTATGCAGACCACTTTTTGATGCTTTAAAGAAGAATGCTTTCATTTGGGGGGATCAGCAAGAAAAGGCTTTTCAACTGCTGAAAAAGATTATGTCCACACCACCTGTGTTGGCACTTCCTGATTTTAGTCAACCATTCATTCTGGAAGCTGATGCTAGTGGTACTGGAATTGGAGCAGTAATCATGCAGAATGGTAAACCCATTGCTTTCCTCAGCAAATCCCTTGGACCTAAGACTGCTGCTGCATCAACTTATGAAAAGGAGGCCATGGCCATCCTGGAAGCCCTCAAGAAGTGGAAACACTATTTTGCAAGTACATCCGTTATCATTTGAACCGATCAGCACAGCCTCAAGTATATTCATGATCAGAAATTGGTGGAGGGAATACAACACAAACTGCTGGTGAAGCTATTGGGTTATAATTATAGAATAGAGTACAAAAAGGGCAGAGAAAATAAAGTTGCAGATGCCTTATCAAGAGTACCTCATGCCACTCAAGCATTACAAATAACAACTGTAATTCCAACTTGGATAGAACAAGTACAACAACAACAACAACATAGCCTTTTTTCCCAAGCAAGTTGGGGTAGGCTAGAGATGAAACCCGAAAGAAATAAGTTCAAGGTTCATGCACATTGATAGCTAGTCTCCAAGCGCTCCTATCCAAAGCTATCTCTTTAGAGATATTCCAATCCTTAAGGTCTCTTTTAACCAACTCATCCCACGTCAGTTTAGGTCTACCTCTACCCCTCTTTACATTATCGACCCGCTCAAGAACCCCATTACGCATCGGCGCCTCAGGAGGCCTTCGTTGGACATGTCCAAACCATCTCAGCCGATGCTGAGTAAGTTTCTCCTCAATTGGTGCCACCCGACCCTATCCCGAATAACTTCGTTCCGGACTCTATCCCTCCTTGTGTGCCCGCAAAACCACCGCAATATCTGCATCTCTGCTACACTCAGTTGCTGCACATGTCGCCTTTTTGTAGGCCAACATTTAGCACCGTATAACATCGCCGGACGAATTGCTGTCCTATAGAATTTGCCTTTTAGCTTTTGGGGCACCCTCTTGTCACAAAGGATGCCAGAAGCTTGCCGCCATTTCAACCAGCCAGCTGAAATTCTATGCCTAACATCTTCATCAATGTCGCCATCCTTTTGTAGCACCGATCCTAAATACCGAAAAGTATCCTTCTGGACCACCACTTGCCCATCTAGACTAACGTCTCCCCCCTCATGCCTAGTCGTGCTGAAATCGCACATCATGTACTCGGTCTTGGTCCTATTAAGTCTGAACCCTTTCGACTCTAACGTGCATCTCCACAGCTCTAACTTCCTATTAACCCCTGCCCTACTCTCGTCAACTAGCACCACATCATCAGCAAAGAGCATACACCAAGGGATCTCACCTTGGATATCCCTTGTGGCCTCATCCATCACTAAAGCAAATAAATAAGGGCTCAATGCTGACCCCTGGTGTAGGCCTATGTTAATAGGAAAGTCAGTGGTGTTGCCATCACATGTTCGGACAAACGTCGTCGCATCCTTGTACATATCCTTAATGAGGGTAATGTACTTAGTTGGGACTTTGTGCTTCTCCAAAGCCCACCACATGACATTTCTCGGTACCTTGTCATATGCCTTCTCAAGGTCAATGAAGACCATGTGCAAGTCCTTCTTCTGCTCCCTATATCTCTCCATCAATTGTCGTATTAAGAAAATCGCCTCCATGGTTGACCTTCCAGGCATGAACCCAAATTGGTTTTGGGTCACACTTGTGACTCTTCTTAGGCGATGCTCGATAACCCTCTCCCAAAGCTTCATCATATGGCTCATCAGCTTAATCCCACGGTAGTTAGTACAACTTTGAACATCGCCCTTGTTTTTGAAGATAGGTACTAATATACTTCTCCTCCATTCTTCAGGCATCTTGTTTGACCGAAAAATGAGATTAAAAAGCTTAGTTAACCATACTATTGCTCTATCTCCTAGGCATCTCCACACCTCAATGGGAATACCATCAGGGCCCATCGCTTTACCTCTCTTCATCCTCTTCAAAGTCTCCCCGATCTCTGCCTCCTGAATTCTCCTCACAAAACGTCTGTTGGTATCGTCAAAAGAGTCATCTAACTCAAGGGTAGGGCTCTCACTCTCCCCATTAAACAACTTGTCGAAGTACTCTCTCCATCTATCCATGATCTCCTCATCCTTCACTAGCAGTCGATCTGTCCCATCCTTAATGCATTTGATTTGGTTGATGTCCCTTGTCTTCCGCTCGCGGATCCTAGCCATCCTATAAATGTCCTTCTCCCCTTCTTTCGTGCCTAGCCGCTGATACAGGTCATCATACGCTTTACCCTTTGCTACACTCACAGCTCGCTTTGCAACCCTCTTCACTAATTTATAGCCCTCGATGTTGGCTGCACTCTTGTCAAGATGGAGGTGCTTGAAACACTCCTTCTTCTCCTGAATAGCCCTTTGCACCTCGTCGTTCCACCACCAGGTGTCTTTCCCCTCCTGTTTGCCTCCCCTACTCACGCCAAACACCTCTGAGGCCACCTTCCGAACACATGTTGCCATCTTTAGCCACATATCATCTGCGTCTTCTCCTTCTTCCTAAGGCCCCTCACCTAGCATCCTTTCCTTAAACGCTTGTGCCGCTTCCCCTCTAAGCTTCCACCACTTTGTTCTCGCAATCCTGGCACATTTGTCCCGGTGGACACGTACCCGAAGACGAAAATCCGCCACCATAAGCTTGTGTCGAGGGACAACACACTCCCCAGGTATCACCTTACAATCTAAGCAATCACGTCTATCCTCCCTCCTAGTAAGGATAAAGTCGATCTGGCTCAAGTGTTGTCCACTACGAAACGTCACAAGATGGGATTCCCTCTTCTTAAACACGGTATTCGCTATCAACAAGTCATAGGCTAATGCGAAGTTCAACACATCCTCCCCCTCTTGACTCCTGCTACCATACCCAAAACCCCTGTGCACTCGCTCGAACCCTACATTAGTCGCACCCACATGGCCGTTGAGATCTCCTCCTATGAAGAGTTTCTCGCTGGTAGGCACGGTACTAACCATGCTATCTAGATCTTCCCAGAACTGCATCTTGGTGCTCTCACTAAGGCCTACCTGAGGGGCATAGGCACTGATCACATTCAAAACCGAATCTCCAACTACCAACCGGATTAGGATAATCCGGTCGCCTTGCCTTCTAACCTCTACGACTCCATCCTTAAGGCTCCTATCAATCAAGATGCCTACACCATTCCTACCCGGAGTTGCTCCCGTGTACCAAAGCTTGAAGCCAGTATCCTCAACCTCCTTCGCCTTCTGGCCCTTCCATTTAGTCTCCTGAATGCATAGAATATTTACACGCCTCCTAATTGCTACATCAACTAGCTCTCGCAACTTACCCGTTAGGGACCCTATGTTCCAGCTACCTATACGAATCCTAGTTGGCTCAGCTAGCTTCCTTACCCTTCGCACCCATCGAGGGAAGTGCGAAGACCCTTGCTCATTTTTCACTACACCCGGGCGTAGATGTAGCGCGCCATTTAGGTGACGACCCGACCCTTGCTCACTTATCATCGTACCCAGGTCATGATACGATGCGCCCTTGGGGGGATGGCGACCCGGCCCTTGCCCATTTATCACCACACCCGGGTTCCGATGTAGCGCGTCGCTAAGAGGGTTACGCCCCAACGAGTTTCTTGTGGGTTTCAAATCCATTAGAGTGGCATTTTTTAAGCTGGTTTGCCAAAACCTAACGCAACCCTCCTCCTTTACCCGGGCTTGGGAGCACAGCAACATATGCAGAAGATCCTAAATGCCTAGACCTCATTGCAAAATTGAGTCTTGATGCTTCGGTTGTACCAAATTACACCTTACACAATGGTCTTCTCAGATATAAAAATAAATTGTTGATTGGCACCAATAAAGATCTGCAGCAGAAATTAATGGCAAGCTTCCACAGCTTTGCATTAGGAGGGCATTCTGGTGAAAGAGCTACTTATCAGAGATTAAAGTTGGTTTTCTATTGGCCTGGAATGCAACAACAGGTCAAGAACTTTGTTAAAGAGTGTGCCATCTACCAAAAAATAAAGCAGAACATGTTCCTTACCCTGGATTATTGGAACCTCTTCCTATTCCAGATATGGCTTGGACACACATCTCAATGGATTTTGTGGAAGGCTTACCAAAATCTCAAGGAAAAGATGTTATATTGGTCGTGGTTGACAGGTTAACAAAATACTCCCACTTTATCTCTATGCATCATCCATATTCTGCACAAGATGTGGTCAATATTTTCCTTGATAATGTCTTCAAGCTACATGGGTTACCCAAAGTCATCTTGACAGATAGGGATCCCATCTTTACTAGCACTATCTGGTAGTCATTATCCAAATCTTTGGGAGTTCAACTTCACCTCACAACTGCTTACCACCCACAAACTGATGGTCAAACAGAGCGAGTTAATCAATGCCTAGAAAACTATCTAAGATGCATGTGCTTCAACAGCCCCAAAAGATGGCACTTTTGGTTATCCCTAGCAGAGAGGTGGTACAACACCTCATTCCTCACTTCATTAAATATGACACCATTCCAAGCTTTGTATGGTTTTCCCCCTCCAATGGTGGCTGAGGTGGTCATTCCTGATTGTCCAGATTTATCAACACAAGAACAGCTCAGGAACAGACAAGTAGCCCAGCAGGTGATCAGGGACACATTAACCAAGGCTCAATTGAGAATCAAACACTAGGCAGATAAAAAGAGATCTGAAAGGTCTTTTGCTATAGGAGACATGGTCTACTTGAAAATTCAACCATATAGACATACATCTCTCAGTGCTCATAGATCATCCCTGAAGCTTCATTCTAGATTCTATGGCCCATTCAGAGTGCTGGAAAGATTTGGAAATGCTGCATACAGATTACTGCTACCAAAAGGCTGTTCACTCCATAATGTCTTCCATGTGAGTCAACTCAAAAAACACATCGGCACTACAGCAGTCCCAGCCCTGAATTACCACTAATTGACGAAAAAGGCAATGTCAAGATAGCTCCACTAGCAATTCTGCAGAGACGCTTGATTCCCAGAAACAATGAGCCTGTGGTTCAATGGCTTATTCATTGGCTGAATCTGCCTGAATCAAAAGCAACGTGGGAGGATGCTGCATTTATCCGGAAGGTTTTTCCATCCTTCCATCCTTGAGGACAAGGATGTTGAGGGGGGGGGGGGGCTTTGTCAGGCAGTAGCGTTGGGATGTATATAGATGCTGTTTTCTTTAGTTTCGTCAGACCACAGCAATCGTTATTCAGTTTCGTCAGAAGATAGAAGCCGGTGGCTTGTATACCGTTTTGTTGACTTCGCTCAGACCGCCGATCTTCCATCCGACGGCGCTCACCCGACGACAACAGCATCCAAGGCAACACGCGCTCTGTTCTCTTTTTCAGATGCTAAACAATATTACGTCTGGTTAAGTCTGGTTAATGTAATAATCTCGGCTTGTACTATTTAAGCTGCAACCTCTGGTGAGAGAGGCGGGTATTCTGATGGACAAGTAAACCCTTGGTAGGAATTAGCTAGCTATAGGAGTTGTCTTCCTGGTGAACTTATCTGTATCAGGTTCATCTTGTTGCCCTGATTGGTTAATACAGCTGCTAGTTTATACCATTCCTCTATGTTCATCTGAATCCGCCCATTCTCTTCTCTGAATTCGCCGTCTCTTTCTCCATTCTTTTCACCTTAGGATTACATGATCCTGACACTCTCTGCCCCAAACCACGCCGCTCCTCTCCCTGCCCCCAAATCCCAGTTGCATCTTCGGTGGAGTCTTGAAGATGGTGGTGGAGGAGCCCTGAAGACGGCGGTGGAGGAGCCCCAAGATGACGCCCTAGTAGCCCTCAAGAAGCCGCTGGAGGAGCCCTCAAGAAGCCGTCAGAGGTTGCTGCTGGATTGACTGCAGGAGGAGCTCCAATTCGGAACAGGTATTACGTTGTGCTCTATTACGCAAGTTCAATGCTACTAATTCTTTCAATTTGTTGGTGAATGTATACATGCAGTGTGTTTAATTTGATTGTCATAGCCATTTAAAATTCAGACCTTCAATTTAACAAACACAGTTACAGGCAAAGGTGGTAATGTGTGAATGCGATGTTAGTTAGATGTGTAGGAAGGACCGCACCAGCACCGCCACCGGTACCAGAACCTCCAGAAGCAGGGCCACCAGTACCACCACCACCCTGTCCCCCCGCCGACGACGTCCACGCCCCCCCAACCTCCAGTCTACCCGGTGGGAGGAGCACCAAGGAGGGAGGAGGATGTGGTCGTCGAGGGCGTAGCGGCGGAGGGCGAGGAGGACCTGGTCCCGCCAGCATCCGTAGGAGGAGGACGTGGGGTCGAGGAGGACAGTGACCAGGGCCCTGATGTTCTGGACGCCGGCGGCCTGGAGGTGGAGCTGGGCGACCATGGGGTCGGTCGGGTCGTGCCAGGGTCCAGATCCAGAGGGCGGGGCCTGGTGGGAAGAAGAGGCGCCGTGCTCGGGGACGACAGGCTGCTGGTCGGAGGAGACATGGAAGTAGTGCTCCGCCTCGGCGACCCGGAGAGTGAGAGCATCGGCCGCGGCGCACTCACGCTCCCAAGCGAGGGCAGCCACGTGGACCCGCTCCTGAGCCGCCGAAGCCTCGGACTTGGTAGCGAGGAGGGCCGCGGCGAGAGCAGTGTTGCCCTGCTGCCCATGGAGGGCGGTGGCGGCATACAGCAAATCTACGTGGGGTGCGGGAAGGTCTTCAGGGAGGGCGGCGTCGGCGGGAAAGGGCTGCTTGCCCACAGCGACAGCGGAGCGGCGGGCCGCAGCGGCTGCAGAAGCAGGGCCCGCGCCGGCCGCGGCAGCAGGGGCCGCGGGGGCTACAGGGGCGGGAGCCGCGGGGGCCGTGGGTGCAGCGGCGGCGCCCGCGCCTGCGCCGGCCATGCTCGTGCCAGCCACGCCCGCGGCGTGGGCGCAGGCGGCGGCGGCAGCCCCGCCTGCTACCATGCCCATGGGGTTAGTGGCAGCGAGAGCCGCGGCGTAGGGAGGCCGAGCAGTGCCGGCAGCACCCTGGACGCCCTGGATCTAGGTGCCTGGAGCAGAGGAAAGAAGGGGGAAGGAGGATCCGGGAGCAGAGGGAAGGGGAGGGAAGGAGGAGAAGGGCGGCACCAGCGGCCGGCCGGCCATGGTGCCGGCGCCGGCGGCGGTGGCGGCTGGGGGTGGGAGGAGAGGAGATAGAAGCCTAAGCAAATGATACCATGTAGGAAGGAATGATTAGTGTATTCCTCCAAACCCTAGAAGGGTGGGTATATAGTAATTGTACATGGGCCTCTAGATGGGCCTTAACACCGGGCCATATGGGCCACTCACACATACACCAACAAGATGTTTATGTGTGGTGATTAGAACATGATCTCTGCGTGCATTGTAATCTTTTTTTACTGTTGATTGAGTGGTCAGTGGGTTGTATATATGCATGAACAAGAAAGGTACTTTCTTTTTGTGTCTAATATGTAATCTGTAATAATACTGCAGCACAAGCAATTTGCAATGCCTTGATTTTGTATTTTATTGTGTTTTGCCAAAGTACTAAAGTTGAAATGTGTCACTTTTCTTATTTTTTTCTAAAACAGAACAAAAATAATGGAAGAACGTGAATGGATGTACAATGGTTGGTCTCGTACATAGGCTCCTTCTAATGAGTGGATTCAGAACACCAATGAATTTTTAGATCGTGCCTTCTCTATGCCTAGTCTTGTTGAAAGTGGTAGCATTAAGTGTACTTGTGCCAGGTGTCGTAATTGTGTTAGGCAAGAAAGGTTTACAGTAGAGATGCACTTTTGTAGATTTGGATTTAAGGATGACTATAGAACATGGACAGCACATGGTGAGAGATTTGACAACAATAATGTTGAAGATGGACATGGTGAGGGATTTGGTGAAACTGACCGTATGAATGAAATGTTAGTTGAATTGGGTGCTAGCCATCCACCCCCAAGTGATGAGGAACCAACAGCCTATGCCAAAGCTTTTTATAGAATGGTTGCTAGTGCAGATCAGCCGGTCCATGAGAACACAACCCACTCAGCTCTTTCTGCTATTGCACGTTTGGTAGCTTTGAAATCACAATACAACATATCCATTGCACACTTCGAAGCAAACTTGCAATTGATTCATGAACTTTTGCCTCCAGAGTCTCAGCTACCCAAGGATTTCTACTAGTCAAAGAAACTATTAGAGGGCCTTGGCATGCCATATATCAAAATTGATGTTTGTGTTAACAATTGTATGCTTTACTACAAGGAGAATAATAGTAAGGAGAAGTGTGATGTTTGTGGTAGCCCTCGCTATGAGGAAGGCCGCAACAAAATCCCACGTAAAGTGTTGCGGTACCTTCCTATTGTTATTAGGCTACAGAGGTTATATGCACATGCAACCACAGCAAAGCAACTGCAGTGTCACATGCCAAGCACTAGTGGTAAGATGATGCATCCATGTGACGGAGAAGCATGGCAACAATTTGATAGAGATTTTCCAGACTTTGCTAGTGATCGTAGAAATGTTCGGCTTGCTTTTGCAACAGATGGTTTTACACCCTTTAGTTTGAATGCAGCTTCTTACTTACTTATGTTGGCCAGTTTGGGTTACTCCATTGAATCTTCCACCATGCACAATCATGAAATCAGAGTACATATTCCTTGCCCTTGTCATCCTGGGTCCTAAACATCCTGGAAAGAAACTAAGCATTCTAATGCAGCCTTTAGTTGATGAATTAATGAGCTTGTGGGAGGGGGTAGAAACTTGGGATGCTTCACGAAAGCAAAAATTTACAATGCGTGCAGCCTATATGTGGTCAGTACATGATTTTCCCGCTTATGGTGACTTTGTTGGTTGGAGCACACATGGTAGGTTTGCATGTCCAGTATGCTTGTGTGATAAAAAGGCATTTACACTTAGTTATGGTCGCAAGGCATGCTGGTTTGATTGTCATAGATGCTTTTTACCTATAGATCATGAATTCAGATTTCAAGCTAATGCCTTTCGTAAGAACACAATGGTGCTTGAAGAGGCTCGAAGTCCTTTATCTGGGGATGAGAGATTTGCCCAAATGAACACATGCATACATGATACAAGTAACTATGGAATATTGCATAATTGGACCCATGATAATGGGCTCTGGCAACTTCCATACTATTGTAAGCTGCTGCTGCCACACAACATAGATATGATGCATAATGAGAAAAATGTATACATGCTGAAACTATATTTAACACATGCTTTGACATACCCGATAAGACTAAAGACAATGCCAAGGCTAGGCAAGATCTAGCCAATATTTGCAATCGTCCGTCTCAGCATTTGAAGATGAAGGGCAATGGCAAGTGGGACAGGCCACGGGCTCCATTTTGCATCAGCAAGGATGACAAGCCAAAAATTCTTAAATGGTTTCAAGAACTCAAGTTTCCTGATGGATATGCAGCAAACTTTAGGAGAGGAGTTAACTTGTTACCGAAGAAGATCTTTGGATTAAACAGCCATGATTATCACATCTTTATGGAACGCTTACTCCCTGTTGCCTTTTGTGGTTTCCTTCCAAAAAATATATGGTTGTGTTTGGCTGAGCTTAGCTTTTTGTACCGTCAGTTGTGTGAGAAAGAGTTGAGGAAAGATTCAGTAAATTCTCTAGAACAGCAAGTTGTTTTTCTTGTTTGCAAATTGGAAAAGATATTTCCTCCTGGTTTCTTCAATCCTATGCAGCACCTAATAATTCACCTAGGAGGCCCTGTCCAAACCCGTTGGGCCTATCCCTATGAGAGGTAAAAACAGAATGCACACACTCAACTTTTTGTAGTAAAATTTTTTTCTCAGTTTGCTATTTGGTTAATGTAGGGAAGTCTTAAAGCTTAAAAGGAAGGTACGGAATAAGGCTCGTGTTGAGGGCTGCATTGTTGAGGTTGAATTAGTTGAGGAGGCAACAAATCACCTCTCTCTCTCTCTTTTTTAAGTCCGATGCACGATCAGTTAGAAACAAGGCTCCTCGATATGATGATGGTGCCTCTATCTTCAAAAGCTCATGCAACATTGAAATCTTTCAATACCCTGGCCATTGCATATGCCCTCGGGGTGTTCATGAGCTGTCAAGAGAGAAGTATGAGGCTGCTTTCTTATACATTTTAACAAATATGCCTGAGATGGATGAATTCTTCAAGTATGCACTCATCCATTCTATAAATCCTTCTTTGTTTCCATACACTTTGTTGGCAGCATGCTAATTGACTTGTCCTCTCAGAAAATTTGAGAAGGAACACTGGAAGAGCCGAACCATACCAAATCATGACCAGCTTCGGGACCTTAGGTTAAATGGGTGGAAGAATAACCGTGGGCAGCGTGGGCCAAACTTCTTTGATTGGTTCAAAGAAGAAGTAATCTTATTGCATCCTCTTACTATTTCACATTACAAAGTGTAGTACTAACACATCCCAACTTTAACATATTATAATATTGTGAAATTGCAGTGCATGAAGATTTCTACCATTGATAGTGCCTTACGTCAAATATCTTATGGTTTTCGTAAAATGGTGACCAGCTATGGGGCCTATGATGTGAATGGATATAGGTTTCGTTCGGAGAAGTATGAGAGAACTAAATCCAAGTTAACCACAGTTAATACTGGTGTTTGTGTATCTTGTCTTGATGATGAGAACAATGAGCTGGAGTATTATGGTGTTATTGAGGACATCATAAAAATAAAATGGGAAGGAAGCTTGCAACTATAGATGGTTTTTCTTTGACTGTTGCTGGTTTGATCCAACACTAAATGGAATTAGGCGCACTGAAAATTTAGGGCTGGTAGAGATTAAGCATTCTTCTAGGCTTTCAGTGTTTGAGCCATTTGTCATGGGAATTCAAGTTAAACAAGTGTACTATTTACCATATGCATGTATGGAAGAAACAGATCTACAGGATTGGAGGGTTACATACCATGTTTCTCCACGAAACTATATTCCTCCAGCTGAAATCTCTGATGATTCAAGTACTCAAAATATGCTGGCACAAGAAGAATCATTCTATCAGGAGGATGGCCTGCCAGGCACTTTTGTCATTGATTTAGGGGATGATCTGGACAACATAAATCCAATTGACTCGGATGAGATAACTGATCCAACTGATTTGGCATTCCTTGCCAAACTTAATACAGAAGCTGGACCTGAAGACATGGGCAATGAAGAAATAGATGAAGATGAAGAAGATGATCAAAATGTTCTGCCTGAATATGCACCTGATGACCCTGATGACTGTTAGCTTTCTGCTTTGTAGAAATAATCTTTGTTGTCTGTCTGCAAGGGAAACAAATTATGGTTTTTGTACCTGAACTATATACGTATTTTCAGACAACGCTGATGTATTGCTATCATCATTTTGGAACTGAATTAGCTGTCTTACATGTCCTCTATATGTTTCCTTTTAATTGCTGTTATGTTTTCTTTATTCAGTGTGACTTTTGACCTGCAATGTACACTAACAGTTTTCTGAAATTGCAGATATGCATGGCCTTCGTCACACAAGGCTTGCTGGGAGCTCCAGAAGGAGCAGGTCTAATGGTGCTAATTCCCAAAGCCTTGGTGCTAACGATGTTGACTCCCAATTGAACCATGGTGGTGATGATGACAACAATGATGGTGCTATGATTGCTACTGCCAAGGCTGTGGAGGAACCTCCAAAAAGAGGGAGAGGGAAGAGGAATAGGACACAACTGAAAGTACCACCACGTGATGGGAAGATCCAGCTGAAGCCTAAGGGTAACAAGTGAGTATTTGTAGCTATCTATGTAGTTAGCTATAATTCTTTCTAATCTGAAAACCATTTATCATGAGACAAAATAATATGGACAAGCAATTTTGTGTTACAGGCAATTCACCTATGTCAATTATAACCCTAAAGGAAGCTGCAAGTATGGCTCACAAGTCGGTGTTATTCTCAAACGTCTTTACCTTGGTATTGTTGATGTTCGTGATGAGGATGGCAGGATTATTGAAACACGTGTTGCAACACGCTGGACTGATTATTTCTGGAAGAAGGATGAATGTGGAGTGACACATGCTAAACGAGTAAAGCAAGAGTTCTGGGTAATAAAGCAAAGTACCATGTACCTCCTACACTTACATTTCATTGGAGTTACCTGACTTTACCATTCTTAAATATGCAGAGGTTATTCTCGGTTCATCGGAATGATATGAGAAAAGCCAGCCGTAATTTAGAGACATATCTAGTAAAGAGAGTGTCTGATGTGATGTATCAAGCCCGTTTAGATGCGGTCAAGTTGCATGAGAACTGCACAGATGATGTAGCAAAAACCATAGAACTTACAGAAGAACAATACTTAGAGTGCAAGCTTGATTGGTGCACTACGGAAGCTTGGTCCCTCTTGGCAAAACACTGGACCTCCAAAGAGTACAAGGTAAAGAGGGTGGCAGCGCAAGCATCACGACTAAAATCTGACGATGTTGCTCAGAATAGAGGCAGTTCAAGGCCATGGGGAGAGACACAACAATTCTTGGTATGTCGTGTGCTTTTTTTGTTACTACAATTGATATTGTTTTGTTCTGTTTCTAGAATAAAGTTAGTAACCTCCTGCAGCCGTGAATCTACACCAACCTATTGTTAGAAACTTCAAGTTATTTTGTCTCTGTTATTGTTCCTGCAAATTAGAAGTTCCTGGAATCTCTCCACACATACTTAGCTTGTTATTCCAAGCTGCAGTAACAAGCAGTAATATGTTGTGACACTTCTCCTAGCTATAGATCCATGCCTTTCAGGTGGTAGTGGCCAATGAAGAAAATAATATAAGGCAGAGAATAAAAGAAATACAACTCTCGTAAGTAAAACAAAAAGGATGTGGAAGCTTACAGGCTCCTATCTGACAGCTTGGCAGTTGACATGTTCTAACACTTTATTTGTAACTATGTTATTATTATAGGTACATAAATTTGGTTCAGGGAAGGCTGGCACTTTAAATACATATGCAGTTATGAAATCTGGTGTCAAAAATGTGGACAGCAGTGGGAAAAGTGCCCCAATCCGCAGTCAGAAAGCACAAAAACGATTGGTATGTCATTCACCTTATGCATTCTACCAAACTGAACTTGTTTCTTTTATGCTTAGCACTATGCTTTTTTCAGGATGAATACAATGCAAGAGCAAAACCTTCTGAGAATTCAAAAGATTTGGACGGTGGCTTGCGACATGGCCGTGTACCAATAGGCGATGGTGCTGTGGATATGGAAGAGGTGCTAGCACCTGCTAAATCCAAAAATCTTCGTAACACTGTGGCATATAGAACTATGCTAGAAGAAAATGACCAGCTGAAGGAGACAAATGGGCAATTGGTTACGGAAAATGTGACTTTGAAGCAGTCAAATGAGATCCTCGTTGAGGAAAATGGCGTTCACCGTGAAATGATGCTGGTATGTAATGGTTCTTCCTTTGGTCACTCCAAATTTTTTTTCTTGTTTCTGTATCCTCATATGTATTATTTTTAACTGTAGAGGATGTATGCGGATTTTAACAAGGAGCCACCTACTGATTTGCTTAGCCGGCTATTGAATCTTGATGCCCGTCGTCATCAGGTAAATTATCCTACAACTACAAACTTTTTTTAAAATGTGCAAGCACTAACAGTACTAATGTCAGTTAGCCAATTAGCAAACAGATTTGGACACCCAAAAGCTCTTCCATTTCCATAGAGATGCCAAGTCACATGTCTGAATATATATGTAGATCAGGAAGTTAAAATGACCCAAGAGGCTGAATAGCCTATTTCTGTACATGCATCCATGCCTGCTAGTTGCTTGTACATTGCACACATCAGCACTCAGCAGCAGCAGCACGCATGCATGAATGCATGAAAGTGCCCAAGTTAAAGCAACTAGCAGACATGAGCTAGGGAGTGTGTCAATTTAAGTAATCCAAGCAACTAGCAGCAGCACACATACATACATTGATACATATACACTACTAATTAGCTTAGCCGCCAAAGTCCAAACGACTCTCTTTCATCAGTAATTGGAAGTATTGCATGTACGTATAATTGGTCCTCGGATGCCCCTGTCTATCTATGTTTAGGGGTGATGCCAGGCTCATTTTGCTGTAAGTGAATTCTGAGAAGTGGGTTTCTTGTCTTGTTTGGTTATGTTCTGAATATTCAAACAGCTGTGACTTCCAAGCATGACATAGTTTACTTTTGATGTGTTCAGGTTACAGGTTCATCACATGCCAGTTATCCAGATGACATGAATAGCAATGGCTATTGTACGGAAAGCGATGATTCTGACTACAACATGGACAGCGACGAGGGCAATTGATGACTCGGATGATGATGACGAGGGATGTGATGGCACCGATGATGAGGGCTGTGATAATAGTGGCAGCGACGAGGTGGACATGGCTGAAAATGGTTGTGGCACAGTTGCTCATATCGGTAACGAACATGGCATCATTTATGTCATTTCGAGTGATTTTGGTGATCGTATGACAACGCAATCAATGGGACTAATGATTTTGTTGAGTGAACATTTCTAGATCCCAAGGATGAAGTAAAAAGGCCATACAAAGCAAAACACGAAGAAAGAACTCAAAAAAACGCTGAATTGGACGAGTTCTGCAGAAATCAGTAGCACCGGAAGAACCAATGCCTAAGTATCGGTGCATCCGATGGTTGTCGGAAGAACCGACGCCCTGGCTTTGGTGCAAGACTGAGCGCCTCTGGAGATCAAGTGAAGAAAGAGTGTAGCACCGGTTGAATCGACGCTGTCAAGTCAAGCATCGGTGCAATCAATGTACTATGTTCCAGAGACGATGTCAAGCGTGAAGCAGCTAGCCCTTCAGCACTGGAAGAACCGATGCCCAGCGGAGTATAGCGTCGGAGCAATGACGTCAGCAAGAGCAACGGCTACATGAAGATCAATTGTCACCGGAAATTCCGACGCTATAGCATCGGCTCATCCGATGGTCCCTGAAATTGCTGCAGCTGTGTCAGAGAGTCCAACGGCTACTTCAGAGCGTAGAGTGACCGGACGAACCGACGCCCTAGCACCGGAAGTTCCGATGCCTACGCAGAAATGTGCCCAACGGCTCCAAACGGCTAGTTCAAGTGTGTGGCCTATATATATGTGCTCCCCCGGCCATTTGAAGATTGCTGGAGTCCCAAGACATCACACACACATCCAAGAACACTTCCAAGCCATCCAAGAGCATAAAGATCAAATCCTTAGCCCTTAGCACAAGCTTTGTGAGTGTTAGTGCTAGGTTAGGTCTTGAGTGAGTAATCAAGCAAGGTTTAGATTCTTGTGCTGTGGTTCTAGAGTGAACCAAATTTGTATCTCGGTGCGCCGGCCTCCTTGGAGCATTAGTGGCTCGCCGGCACGTCAACGACCCTCCGGCTTGGTGTGGAGCAGCGTCGACAACTTTGTGCGGGAGACGGAGACCCCTCCTTCGTGGGCAATCTCTCTTAGTGAAGATCGGGATCAAGGTGACCATGATTGCGTCCACGGAAGAGACTTGATTGCCGGAAGCGATACTCTTCGTGAGTGCTTCAACAACGTGGACGTAGGGGCGCCTTTGTGGCAATCCGAACCATGGGATAAATTCTCGTGTCGAGAGTTAGCTTCCTATCATCCCTCTCTTTAAGCTTCCGCATTTCATATTGCAATTTGTGTGCCTTTATTTTCTTAGTGTAGTATCTTATTAGGATTGGCTATAGGTTGCAAAATTCTTTTGGGATGAGGATTTCACACTAAGGTGAACCGTAGTTGCACATCTAGATAGCTTGATTTAGTTTAAAGTTTTGTGCAAATTAATTGGAGCCATAGGTTAAGCTTTTAAGAGTGTCTAATTCACCCCCTCCCTCTCTTAAGCTTGAACACCCGATCGCTTTCAATATCAACACTAATTGATGGAATGTGGAAAAGTGGAAGCTAACAATACTTTTGGGATCTTTTGTTCAGAATGAACTGATCGAATTACTTTTGGTTCAACCTAGTTGATGCTAATGCCTAGTGTATTACTATTCTGGTAGTAACCTAAGCAACAATGGCATTGTGGCCTTAGGCATGTGGTGTGTAGCTTCAGACTTGTATGGTTTAGTGATTATCAATATCAATGGATTTGCATTTACAGCTCCAGCTTCATGGATGTGTGCTGGATTTAAGTTTGTGTGCTGCCTTATGGAATGAAATTCGGTTAGCTGTGCTCGGTTTTCCTAAAAACATATATATATATATATATATATATAGCCCATTTTCTGTAGCTGGCCATAGAATAAGTAATTTTGTGGCCGGGTCCAATCCTTCGGAATTGCGATTGAACACCCGCTCCGGCGCGGGCATCCTGCGCGGCTACCAGCCCATCCCAGCACGGCTACGAGCTGAGCCGGCTCGGCTCTGACCCAGCATGGTTGCTCTTAATCAAGGCATCCTAAAATTTCTCCTCTTTCTAATTCCTCTCTTTCCCCTTCTGACAACCGGCGGCGCAGCATGGTTGCTCGGCGACCTCTACTACCCCTTCTCAACCCTCCTGCCTTCATCATGGTTTCCATGGGCAGGTGCCACGACGGCCCATTGACGGCTCTGGACAGTCTGAGGCGACGCAGCGGAGGCCATTTTCCTGTCCCGACGGTAGCATACTAGCATCCCCCAAATCGGCGACCTCATCTGGAGCGGCCCTGCGACTGACCGGCGATGCATCATTTCATGGCAGCAGAGACACCCCAAACTGGTTGTCACAACCCGTGGCCGCTGGGGAGATCAACCCGTCGACGTGAGAAGGAACAAGGTTCAGGGAATGGATCTCAGGCGAGAACGGGAGGAGGACACCCCGTCTCTAGATATTTTCTTGCGATTGATAGATTGATAGTCTCATTACACAAGTTCAGAAACATATACTCAGTAGCACTCTCTTCTCACTGCCCGATGGGCCATACATGTCACACGCACATACACAACTTAATGAACACGTAATTCTCACACTCCGCCTTATGAGTACTCTTCCTCATTAGTCCTTACATCTCCCCTGCCTTGAGACTGAGCTTGTCCCCAAGCACTTGCAGCAGGAAACGCCTTCTGAAGGACGTTGTAATCTTCCCAGGTAGTAGCATCTGCAGGTAGGTTAGACCATCGGACCAATACTTGTGGAACAGCAGTGTTGCCCTTCTTTACTAGCCGCCTCTGCAGAATCGCCATCTGCTCGACTTTCTCATTGTCGAGGTTGATCAGTTTTGGCAGCTCATGGAACACAGGTGTGTAGTTGGGTGTAAAAGGTTTGAGTTGGGACACATGAAAGACGGGATGTACCTGGGAATTGTCAGGAAGCTGGAGTTTGTATGCAGCAGTACCGATCTTGGCCAACACAGTGTAAGGTCCAAAGTATTTGAAGGACAATTTTGGAAATGGTCTGTTGACAATTGAATTTTGTGCATAAGGTTGCAGCTTCAACAAGACTTGTTCCCCTATCTGAAAACTCCTGTCAGTTCTCTGCTTGTCAGCTTGAGATTTGATACGGTTCTGAGCAGCAGCCAATTGTTGCTTGAGGAGGTCGTTGTGAGCTTCTCTGAGAGCAATCCAGTCAGCCACTGAGGACTGAACTATATCAGAAGTGTGAGGCAAAGTAGTCATGGTTGGCTCATATCCATATAAGGCTTTGAATGGAGAGCAGCCAATAGAAGAGTGGTAGCTTGAATTATACCAGAATTCAGCCATGGGTAACCAGGACTTCCATTGTGTGGGGGTATCATACACTGAGCACCTCAAGTACATCTCAAGGCATTGATTCACCCTCTCAGACTGCCCATCTGTCTGTGGGTGGTAAGCTGTACTGTGCATCAGTTTAGTTCCAGCTAGGAGGAACAATTCTTTCCAGAACAAACTTGTGAAGATCTTATCTCTATCTGAGACAATTGTCTTTGGCATACCATGCAGTTTCACCACAAAATCAAACACTATCTTGGCCACATGAGGAGCTGTAAAAGGATGCTTGAGAGGGAGAAAGTGAGCATACTTTGTGAATCTGTCCACTACCACCAGAATGGAGTTGTAACCTTCTGATTTAGGTAATCCCTCAATAAAATCCATGGTGATATCTTGCCAAGCACCAGCTGGAACAGGCAGAGGTTGTAGCAGACCTGCAGGTTTGATCAGTTCATGCTTTGTTTGTTGACATACACTGCATTACTTGACATAATTAGTCACATCTTGTTTCAGCCCCCTCCAAGTGAAGTGTTTCTTGATTCTCATGTAAGTTCCTTGTATCCCAGAATGACCTCCAAGGGTAGTATCATGAAATGCCTAGATGAGTTTGGTTCTAAGAGCTGAATTGTCACCTATCCATATCTGTTGATGGTGCCTGATAATACCTTGCTGTACTGAATATCCTTGTTCATTAGGACTCTTGATGGCTAGTTGGGACAGAAGTTGTTGGGCAGAAGTGTCAGTGACATAAGAATTTATCACTTCTTGTATCCACATTGGTTTTGCCTCTGAAATGATTTGTGTGGTCATCAGGTGAGCCATTCTAGATAATGCGTCAGCTGCAACATTTTCTTTGCCTGGTTTGTACACAATCTTAAATTGTAACCCCATAAGCCGAGCCATAGCTTTCTTTTGCATCTCGGATTGTAACTGTTGATCCCCCAAATAAGTGAGACTCTTGTGACCAGTTTGTATGATAAACTCATTTTGTTGCAAATATTGCCTCCATTTCTCAATTGCCATCATAAGTGCCAAGAATTCTTTTTCATATATAGAAAGATGTTGATGAGAAGCAGCTAGGGACTTACTGAAAAAAGCTATTGGTCTGTTGTTCTGCATCAAGACAGCCCCCACACCAGAGTCACAAGCATCTGTCTCCAATGTAAATGGTTCAGAGAAATTTGGGAGGGCTAAGACTGGGGTATTGACCATTGCTACCTTCAGTTTTTCAAATTCCACTTGGGCCTCCTCAGACCAGCTGAACTGTTTCTTTTTTAATAGATGTGTGAGTGGCCTTGCTATAATGGCATAATGCTTTACAAATTTTCTGTAATATCCTATTAATCCCAGGAAACCTCTTAGTTCAGTAACATTGCTTGGTGATGGCCACTGACACATAGCTTCAGTTTTTTTGGGGTCTGTAGCCACTCCCTCCTTAGAGATAATGTGACCCAAATATTGCAGCTGCTGTTGTGCAAATGAGCACTTGGATGCCTTAAGATAGAACTGATGTTGTCTGAGTGTGTCCAGCACTGACTTCAGATGTTGTAAGTGAGATTCCAAAGTAGGACTATATATGAGAATGTCATCTCGAAACACCATGACAAACTTCCTGAGATAGGGTTGAAGAATTGAGTTCATTAGATACTGAAATGTGGCTGGTGCATTGCACAGTCCAAATGGCATCACTTTGAATTGATAATGGCCATGATGGGTCTTGAATGTTGTTTTAAATTCATCTTCAGGCCTCATTCTAACTTGATGGTACCCTGCACTCATGTCCAAAGTGGTGAAATATTGAGTTCCTGCTAACTCATCGAGAATCTCATCAATGATGGGCATGGGAAATCTGTCTTTGATGGTCAAAGAATTCAATTTTCTGTAGTCGACACAAAATCACCATGTTCCATCCTTCTTTTGCACAAGGAGAACCGGTGACGCAAAAGGACTCATACTGTGTACTATTAATCCAGCATCCAATAATTCCTGCACTTGTTTTTCGATCTCAGTCTTGTGGAATGGAGAGTATCTATATGGTCTTGAATTCACCGGAATAGCATTGGGCAGTAGAGGGATGTGATGATCATATATTCTTTTTGGTGGTAATTGATTGGGTTTGTGAAACACATCCTGATATTGGTCTAGCAAGGCTTTAACCTCAGGGCAAGTAGGAGCAACAGGAGGTGGAGGTTTTGTTTGGACAATTGCACAGGCCCAGATGTCATTGCCCTTGCACCATTTAAACAATTGTTCAGCAAGTAATTCAGGTAAAGCATCTTGCCTCTTGGGCAGTACCCCTGTCAGCTTTATAGGTTGTCCTTGTTCTTCCCACTCCATTGTTTTGTTCAACCAGTGACAATTCATGGGGCTTCTACTTTTCAACCAATCAATTCCCAGTATGGCATCATAAGCACCCAAATCCAAAACTCTCATGTCAGTGTGAAAAGTGTAGCCTTGAATCCACCATTCCATCTTGGGCACATAAGCTGAGCAGGTGATTGTAGAGCCATTGGCTACTTTGACCTTTGCTGGAGGTAGAGGAACTGTTGTGATGCCAAGTGTTTCCAGAAAAGCTGCACTAATGAAGCAATGTGAGCTACCAGAGTCAACTAAAGTGAGCATCACCTTATTCTGGACTAAAGCTCTCAGTCTGATTGTGTCTTCATTGTCAGTACCAGCTACAGCATTCATGGAAATATGGCATAATGTTGCTGATTCATCATCCTGCGAATCAAGTTGGGCTAGCAGCTCATCGGAAATTGTCATGTTCAAATCCTCAGCTGTCAGCTGATACACTTGTGGTCGTGGTCGCTTCGTGCACCACTCCAAATGACCTGCTTCAAATTTCTCCCCACAATGAATGCACAGACCATTGGCTCTTCTGTAGTTCTTGACTTGTCTGGCCTTCCATAGATCATCAGGAGGCTGATATTGCTTGTCCTCTTTTTTGCTTGAAAAAATGGGCCTTGTCACTGCACTTGGGCGGGATCGACTGAACTTGCTCTTGTTCACCATTTCTTGTTGCAAAGAGGCCAAGTATAGAGCCTGGTCCACAGATACAGGAGCTTGAGTATAGACAGCAACCTTGATTTCATCTTTTAGGCCATTGACAAACTGAGCGACAAAGAACAACTCACCCAGTTGTGTGTTATGCATCTCCAGTTGATATCTAATCTGATCAAAATCATGATGGTAATCTTCTACAGTAGTTTGCTGCTTCAGTTGCATCAAATCTGTCAATGCTCTTCTGTAGTCATAGGACCCAAATTTTGTTTCAACTGCAGCCACAAACTCTTTCCAATTGCCCAACTCCTGCTGAAGCTTGTACACTTGAAGCCACTTAGAAGCAGGGTCATCAAAGTGCATAGTAGCAGAGGTGACCCAAAGTACTTCTGGAATGCGAAATATTTTGAAGTAATCCATGCATTTGTCCTTCCAGATTTTTGGGTTGGAGCCATCAAACCTGGGAAACTGCATCTTAGGAAGGTGGTATGGTACATCCTCGTTGTCACGATTCCTGTGCCGAAACTCCCTTTTGGGTCGAGCATGAGATGGCTCCCCCTGTTCAACGCGACCACGACGGTGAGGTTCAGGATCACGACAGTGGCGATCGTGCTGCATGAAGAACTCATCGGCCACAGAACGATCAGATTTTGGGCTTCCTGGTACCTCATCGTATATTGGGTCATCCCTCTTGTTCAGACGTAACTGCGCGACCACATTTCCTGTCTCTGCCAGCTGCTTGGCGAGAGTTAACTGATCACGAACAGACTGATCTATGACTGTGGAGTTGAGATTCAGCTGCTCGCGCATCTGATGTTGATTCTGCTCCACCGTACTCATCTTGGCGAAGAGCAGGTCCAGACTTTCCTGAATGGTTTCCCAGCGCTCATCCTGCTTTCTGTCCGCCACAGACATAGCGTCGAGCACGTACCGGGTCTGCGCCGAAGGTTTGAAGGGCGCCGTCTTGACGAGCACTGGAGTGGATCCCCAGCAAGGAGCAGGGAATCCGATCACCGCCGCCTACCCCCTCCCGAGAAAGATAGAAGAAGAAAAGAACGCCGCCGCCACGCCACCAAAAGAACGCTGCCGCCACGCCGCCAGACGAACTCCGCCGCCTGCGTCGCCGGAAGGAGGAGTACCGAATCACACCACTCGCGCCGCAAATCAGATCAGCGTGGTACAGGAATTAAGAGGATCACACTCACGCCCAGGTTCCGAGGAAGGATAGTCTCTGATACCAGATGTCACAACCCGTGGCCGCCGGGGAGATCAACCCGTCGACGTGAGAAGGAACAAGGTTCAGGGAATGGATCTCAGGCGAGAACGGGAGGAGGACACCCCGTCTCTGGATATTTTCTTGCGATTGATAGATTGATAGTCTCGTTACACAAGTTCAGAAACATATACTCAGTAGCACTCTCTTCTCACTGCCCGATGGGCCATACATGTCACACGCACATACACAACTTAATGAACACGTAATTCTCACACTCCGCCTTATGAGTGCTCTTCCTCATTAGTCCTTACACTGGTCTGCGCACGGGAGATCAGTTGTCAAGCTGCTCTGGTAAGGGCTCTTCGCAAAATCACCAATTGTTCATCCGCCCATTTGGTTGTCCCCCTGCAGGTAAAGCGTTCGACGATATGCGCCTGTGGCAGCAGCAGCGGCACTTTTTTTCTCGTCATGCCCAAATTTTGATGCTTTTTTTATCTATTTTACTCTTTTTGTTAGATTTGGAGATAGCTGGTGCTCTATCGTGATGACAGGGCCGTTCTAGTCTTGTAGATGGCCGTCACTGAGCAAGGTGGAGGCCGTGAGAGGTCCGGTGTGCTCCACATATGTGTTTTGGTTCTTTTCCGTTGCTCTCGGGTGAGCAGCTTTGTTTTGATTCTACCAATTTCAGGTACAAGACACCATTGTAAATATATAGTTCTCGTAATTTTACTAGGCCTTCATTGTCTCTTCATCGGTAAATTCACCAGATAATTTACTGCTATTACACTTCTCAGTTTTAGATTCATGTAGCTGAAGTACTAAATGAGCATTGGTCACCATATTATTTTTGCAAGTTAGGCCTCTCTTTCTCTGAACATTGTTCTACCATGGTCATGGTATACATTGTAAATTTGCTTCTCTACAATCTTCCATTCTTTGCTTCCCATTTAGTAAATTTAACATTTCACTGAGCTGTATGGGTGACCACCAATATATTTTCATGAACCTTGCTTTCCTGTTACATATAATTTAACATTTCGACGTGGCATTATGCTCTAATTTCTCATATACTCTACTTGCCTATACTTAAATTTTTGTTACATATAATTCTAAAGGAAATAGTTACAAGAGATATTCTAAAGGAAATAGTTACGAGAGATAGGAGTATGGTGAGTATGTCAATGCATAATTTGTTTATACGTCCTGTTTTTGGCTCAGGGATAATTCCAATTGTTTACTGCCATTCTCATTATGATGATTTCAGGTGATAAGGACATCTGGGCAAATAGTAGGCCAGGTCTGCTCAGATTCATTTGGGAACAGCAAATAGGCGTCTGCATCAACTTCAATTTGATGACCAGCTTCCAGTAATCTGGAGATTCTGATGCCACAGCACAATTGGCATCAGGTCCAGAAGACTAGTAGAAGAAATGCTCCAGACATGATGAGGCTGCACCGGTGATGCTGTTTGCACGGCCATCTGAGAAGCCCAACTAAAATGAGAAAGATGACTAAACACATGCAGCGAAACATGCCTCAGTTTACGTCATCCGATTTGTTCTTAACACATCAATGAAGTACAATGGCTTTGGTGGTCTTTCATCCTGATGTTTGGTGTCAACATAAATACAAAGACCCAGCTACTATCTTATTTGTAGTTGTTTTGTTTTGTTTGGTTTTGACAGTGTGTTCTATGAGAAAAAAACTCAGATTAGGATGCCATGCTAAACCTCATTTTGTGAATTTGTTATGTCCTACTCTCTTTTTTCTTCCATTGTGATAACCCACTGTACAAAGATCTGGTACATATCTGAAGGCATTGCCGTAATTGTGGTAATATTGGATTAGGAACCCTTTTTTGTTAACCTCAGCATGCCTTTGTGTGAAATACTTTTAATTGGTATAGAGATAAAGCCATTGTGGTAATAAAGTGATGATATTAATGCTTACCACTCTTTACAACATTATCGTAAATATTATCGAGCGTGGGCCGGTTTGCCAGCTGCAGTGGGGGATGTCCGGAAGGCGACATACCACTTTGCCTTCTCGTCGGGCGCGCTGAGGTGTGATGTCCTTGGATCTCAATTCTTCGACGCCATGGATGCTAGTTGGTCTTTAGTACACATATCTTCATGTACTAAAGTTTTTTTTTGTTCTTAGATTCTGAAAGAAGCTAGCTATGTGGGATCAGTTTTTAGTGCCGAGCGTCTTGAGTAACCAGCCTTTAAAATTTCATTTCTAGAACTGGTAGTCTTAGGTCTCGTTTGGTTTTCTAAGTAGCTGTCACATCGAATATTCAGATGTCAATTCGAATATTTGGATGTCAAATTAATATAAAAATAATTGCATAAGTTGCAATTAGGGCTCTAGACGAATCAAAAAAAATATAATTAATGCACGATTAGCAGATGTGTACTGTAGCAATTAGTGGTCAAACTATGACTTAATTAGGCTTAATAGATTTTTCTCATGATTAAGTCACGACTTATGAAATGAGGAATGTTGAGTACTCTATCCTGCTTGTGATGAGTGAATTGTTAACCGTGCGGTGTGATCGTGCTCTTGGTCTTTTGATTGCAGGTACACGGGCGTCGAGTGTCGACGGGGAGTTGCCGTGGAGGAGCTCGGGCCGGGCGGCAGCTGTGGCATCCACTCCTGGATTGATGGCACAAGCGACAACAGAAGGCGGGTTTCTTGGTTTGCGCCACAAAACCAAGCAGGCGGATGGCGGTTGAAGACGCCAAGTCGTGGAGGCACGGGCGTCGGTCTCGAGACTGACGGAGGCGACGGGCGTCGACGGCGTCTAGGGCTTCGCTGCGGTCGAGGAGGTGACGGGCGTCGGATGGCGTCTAGGGCCGTCAGAAGGCCGAGGCGGGAACGACGTATAGGGCCACGGCGTGGAGGCGAGAATCTTCCCACGCGTGGAGTTTTGGCGGTTTTCTCAAAACCGGCCAACTACCCGGGTTTCGCGGACCCCTCAAAACCGCGAACCGGATCTTCATCGACATGGCGGCATCGTGGAGAAGACTTCGTTTCGAAGAAAGAACCTCGGCCGACGGATGAATCCAATGTATCTTTTCTGGTTTTGCCCCTACGGGCCTTCTAGTGTCTAGTTGTGTCTAGGGGTAATTTAGTCTTTAGTCTAGAGAGTTAGTGGGTTAAAAGGAAGAGGAGAGGAGCCATCTCACCTGCCCCGGGAGCCAACACACGCCAGACGCCACCACTGCCTCTATCTCCAGGCGCCTCCCTCTCTTTCTCTTGTTCCTCCCTCTCCTCTCTAGGCTTAGGGTTTTAGGGATGGATTTTTGAAGACTTTGTACTGAGATTGTGTGGGAAAGGAGGCCCAATCCTCCTTGTGCCCTCCGGGGTTTTGAAATCGTGTCAATCTCGTACGTTTGGTGCTTTGTTTTGGATGAATTCGATTTTCGTTCGTCGATTCTTGAGCACGAGTTGAGTAGTTGGTTCTTGAAGTTTTCGTGACTCCTTGGGGCGCTCCTAACACATCTAGCCTAGTGCTAAGACCCTCGGATTCACGAGCTCCTACAATTCGAAGTTTTGGCATTTTTGAGAAAACCCCAATCTTGCCTCGGATTTCGTCGATTTCTCCCAAACCATGGAGTAATTCATCGATTCCTTCCATGGACGTGTTCACAAGTCCCCTGTGATCATGCCTGCAAAATTTGGTAAGATTTGGACTTAATTTGCCCACTCGATCATCGGGTTTTCCAATGAACGCGGGCTGAAAAGGGCTTCTGGACTCTGTTCGTCCTAGCACCGGATGAACCGATGCCTTGAATTCGTAAGCGTCGGATCAACCGGTGAGTTGGATTTTCTGAGTTAGGGTTTTGGGGTTTTGGCTGTTGCACCGATGCTTAGAATGTGTTGAGCGTCGGTTCAACCGGTGCTCCGTGAAGTTGTTTTTGCTACCTCTCTGGACAACTGCACCGGCATAATTCCATTACACCGGTGCAGCAGCGTCGGATAGACCGGTGCTTGAATTTCAGTTGTGTGACCTCTCGGGTGAACTACACCGACGTCTCATTTATTACACCGGTGTGTATGTCGTTGGAACAACCGGTGCTTGACGGTTTAACCGATGCCAGCTTCTCTTCTGCTGACGGCCCTGCTCATCGGTTGAACCGACGCTCTTTAAAATAGTGCGTCGGATCAACCGATGTGTATACCGTGTGTTGTATCTTACGCTGATTTTCAGTGTTTGCTTCTGTGTTGGTTTCCGTTCACTCCTAGGGCTTTTTGTGTTGGTTTAGCTCCTCCATAGCTATTCCACGCTGTGCCTAGGACGCTTGGGTTGGGTGTGCCATGTGGGACTAAGTCGAAGCTGTCAATTGCGAGGATTTTGAATTGGCTCCCATTCACCCCCCTCTGGTCGCCCTTTCGGTCCCTCGATTGGTATCAGAGCTTGGTTGAGGTTTTCAGTACCTTAACCGGTTCGAAAACCACTTGGCGACCATGACGAGTCTTGGGAAGATCCCGATGTTTTCCGGCGAGGACTATGCCTACTGGAAGGTTCGCATGAGAGCCTTCTTGCAGAGCATGGGAGATGAGATCTGGGATATTACCAGGAACCAGGCTTACGACGTGCTTGCCATTCGGACCACACGTCTTCAGGTGTCCGAGCACGAGGCTAACGCCAAGGCTGTCAATGCCTTGTTTGCGGGCGTTTCTCATGCGGACTTCTCACGCGTCCAGGGTTTTCAGGAAGCCCACAAAGTTTGGACGTGCCTTGAGAACTACCACGTGGGCACACCTCAGGTGAAGGCCAGACTGTTCGAGACTCACCGGCGTGAATACGAGAACTTCACACAGGGCCCGGGTGAGAGCATTGGCGACATGTTCAGTCGGTTTCAATCGATTGTGAACAAGGTCAATGCGAACAGATCTGCTGATGCCCTTGAGTACACAGTGCATGAGAAGGCCCTCAAGCTGCTCTACGCACTTGACCGCTCTGTGTGGGATCTCAAGGTGAACACGATCATTGAGTCTGCTGGCTATGAGACTCTGACCGTGAACGAGCTTTTCAGCAAGCTCAAGGCCACGGAGGTGGATAACCAGACACGAGCCAAGCTCAATGGTGCCCCTCCTTCCAAGAGCATCGCTCTTGTGACTGGCCCAGGTGGATCGGGCTCTAACGCTAACTCTGCTCTTGGCTTTTCTCTTGCCTCTTTGCCTTCTGTTACAGATGAGCAGCTGGAGACACTGGGCGACGACGACTTGTGCCTCCTCATCAGCAAGTTCCAGCGCATCTACCACAACAGACAGAGAAAGAAGAACCCCGGGTGCTACAACTGCGGCGATTTGAACCACTTCATCGCCGATTGCCCCAAGAAGTCCGGCAGTGGCCAGAACAACCACTTTGACTACTATCGCCACCGCGACCGCGACGAGGGAGGCTCCAACAAGGAGCGTCGGTGCCACAAGCGCCGCAGTCGTGACCGGGGGGGGGGGGGGGGGCGCTTCGACAAGGAGTCGCTCAAGAAGCGCTTCCAGTACAAGGCCAAGAGCCAGAGAAGGCCTTCCTGGCGCAGCTCAGCGACCTCGACAAGAGCTCCGACACCGACCGCTTTTCTTCACCGACCTCCGACGACGATGACAAGAAGAAGAAGAAGAAGCGGGACAAGGAAGCCACCGGCTTCATCGGCCTGTGCTTGGCGGCCGGTCGGCGCAAGGGTTTCTGCACCATGGCGGGCGAAGCCGATGGTGCTCGTGCGTCTTCGGGTGGACATGCTACACCGACGCACGCCGACTCTTCTCCTGGATCCGAGAGCGATTTAGAGGTAAACTCCACGATTGGCCTGCTTGATACAGAGGTTAGGGAGTTGTACGCCGCTCTCGACAACTAGAAGAGGCTGCTTAAGGAAGCAGCTAGAGAGCGTAGAAAGCTTAGGGCTGAGCTGGCTTGTGCTAGGGAGAAATCTAGTGAGGATGAGTGCGCTGGCTGCATATCTCACATAAATAATCTTGTTGCTCTCCGTGCCAAGCATGATGAGAACGTCGCGAACTTAGATGTTGCTAAGACTTCGCTTGCTGACGTGTCTCATGAGCTCGCTAAGGCCAAGCATGAACTAGAACTGGTTAAGGACGCTCCAATTGTTAGCGATGTGCTTGAATGTGATGAGTGTCCTATCTTTAAGGCTGATCTAGCTTCTTTACAGTCAAAGTTTGCTACTGTTGTGTGTGAACTAGAGGAACTTAGGTCTAGGCCTATTCTGCTTGGTGCTTGCAAGCTTTGTCCCACGCTTAGGTCGGAGCTAGATGAGAAGAACGCCTTAGTTAAGTCTTTAGGGAAGACTAAGGTCGTGGAGTCTAGCCCACCTATTGACTGCTCTGTTTGCCCTAGTTTGATTGCTGATCTGGATAATCTTGCGGTAGAGAAAGCCAACTTGGAGAATGAGAATACCTATCTTAGGGCAATTCTGAGTTGGGTTTCTAGCAGTGAACCGCAGTTGGGCATGATGATCAAGCAGTTTAAGCGTGGTGATGGTTTTGGGGTCGGTTAAACCTACACAAAGTCAGACTATGATAGGTTGTATGGTAAGATCGGCAAGGCTGTTGGAGCTTCTGATGCTCTTAACACTGCCAGTACGAGCACGCAGCCTTCGTTTGTTGACCCCGTAGATGGTGTGCTGAAAGAACCACAAAAAGCACCTCCACAGAAGCAGGTTTGGGTTCCAAAGCCCAATGAGCTGAGGAATCACCTCGACACGCTCCCTGCTGCCACAGCTATAGGACCGAGAAATGCGACCAGAGGGGGGGGGGCGGTGAATGGGAGCCGATCAAAAATTCTCGCAAACGAAAGTTTGGCCTTGATCCCAATTACGCACCCAACCCAAGAGTCCTAGGTGAAGTGCAGAGTAGCTATAGGGGAGCTACACTAACACAAAACAACCCTAGGGACAAGAGTGAACAAGCGTGGAAGCGAACACGAGAAAACAGCACAAAAACCAGCAAGGTATATATCACCGGTTGATCCGACGCCACAGAATTGAGTGCGTCGGTTAAACCGATGATACAGAGCCTGCAGCACGTGAACAGCGGCACCGGTTGATCCGACGAGAAGGTTTGAATAGCGTCGGATCAACCGATGGTAGTGCACCGGATCAACCGACAAAATCAACTTCTGGTGTCGGTGCAGTTGTCCAGAGGGGCAACAAATCGACAAGTGCAGAACATCGGTTCAACTGACTAAAACACCGACAAGCACCGGATTAACAGACGTAGGCAAAATCAAAGCACCGGTGCTGTTGTCCAGAGAAGTCGCAAGAAGAAATCAACAATGCACCGGATGAACCGACGCTGAGAGAAGTCGATACACCGGTGCAACAGAAGAACAGAAAGCGCAAACACAGAACAACCTACCCACCGGTTGAACCGACGCACATGAGCTCAAGTGTCGGTTTAACCGGTGCTAGAGAAAACTCTGTCCTGAAATGTTTTTCAGCCCGCGCCTCATCAAGAACTCGAAGTTTGATGGATCAAATCACGTCCAAACCTTACCAAAATTTGCAGGCACCATCATAAAGCCCTTGTGAACGTACCCACAAAAGGAATCGACGATTCACTCCATGGTTTGAGAGGAATCGACGAAAAACCGAGCAAGAGCGGGGTTTTCTAAAAACTCTGTTCTTGAGGGATCGCGACTCACGAGGTTATTAGCACTTGGCTAGGGTGATTCAGGTTGCAAAGAAGATCCTCAAGGAACACAACAACATGTGAGTGAATCCCGGGAACAAAGAACTCAAGAACTTGGAGGAATCAAGCACCAAAAACTCCAAAAGACATGAGACCGGATTCAATTTAAAAGCCTCGAGGGCACAAGGAGGGAAGGGCCTCCTTTCCCACACAATCTCCTTACAAGAACTCAAAAATCCATGGCCTAGAACATCTCCTAGAGAAGAGAGGGAGGAAGGAACAGAGAGGGAGAGAAGGAGCGGGCGCCTGGGCTCTTCTATCTTCTGAGCACTGTCGCCAGGCCACCAAGGAGAGAGGGGGGCGCTGGCCTTTTTGTTCCCTGGGAGCAGCGACCCCACTCCCTGTTGGCTCACCTTTCTTTCCCTCCAAGTCTTCCTCTAAAGACTAGGATACCCCTAAGTGCTAAAATTAAACTAGAAGGCCCTTAGGGGCAAAACCAGAAAAGATACATTGAAGACCGTCCGACGACTGCGACGACTTGGAGAAGTTTGCTTCGACCCAACGCAATCCCTCTGATGTCGCCACGCGTCCTTCTGGAATCTTCACGGGGGCAGTTTTGGGAAAACTGCCGAAATTGAGTTCGGGGGCGGTTTTGGAGGAACCGCCAAACCTTCCCGCGCGATGTTTCAGGCACACTTGCCAAGCCCGATGTCGCCACGTGTCCGACTTCCCGCCGGAACCCTAGCGCCTTCGTCATCCAGACGCCATCACCATCTCTCTCCGACTTGGCCGACGTCGATGCATCCCAACCGTTGGTTTTTCCCGAGCTACCAACAAACTCCACGCCGTCCCGCCTTGGCACCAGGAGTGGATCGCAACGCGGCCCAGTAGTGGCCCAAGCATCTGGGCTGCCCTTCTCCACCGCACGGTCGTCCGGTCGGGCCTCCAACGCCACCGCAAGGTCTCCCGCCTCCGCATGGCCGTCGAGCTCCCTGCCACCGCAACTCCGCCGCATGGTGTATCGGCATGCGCCACGCGCTTGTCCAAACCATCTTGCTGCCACCGCGCCATCCGTGTACCTGCACTCCACAGACCAAGAACTGGCGCAATCTCCACAGAGTCGCAACTACACACAGTTAGTCCACTCCACGTGTTGGCAATCACTCATCACATCAAGGAGCAGGCCTCCACTACCTCTCAATCTCCCCCTTGATGAGTGCATTGTCAACACTACACCCCACACGGGCACTGGTGAAAGAAAGAGATAACAAAAAAGAAATAGAAAACAAAGAGAGCTAACTCAAATGATCAAAAGCGAATGAAAGCCAGAAAGGATCACTTGAAGATAGCAAAGCCAAAAGAGTCAGCCCCCAAGACAAGGGCAACGGCTCGACGCACTGACTCCAAAACATGCTTGCCCCCTCAAGAAGGAGGCAAGGCTCAACACAGCCAAGCATGTGCAAAGCTGGTCCCTCCAGAAAGAGGCAAGGCTCAACACAACCAGCAAAGAGCATGAAAAGGCTCAAAAACTCCCCCTGAAATGCAACTCCCCCTCACTATGCAACTCTCCCCCAATGTGTGCACACTCAAAGATTGGAACTCTCCACAATCTCTCCGCCTAAGGTATCAGAGACACCAAACTCTCCCCCTTTAAACCAAACACCAATCTCTCCCCCTTGTTGACAAGGCACACACCAAGGTACCTCCCCCTGTCTAGATGCTCCCCTGGAAATATGCCATGAAGTGCAAGCATGCGTGCCTAAAAAGCTTCCAGGTACAGAACAAGAGCATTTGCAAGGGTCGAAACAGCACAGCATATGAGGGTGCATATACACAGACAATGCATGGAGAAGCTCATAAGAATATATCTATATAGATCATGAGCAAGCATTTGTCATTTGAAAAAGAAAAAGCATCATCATAAAGGACCTAGCATACTAGAAGGTAAATAAGCATGCTAGTGCTAGCAAGAACATACAGGTGAGCTATCCACAGCATATCACAGCAACAGCCACTCAACCAACTGAAAACTCTTAAATTCTCAACAAGAAGAAGTGGTGCCAGGGGTTGAAAACTTGCAAGTGCTTAACTTAGCGAATGTGCCAAGCCTAGGTCAAGGACCATCAGAAGCTTAAGACAACACTCTCAGTCATCCACAGCCTTGTCCAAGTTCTCTAGAGGAGCAGTCTCGGTACAAGATCAGTGGTGCAAGCAATCCCACCTGGATCTTTTCACTCAGAGCAAAGCATGATATACCAAATGTTGGATTTTTGAAAATGAATACCAATTATAACACACCAACTGTTTGAGTTTGCAAAACAATCATGAAGCAAAAGAGGGCATCTTGTTGCATATGAAGCAAAGGACCTAGCCACTAAGCATGAAACAAGATAGCATAAGCATACAAGCCTACACATACTAGTAGCAGATCCTGAAGGTGACCATGTTTTATGATTTTCAAAGAATAAAATAGCTAAGCTCAGAGCCAATATACAACATATTCAAAGGAGCTAGCTACACATGGTCAAAGCATATATACAACTCATAGCACAGCACAAGGCACAAGCAAATGCAGATATCATACATGAGAAGCTTAGTGCAAGTGTAATGCATATGAGCAAATACTATGCAAAATGGTATGTACACAAAAATGCAAGAAAAAGCAAAGAAGAAAAGAAAACCAATCCTAAACTACAGAAACAACTACCCAACTCAAAATGGGTAGCACACGCCAAGCTCTCCCCGCAAGCGAGCATAGGTGGCTTGTTCTAGGGGCTTGGTTAGGATGTCGGCTACTTGATTATCAGTGGATACATGGGTCAGCTCGACATCGCCCTTCTCATAGTGATCTCTCAGGAAATGGAACCTCACGTCTATATGCTTGGAGCGAGAGTGTAGGACGGGGTTCTTGGCTAAGCTTATGGCTGAGGTGCTGTCAATGAAAATGGGAACTCTGCCATAGGTTAGGCCATAATCGCTGAGTGTGTGTCTCATCCAAAGGATCTGGGAGTAGCAACTAGCAGCAACGATGTATTCGGCTTTTGTGGTGGAAAGAACTATGCTAGTTTGCTTGCGGGCAGACCAAGACACAAGAGAAGTTCCAAGAACCTGGCAGGTGCCAAAAGTCGACTTGCGATCAATCCGACACCCACCATGATCAGCATCACAAAAGCCAACAAACGCAAGAGAAGAGGAAGAAGAGTACCATAAGCCAAACTCAGGAGTGTATCGAAGGTACCTGAAAATCCTCTTCACAGCGTTTCTGTGAGAAGTGCGCAGAGAAGCCTGGAACCTCGCGTAGAGACAGACCGCAAACTGCATGTCGGGACTGGTGGCTGTCAAGTATAGGAGCGAGCCGATCATGCTCCTGTACTCCTTCTGGTCCACAGCAACACCTTCAGTGTCCTCATCCAGCGCCGTAGAGGTGCTCATAGGAGTCGGCATGGGACTGAGGTCCCCGAAGTCGAACTTTTTGAGCATATCCTTGGTGTACTTGGCCTGGTGAATGAAGGTGCCATCCCGGGTTTGCTTGATGTGCAACCCGAGGAAGAACTGAAGCTCACCCATCATCGACATCTCAAACTCCCTACTCATGTCATCAGAAAAGCTAGAAACAAGAGAGTGAGAGGAGCCACCAAAGATGATATCATCCACGTAAATCTGAACCAACAGAAAATCAGCACCACACCTGAGGAGAAACAAAGTCTTATCTACCGATCCCATGACAAACCCCTGCTTAAGCAAAAAGGCTCTCAACCTCGCATACCAGGCTTTAGGGGCTTGTTTCAGACCATACAAAGCCTTCTGAAGCTTGAAGACTCGGTCTGGAAACTTGGGACTCTCAAAGCCAGGAGGTTGCTTCACATAGACCTCCTCCTCTATGAACCCGTTCAAGAAAGCACTCTTCACATCCATCTGATACAGCTTAAACCCCTTCGAAGCTGCAAAGGCTAAAAAGATCCGGATGGCCTCTAAACGAGCTATAGGTGCAAAGGTCTCCTCATAATATATCCCCTCCTGCTGGCTGTAACCCTGAGCTACTAATCTAGCCTTGTTTCTCACAACCATCCCATCCTCACCCTGTTTGTTTTTGAAAACCCATTTGGTATCTATAGGGTGGCAATCTGGTGGAGGCTCTACAAGGACCCAGACTTGGTTTCGCTCAAAGTTTTCTAGCTCCTCATGCATGGCATTGACCTAGTTAGAATCAGATAAAGCGTGTCCAACATCTTTGGGCTCAAAGGTGGCTACAAATGCAGAGTGAGCACAGAAAGCTATAGAGGTAACCTTCGACCGCGTCTGAACTCCTCGGTGAAGGTCCCCATGTATCCTCTCTGGAGGATGATCCCGCAGGGCTCGGTGGTGTACTCTCTGAGGTGAAGTCACCTCGCCACCGCCCTCAGCATGGGTCCTGGAAGAAGAACCTTGAGCTGGACGTGGATCGGCCGTAGTCGAAGCTGTGGGGAGTGGGCCGCCATCGTCGTCAGAACTCGAATCACCAGGAAGTGGGCCTGCAGCCGGCGCAGGGACACCACCATCATCCTCAAGGGCCTCAGGCTCATTCTCATCCTCGAAGATGTCCTGGCCAAGCTCATCGTCACCTGCACACTCCACAAAAGCAGACAAAGAAGGAGTGGACTCGTCGAAGGTTACATTACAAGTTTCGACGATCCGGTTAGTCTCAAGAATAAGAACACGATAGCCTCTAGATTGAAGAGCATAGCCAAGAAGAATGCCATCAGACCTCCTAGACTCGAACTTATCAAGATTTCCCTCCTTCAGAACAAAGCATCTGCAACCAAAAGCACGCAGGTGGGACACTCTGGGCTGTTGACCAAACCGCAACTCATACGAAGTCTTCTTCATGAATGAGCGAAGGAAGATGCGGTTGGCAACATAACAAGCGGTGTTGATCGCCTCAGCCTAAAAACGCCTAGGAGTCCTATGCTCATCGAGCATCGTCCTGGACATCTCCACTAGGGTCCGATTTTGCGTTCAACCATGCCATTCTGTGGAGGAACATAAGGAGAGGAGTACTGGTGATCAAGACCGAAGCCACGACAGAAGTCATCAAAACGAGCTTTCTTAAATTCAGAGCCATTATCACTACGAATAGCCCTTATGGCATGTGGAAGCTCATTCTGTAACCTCAAGGCAAGGTCTCGAAAGTACTGAAAAGCCTCATCCTTAGTCTCCAAGAAGAAAACCCAAGAGTATCGAGAGAAGTCGTCCATGATCACAAGAATGTACCACTTCCCACCAACAGAGCGCACACGAGTAGGACCAACGGTGTCCATATGAAGAAGCTCGCCTAGGTGCGATGTCATCACCTGATTCATAGGTGGGTGCGGAAGGGAAACCATCTTCCCATGACGACATGGGTGACAGACAAGGTCCTTATCCAACTTGAGCTTGGGCAATCCTCGGATCAAATCAAGTGAGCTGAGCCTAACTAGTAGATCAAAGCTCAAGTGACCAAGTCTCCTATGCCACTTCCAGAGCTCAGAGGACTGACCAGTCACCAGACAGTGAGAGGTGCTAGAAGAAGATCCAGAAAAGTCAATGCGAAACACACAACCAAGAGGAACAATGCTGCAAACAAAAACCCCTCTGGAATCAAGAACACGCGAGCAACCTCTCTTGAAACTCACCTCATACCCATCATCAAGAAGTTGCGAAATAGAAAGCAAATTAAAACCAAGTTTATCAACAAGAGCAACCTCTCTCAGGGTGAAGTCGTCAGAAATCCGAATAGCGCCAACTCCACGTACCTTTCCTCTGCTGTTATCCCCAAAGATGATGTACTCCTTGTCCTTCATCGGGGTGAGGCTAGAGAACCATCTGTGACTCCCGATCATGTGGCGCGAACAACCGGAGTCCATGAGCCATATGTTCTCCAGGCCTCGAGTGTCCTGCTCAGTAAGAGGAAAAAGAGTGGGCAAATGGCCCGACACTGGGGTTAGCACAGAAGGAAGCAAACCAGTGTCGTGCCATCTGCTCGAAAGCAGGGTAAGTATCCTTGTAGCGAAAATGGCCTCTCATGCCATATTTCAATATAATGTTTTGGCGATTGATGACACACGCAACACTTGAACTAATGTGTTTGCTTAGATGATATACTCAGGCTTTTAGGTTCAAGTGATGACAAAGAGAAGAGAGGCGAAGCTAGGCCCGAAGGGCCGCCCCTACGGGGGTTCCTGCTACCCGGTTAGCGGACGGGGGTCGAGGGGGAGCCGCCCCTCGCGGGTCTCAGGGCAGCGCCCTGAAACCTAAAAGAAATCAAGTCACCGGTTGAACCGACGCCAAGCAAATTACACACGTCGGTGCATTGACTTGAGCACGTCTGGGAGTTTTAGTATCACCGGTTAAACCGACGTAAGGCAAAATGTACTCATCGGTGCAATGACAGAGATGGCCTGCGGGCTAGGGTTTGGCACCGGATGAACCGACGATAGGAAGTTTGAATACGTCGGTGCAATGACAGAAGCAGACCAAGAAAAATGCATGCATCGGATGAACCGATGATGCACCGGTTAATGGCATCGGTGCAGTTGTCCAGAGAGTTTGTTTTTCAAGGATCAGAGGACAGTTGCACTCACCGGTTAAACCGACGCTAATATTACATACACCGGTCGATTGCGTCGGTTGATTGCCCGTACACGTAACGGCTAGTTTTCAGTGGGCAGTTTAGTATCACCGGTTAAACCGACGATGGCGTTTTGGGGAGCATCGGATTAACCGGTGTTAAGCACATTTCTGGCAGCTTTTCTCCAACGGCTATATTTGCTTGTGCTGCCTATATATACCCCCAAGGCCGCACCATTTGAGTGTGCTGGAGTTCAAAGAAGTATACTAGAGCTAAAGATCATCTCCAACCACCATAGAGCTTCATTGTACATCATATAGGCTTAAGCACACTTGTTAGAGTGCTTAGTGCTTGATTAGGGATTAGTTCTTGCGAGAGCTCCCTTGAGAGAAGTCTTGCTGCGGCAAGCAAACACTTGTACTCGTCGTGTGACCCTCCGACTTGGTGTGGAGTGGCAACGACACTTTGTGCGGGGAAGGAGGCCCCTACTTGGTGTTAAAGCTCCAAGATAGTGAAGACGGTGCCGTGGTGACGCTTCGAGATAGACGGTGGCGGTGACCTCGTCTTTGTGACTTGGTGTCACTTAGCCTTTGCTTGTCGGGAGCCTTGGAGGCGTGGCAAGACGGTGATCAAGCGAAGAGACTCGGTATCACACTTGTTCTTTGTGAGCAAGTGGCCGTGGACGTAGGGAGGGACTTTGGTGTCCTAACCGAACCACGTTAAATCGTGTGTCTTGGTGTCTTCACGGGAGTTTGCATATCCTCTCCCTTACCGCTTTACTTACCGCATTACGTTTCCGCATTTACTCTTTCTTGCTTACCTTTACTTTCCTAGTTAGTTTGATTAGGTTTGTCTATAGGTTGCAAGTCTTTTGGGGTAAGTAGAGGGTAGGATAGATAAACCTTAATCATAACTAGCATGTGTAGGACGTGTTAGGTTTATCTTATGCAATTAGATTGAGCCCTAGGATAGAAAAGCAATTAGCGACCCTATTCACCCCCTCCCCCTCTAGGGTCGGACACCCCGGTGATCCTTACAATCCTCAAATGAAAACTGTGGCTGGCGACCACCATGCTGAGGAAAACGTGGTGCGCCTCCGCCACCAAAGCCTCGGCCACGCTGACCACCACCGAAAGCACGGTGTGGGATGGGGCCGGTGAAACCACCACCAGGAGCGCGGTACCCACCACCGCCTCCCCCTCCTCCACCTACACGACATGGCCTGGCATTCCCGCCTCTGCCCACATCGAGCTGGAGCGTGTCCTCCTGTAGACTGGTGGAACACCTCCGGAGCGTGCCTCTCAGGCTGCCTGCTCTCAAACCTCAACCTCGGAAAGTAGAACTCTGCCAAGTGACCATCTCTTCCACACCACTCACACTGGTAAGGCTCTCTCTTGTGTGTAGGCTGTGGTGTAGGAGCAGGGGCTCTCTGAGGCACTCTGGGGGCTGAGTCCTCACCTTGGGCTTAGGAATAGGCTTACCACTAGGAGGGAGTGTATCTAGTCTGTTCTTGAGGTGGTTAGGCTTGGGAACCCACACTGGATTCTTAGGTGGAGCTCTGGGTGGCTCAGAGAGAATTCCATCCTTAACTGGTGCTGGCTTAGGAACTGGTGGAGCTGTGGAAGAAGAAAGTGCACTCACACTCGGCTCAAGCATCTCACCAATCTTGTCATAGGGTTGGAAAAAGTCAGCAGGAGTAAAGGCAAAACCAACCCCAACACCATCAGGACGCTTAAACTGCTGAACCATCATGCCCAATTGAGGCTCACGGGTGGACACCCAACCGAGAATCTCCCGAAGGTGGGAGTTCTCCTCCTCCATCTGGGTCTTGTCCTTCCGTGCCTCCTCAAGCTCAGAGATGAAGCTTGGGCACACAGTACAATCAGCAGAACAAGAGCTAGTAACTGCGGATTTCTCCAACTTCCTCAAAGCAGCACTCTTCTCCTTAAGCTCTCCTCTAAGCGCTGGGCACTCCTTACAAGCACCCAAGAGGGTAGGCCGGGACTTGAGCTCGTCCAAGGCCTTCTTGCCCTCCTCGAGCTTGAGCAAGTTCTCATCATACTTGCTCTTGAGCTCGAAAAGGTCAGACATCAAACCGATGCACTGACTGCACTCATCTTCCTCCTCACAATCCTCCACAATAGGGGTAGACTGAGCAATCTCTAGAGCTAGCTTAACTTCCTTCAGCTCCTGTCTCAAAGCTCTAAACTGCCTCTTAGCATCCTTAATGATCAAGTCCTGATTATCTAGAGCAGTGTAAAGATCCTCCAACTCCTCAGGAGTGGGGTGCTCAGGACGTACCTCAGAGCTTGGCTCTGGCTCAAGTGCAGGCTCTGCCATGGTGGAAGGAGTCCCGTCGGCGTCAGAGTCGATGGCCATGTTGCAGAAACCGGCAGCCTTCCCAGCATAGAGGCAAAGGCTAGTGAAGCCCTCCGTGGCCTTCTTCTTGGAGCTCCGCTTCTTCTCACCACGGTGGTGTGAGTCGGAGTCACTGGAGCTGAATGAGAACGATGATGTCAAACTCTGGCTGGTGGAGGAATGATCCTCGCTCTGGGCGACGAACGCCTGCTTGCTCTTGTACTTGCCGATGTTCTTCTTCCGCTCATGGTGCCGCTTGGAGCGTCCGCCCTTCTTCTTGTGGGAGTGCCCACTCTTGTGCTTGTGGTGGTGCTCGCGGTACTCTTCGTGCCTGGAGCGGTCGTCCTCCTCCCTGGAACTCTTCTTCTTGGGACACTCGGCGGCGAAGTGACCAGTCTTGCCGCAGTTGAAGCAGGTCTTCACTCGTGCTTGTCTGTTGTTGAAGGTGTGCTGGAACCTGTGGATGATCAGTGCAAGCTCCTCGTTTCCCAGCACCTCCAGCTGCTCATCTGTCACAGACACAAGAGAAGACAAGACAAGCAAAAACCTCCAAGAGAAGGGTCAGAGTTATCTCCAGAGTTGCCTACCAGGGCCATCGACTTGGAGGCGGAGGCATCAGCATGATTGCCTTCCATCTTAGCTCGAGAGAGCTTCTCCACCTCAAAAGCCTTGAGCTTGCTGAACAGCTCATCCACGGTGAGGGTCTCATAGCCAGCAGACTCTATGATAGTCTGGACCTTCACCTCCCAGACCGTGCGATCAAGAGCATAGAGAAGCTTTATAGCCTTCTCATGATCAGAGTAGGTCTGGGTGCCCTGTGGCTGGTTCGCACGCACCTTGTTCACAATCGATTGGAAACGACTGAACATGGTGTCAATGCTCTCACCCGGCAACTGAGTAAAGTTCTCATATTCCCGCCGGTGAGTATCATACAGCCTAGACTTGACATGGTTGGTTCCCTCATGTAAATTGGCCAACCGTGCCCAAATCTCCCGGGCTGTGAGAAGATCGCTGACACGATCGAACTCAGGACGAGCGAGACAGGCGATAAGAGCATTGTACGCCTTGCTATTGACCTCGTGTCTCCTGACCTGAAGTTCGGTCGTGCGGACCGCAAGGTTCACGTAGTCAGGGTCCACGCAAATCTCCCAGACTTCGGAACCTAGACTCAGGAGATAGGCACGCATGCGCACCTTCCAGTAGTCATAATCGGTTCCATCGAAAATCGGAGGTTTGCTAGGAGAACCCATGGTCGCACAACGGTTTCGAACCGGAGAAGGCTATAGAGAAACCAACCCGGCTCTGATACCAATTGTAGAACCGAGAAATGCGACCAGAGGGGAGGGGGTGAATGGGAGCCGATAAAAAATTCTCGCAAACAAAAGTTCGGCCTTGATCCCAATTATGCACCCAACCCAAGAGTCCTAGGTGAAGTGCAGAGTAGCTATAGGGGAGCTACACTAACACAAAACAACCCTAGGGACAAGAGTGAACAAGCGTGGAAGCGAACATGAGAAAACATCACAAAAACCAGCTGTAAGCATCTAGGCCCTTGAGGTATGTTTCGGTGATTAATGACAACCGTTATTGTGACTAATGAGTTTGTGCAGCTTAATGAATTATTATCGCTCATTGGATCATATGTCAAAGAGGCCCCTAAATTTCGTTATTCAAAAAGGCGATCTCGGTATTCAATTCAAATATATATAACAAGACTAAGGATCTTTCTAGTTCTAAGTGTCACAAGGTTGAGAAGGACACTTAGATTAGTATAGGTTTTATAGTTTTGTAGAGGTCGCACTATTAAGAGGGGTTAAGGCCAAGTAACTTGAGCATGAACATGATCATTTTTCAAAAATGGATGCACACTATGGTCACTCAGGTTCCTAGAAGCTCAAATAAGTGGTTCTCAACTCATATCTCAAGAATATTTGGATTTCATTCAAGACTCAAATCAGAAAAGGCAAAAACAGAAAAAACTCTATACACCGGTTTAACCGACGCTTACAGATTTCTATACATTGGTTAAACGCAGTGATCAATGTCTGGACAGTGTATACGCCGGATTAACCAATGCTATTCAAAATTAACGTCGGTGCAGTTGTCCAGAGGGTTGGTTTTCCAGGGTATTTCAAGCTTATACTCACCGGTTAAACCGACGATGGAATTTGAGTTAACGTCGGTGCAGTTGTCCAGTGAGATGGAATTTCAGTTGATTAGCAGGACAACTACACTCATCGGTTAAACCGATGAAGCATCGGTTAAACCGATGAAGCATCGGTCAATTGGCCCAAACAGTAACGGCTAGTTTTTGGAAAGGGCAGTTGACGTTCACCGGTTAAACCGACGATTACTTTTGGAGGGACGTCGGATTAACCGGCGTTAGGGGTACTTTTCTGGCAGCTTTTCTCCAACGGCTCTATCCACGTGAGCTGCCTATATATACCCCTCCAATGGGTCATTTTGCTACTCTTGACACCAGGCAACATCCATACACTCATTCTATAGTCAAGAGCCACCTTGAGCTTCATCTTCCACTCATTTGATCATTCAATCATTCAAGAAGCAAGGCTAAGGACTTGAGTAGAGAGAAGCTTGTGTGCATCCATTCTTGGTGGTCGATTCTTGCTCAAGTGAAGGCCCTATCTTGTTACTCTTGGTGATTGGCATCACCTAGGCGATCTAGGTGATCGAGGTGTTTCTCGCGGAGCTTGCCAAGGATTGTGGGAGCCCGGAGAAGAAGATTGTACGTGGCTTGAGCTCCACCACACCGGGATGGTGAACGGAGACTGTTAATGAGCGCCCACGTCTCGGTGACATGGGAGGTGACAAGACTCTTAGTGAGTGTCACAACGTGGATTAGGGGTGTGTGCCAACACATCGATACCACGGGAAAAAATCCGGTCGTCTCTTGCCCACTCTTTTCATTCAAGCATTTACTTTCATGCAATTTATTCATGTGCTTGACCTTAGATATCATAACTTAGCTCTACTTTGCTTAGCTTTACATCTTGTTGTATCTCTCATAGCTTGTGTAGGTTGCTTGGTTATCCGGTTGGTGAATTGGAACCTTACTAGCATTGCATAGGTTAAGGTTGCTTTATTTTGTTTTAGAAATTTGAAAAAGGCACAATTCACCCCCCTCTTGGTCCATCGATCCTTACAATTGGTACCAGAGCCAGGTTGCTCATTTGGATCATTAGGCTTCACCGCCTAGAGCTATGGCCAAGATGGGTGGTTCACCGCCTTACTTCGAGGGCAAGAACTTTGCCTATTGGAAAGTTCGCATGGCCGCATATCTTGATGCTATTGCCCTCGGGGTGTGGTTAGCCACAAAGACCGGGTTCACCGGAAATCCCACTCCTGAACAACTCAAATGGAATGCTAAGACTAGAAATGCAATTTTCGAAGCCATTAGTGAGGAAGTCTTTGCTAGAGTTAATGGCATGGACTTAGCAAGTGATATTTGGAAGGAGCTCATTGAAATTCATGAAGGCTCCACTAAAGTTCGTGAGCAAAAATATCACTTGTTTAGAGCTAAGTATGATTCTTTTAAAATACTAGCTCATGAAAATTGTAATGATATGTATTCTTACTTGAATGTCATTGTCAAGGACATTAATGCACTTGAAATATCTAAAATTGACAGTGGCTCCATCAATCGCAAGATTCTCATGCTCTTTCCGAAGCCCAAGTACAACATTATCAATGCTATGCTTCAAAAGGAGAATCTTGATACAATGGAAGTGGGAGAGCTTGTGGGCGAAATTCACGCTCATGAAATGGGTATTCTTGGTATGTCCGAAGAGCCAACTTCAAGCAAATCAATTGCTCTCAAGACCAAGGCAAACAAATCCCGCAAGCTCAAGATGGTCAAGCAAGAATCAAGCTCAAGCAATGAAGAAGATGATCATCATGAAAGCTCATCCGATGTTGAAGATGATGGAGAACTTGCTCTCATGATGAGAAAGTTCACACGCTTGAATGACAAGATCAACAAGAAGGGTTTCAACTTTGACCCTAAAAGAAGAATGTTCCGGCCAAGGGAAGATGTCAAGAACAAAAAGTGCTACAAATGTGGAGAAAAATGTCACATATCTCCAAATTGCCCCGAGTTGGACAAAAGAAAGAAGAATAACAAGAGCAAGCATCGCCATAATTCAAGCGATGATGATGAAGATGAAAAGAAGAACAAAAATAAGAAACTTGGGAAGAAAAAGCGCCATGACAAGAAGACCAAGCTCTTCCCAAAGAAAAAGGGCAACACCAAGAGAAGCTTCTTGGTAGAAAAACAAGAATGGATGACCGATGTCTCATCAAGTGAAGAGTCAAGTGATGAGGAAGAAGATATCGTCACTATCGCCCTCACAAATGAAGAACCATCACTACATCACCCTCCAATGTGCCTCATGGCCAAAGGTAACTCTAAGGTATGTGAGAGTGAAGATGATAGTGATGAGGAGCTTGACCCTAATGAGTTTACTAACCTCATTAATGAGTATACATCCGTTATCAAGAGGGAAAAGGGCAAAGTCAAGGTTCTTGAGAGCACTCATGCCAAGTTAGAGCTTGCCCACTCCGATTTGCTTGGCAAGTACAATGACTTGCTCAAAAAACACAATGAGTCACTTGTACTTGCTAAGCAAGTTGAAGAGAGCCACAAAAAGCTTAAACAAGAGCATAGGGAGTTGGCTCGCAAGTATCAAGAACTTGAATTTGCTTATCAAGCCATTGACTCAAGTCTTGAGAACTCTACCAATGAAAATTTGGTAAAAGTCAATGCTTCTACTTCATGTAATGACCTACTCATTAATAAAGATGCTACTAATGCTTTGCCCAAGCTTACACCTTCTAGAGAAAAGGAATTGATGGATCAAGTGACAAGCCTCAAGAGTAGTGTGGAGAAGCTCTCAAGAGGAGAATACATCCACAAGGAGAATACATCCACAAGGAGAATACATCAACAATGCCCGTGACTATGGCAAGAGAGGTCTTGGTTCATTTCCGGAGCCAAACATAGCCACTACTCCTTCTCCGGAGATCAAGACTAGCTTCATCAAGGAAGTTGGTTCATATTGCCAACATTGCCAAGTCACCGGGCACCACACTAGGGAGTGCGCCTTACCATCACGTCCTCTTCCTAATTTACCAAAGAATTACTCATCAATGTTTCAAAATAACCATTTTCTTTTGAGTAAAGTGAAGGGCAAGGTGAAGGCCAAATTCATTGGCAAACTCACTAAGGAGTCAAAGAAGAAGCTCCCCAAGCAACTTTGGGTCCCCAAAAGTCTTGTCACACATGTGCAAGGCCCAAAGCTCGCTTGGGTTCCAAAAACTCAACAATGATTCTCATGTGTGTAGGTGAACTACAAAGCCGGTGGAAAACATTGGGTACTTGATAGCGGTTGCTCTCAACACATGACCGGCAATGATAGCATGTTCACCTCTCTTGAAGACCCCGGCGATCATGAACATGTCACCTATGGTGATAACTCAAGGGGGAAAGTTTTAGGTTTGGGTAGAATAGCAATCTCTAAAGATTTATCCATTTCTAATGTCTTGTTTGTAGAATCTCTTAGTTTTAATCTTATTTCAATTTCTCAATTGTGTGATCTTGGACTAACGTGTACCTTTGACAAGAATGGTGTTGTAGTAACATTTGATGAAGACAAGTCAATGGTATTCACGGGGTTTAGGCATGGCAACATTTACTTGGTGGATTTCTCTTCAAAGCAAACAACCTCCATGACATGCCTCTTCACCAAGTCGTCTCTTGGGTGGCTTTGGCATAGAAGAATTGCTCATATCGGCATGAGCAACCTCAAGAAAGCCCACAAGAGAGGGATGATCACCGGCTTGAAGGATGTCACCTTTGACAAGAACAAGCTATGTAGTGCATGTCAAGCCGGAAAGCAAGTTGCAACACATCATCCCATCAAGACGATGTTGCCTACCTCCAAGCCGCTCGAGCTACTTCACATGGATCTCTTTGGTCCAACTACATACAAGAGCATTGGTGGTAACCTCTATTGCCTAGTAATTGTTGATGATTTTTTACGTTACACTTGGGTCATGTTTTTAGGCGATAAGGGTGAAACTCCGGAACTCTTCAAGACATTTGCAAGAAGAGCTCAAAGGGAGTACAACTCCCCAATTGTGCAGATCCGGAGTGACAACGGCACCGAGTTTAGAAATATGGAGATTGAAGAACGGTGCGATGAAGAGGGTGTCAAGCATGAGTTCTCCGCCACCTACACGCCTCAACAAAATGGAGTGGTGGAGAGAAAGAACAAGACATTGATCACTCTAGCAAGAGCAATATTGGATGATTATGGCACGTTCGAGAAGTTTTGGGCGGAAGCAATCAACACGGCTTGCCATGCATCCAACTGGGTGTATCTCCACCGACTCCTCAAGAAAACGCCATATGAACTCCTCACCGGGAAGAAGCCAAACATCTCCTACTTTCGAGTCTTTGGTTGCAAATGCTTCATTTATAAGAAGAAAAGGCTCGATAAGTTTGAGAGTAGATGTGATGAAGGATTCTTTCTTGGTTATGCATCAAACTCCAAAGCATATAGAGTATTCAATCAAACCTCCAGGTTAGTTGAAGAAACATGTGATGTGGAGTTTGATGAATCTAATGGCTCCCAAGAGGAGGTTGTTGGCTATGACAATGTAGGTGATGAAGAAATTGAAGAAGCTTTGAAGAAGATGTCCATTGGGGATATCAAGCCGGAAGAGGTGCATGAAGGCAATGATCAAGGGGGAGGACCTTCTTCGTCTACACCAAGCACCTCCACGGCACCCCAAGTGGATGAAGATAAAGAGAAAGATGATCCACAATCTCAAGAAAATGTTTCAACGCCAACACCCCAAGTGCAAGATCAAGGAGAGCAAAATGTTCCACCACAAGCACAAGTCACCCATGATCCACCCCCACAAACGTCCCCGCATGTACTGCTAGTGAAGCATGGTCGTATCTCCAAGGATCATCCAATGGATCAAATCATTGGTAGTCCATCAAAGGGAGTAAGAACTCGTTCTAAGCATGCTTCATTTTATGAACATTACTTGTTTGTTTCTTGTATTGAACCCACTAGTATAGAGGAAGCACTTGAGGACTCGGATTGGGTGAAGGCCATGCAAGAAGAATTGAACAAATTCATCCGCAATGAAGTTTGGGTCCTTGAAGCTCCTCCGAAAGACAAGAACATTATTGGCACTAAGTGTGTCTTCCGAAACAAGCAAGATGAACATGGGGTGGTGGTACGCAATAAAGCAAGACTTGTGGCAAAAGGGTTTTCTCAAGTCGAAGGATTGGATTTTGGTGAAACTTTTGCTCCGGTTGCAAGACTTGAAGCTATCCGTATTCTTCTTGCTTACTCTTCTCATCATAATATCAAATTCTATCAAATGGATGTGAAGAGTGCATTTTTAAATGGCGTTATTAACGAACTTGTTTATGTTGAGCAACCTCCCGAGTTTGAAGATCCAAGGAATCCTAACCATGTTTATAGGTTGCACAAGGCACTCTATGGGCTCAAACAAGCTCCAAGGGCTTGGTATGAGAGGCTTTGTGACTTCCTAATCATGCAAGGCTTCAAGATCGGGAGGGTGGACACCACATTGTTCACAAAAGACGTCAACGGGGATCTTTTCATTTGTCAAATTTATGTTGACGATATTATCATTGGCTCAACTAATGATTTACTAAGCCATGAGTTTGCTACCATGATGTCTAGGGAATTCGAGATGTCCATGATCGGCGAATTGACCTTCTTCCTTGGTTTTCAAGTCAAACAATTGAAGGAAGGGACATTCATCCATCAAGAAAAATATACTAAAGATATCTTGAAGAAGTTCAAGATGGATGAATGCAAGCCGATCAAGACACCCATGGCAACCAATGGGCATCTCGACTTGGATGTGGACAGTAAACTGGTTGATCAATCCCTCTATCGTTCTATGATAGGGTCTTTGCTTTACCTTACCGCATCTAGGCCTGATATAATGTTTAGTGTGTGCTTGTGTGCCCGCTTTCAAGCAAACCCAAAGGAGTCACACCTCTCGGCTGTGAATAGGATCATTCGGTATCTCAAGCACACCCCAAGCATAGGCTTGTGGTACCCCAAAGGCGCTAGCTTAGATCTCTTGGGATACTCGGATTCGGATATTGCTGGAAGCCGTGTGGATCGCAAGAGTACATCCGGGGGCTGCCACTTGCTTGGACATTCTCTAGTTTCTTGGTTAAGTAAGAAGCAAAATTCCGTGGCTTTGTCCACCGCGGAAGTGGAATATATAGCGGTCGGTGCATGTTGTGCCCAAATTCTATATATGAAGCAAACCCTTTTGGACTTTGGTGTGAAACTAGATAGGATTCCACTCCTTTGTGACAATGAAAGTGCCGTAAAAATTGTAAAGAATCCGGTTCAACACTCTCGCACGAAGCACATTGATATTCACCATCACTTCTTGCGTGATCACGAAGCTAAGGGGGACATTTCCCTTCAAGGTGTGAGATCCGAGGAGCAATTGGCGGATATATTCACAAAACCCTTAGACGAGAGTACTTTTGTAAGGCTAAGGAATGAGCTTAATGTTTTAGATGCGGCAAACGTCATGTAAGTTGCCATGTCATATAAATGCATACATATAGGACACTTGTCTAACCATGGTAAGATAGTGATGAGCATGGGTTTAGCTAGAGGTCATGGTTCACTTGTTTTCCTCTAGACTTGTAGAAAGGCTCATCATGAAGAAGCTTCCCGTGGGTTCAAACTTGACAAGTAGGACTTAATTTCTTGCTATGCATTCCTTGTCATATAGATGTGCACTTCATGTTTACCTTTCTCTCGCATGTGTTTGTAGCTTGCAACATCATTGCATCCGTAAGGGTCACAAAGGAGATCACTTGATGAAAATGAGACTTGTTTTCATATGCAAGATCTTAATTCATGAAAAGTGAAAAGAGCAAAGTGTTAGGTGCGTTATTGCCTAGTGAGTCATGTCATAATGAGTTTGAAGCTCTCTATCTTCAATATTCCTAAGACATGACTCATAAATTTTATTTGGCGCTTTGTCTCGCTTCGCGGCTTTTTCCTTGTGTTTGAAAAGAAAAACTACTAGGCTTGTGTGCCATCCTAAGTATTTTGAGGGGTAAAGTCACCTATGCAAGTCCATTAACTTGGTTTTAGTTGAATCTTATAAGTTCATTGGACTTAGCATGGAAGAGTGAGCTAAGTGAGGGTTTTTCGGGTTCACCGGTTAAACCGACGTTCTATGGAGCATCATCATCGGTTTAACCGGCGCTACTAAGTTTCTATCTCAGCTCAGTCAAATTCAGTCATTCAACCGGCGTATACAAAAGCCAGAGCATCAGATCAACCGGCAAATGCAAATATAGATCAGTCCTAGCAATCAACCGGCGATTTAAGCAATCAACAGGCGAGTTCATTTTTAGCAGCATCGGTTCAACCGGCATTCAAAAACCGATCTGATGGAGTCTCGGGTGAACTGAACCGACGCAATCAACCGGCGTTCAAACCCTAAGCGTCGGATCGACCGGCGCTAAGAAAAATCGCGGGGCCCACATGTCATATATGTTTCTTGCCTGCGCCGCCGGCCTCTCTTCCTATTTTCGCTTTCCCGTGTTCTCCCGACTCCGCGCCGCCGCCAACCGTTCCACCACCCGAGCGCCACCGCACTACCACATCGCCGCCCGTGCTCACTGCCGCCAGTGCTCCGCGCTACCTCCACGTGCCCGCACTCGCCATCTCCGCGCCACCCGCGCGCCAGCCGCCGCTCTGCGCCGCCCGCGCACTCACAGCTCGCCGCCGCCGTCGCCCACTGCCGCAAAATCGCGCCGCCACCACAGATCCTCACCACCATAGCTCCACGCCGGCAAGCTCTAGCCATCCTATGCTGCACCACTCACTCCCATGCGCCCGCACGCCAGTCTCCTTTGCCATCCACAGCGCGCACACCAACTGCTCAACGAATTGTCTGAGCCGTTTTCCCATCGCCTCGCGCTTGCCGCTTCACGTCCTAGCTTACGCTTCACGTGCTAGCCACCGCCAGTCATCGAGATGGGCCGTGAGAAGAGGAAGGGGAAGGAGGTTGTGGTCGAGAAGCCCGCCCGCAAGCGGACTCGTGCAGAGAAGGAGGCCGAGAGGGCCGAGATGGTGGCCAAGGCCGCCGAGGAGCAGGCGACAGGCCGTGCTCGTCCGTTCAGCATCAGGGAGTAGCCCGGCAGAGCCAGAGGAAGAGGCAGGGGTATGGGCAGGGTCAGAGGTGCCAGGGCCACCAGAGCCACGACACAGCAGCAGATAGAGGGAGACTCGACTGAGGAGGAGCAGTCAGCTGAGTCAGAGGGCCAGAGTTCTCCTCAGCAGTCGTCTGAGGGAGGTTCCCCGCTAGCAACAGAGCGTCGTACTGGACCGAGGATGGGAGGAGGTCACCAGTCCCAGGAGCCTCGCAGTCCACAGCAGCAGCAGTAGCAGCTCGCAGAGCCGAGGCCCTAGAGGCCGAGCGCGCAGTGTTCCGTATGGACACTGTTGTGCGTCTGGAGCCAGGTGTGATGCTCCAGAACTTGACCAGAGCCAATGCGGCCAAGGTCAAGAGGATCAGGTGGAGCGTTGAGGAGGAGGACTGGTTCCCTATGACACGTGACAGCAGGGTCGACAGGAGGTTCTGGACTTTGTTACAGGCCAGCTTCTACGAGACCTATCAGAGGAGGGGCCACCAGATCTTTCCGCATGGAGTACTTGACTGGGTTTCGCTGAAGACAGCTGCAGGGGGAGTAGATGTCAGAGCACACTTTGCACACTTCAGAGGTCTGCCCAGACTGCTAGAGATGGAGCAGAACAGATATATCGAGGACTGGGTCAGAGTGTTCTACACTACAGCCTGGATAGCTCCCGAGCGCAGAGCCGTGCACTTCATGTTTGGAGGCCAGGACTTTGGTCTGTTGAGGGCGACGATTGCAGGCATTCTTGGAGTTGACTTAGTTGACGTCTCCCTGCACGAGAGAGTATACGGGGACTCAGATCCACCCCGCAGGGCGATGATTGGCGGGATTGCACCTTCTCACGAGGCGATCTCTCAGTGCTTCCGCCAGCCGTTCCCAGCCTCTTACGCCAGAGTTCCGAGCTTGCTGACCCCAGAGGCGTACGCAGTACACATGGCACTCCGGAGGACTCTGTTACCGAGGAGTGGCTACCCAGAGGGGTTTACTGGTCTGCAGCAGCTACTGCTTCTATACATCCTCACTCACGAGCCGTTTGACATAGTAGATTTTATTCTAGCTGAGATAGAGGATGTGATCACTGACGGGATGGGTGTGGTGCGACAGTTTCCCTATGCGCACTGGATCAGCTATATATGTTCTATGATTGTGCCAGCAGAGTCACCCATCAGCGCTCCTTACCGTCACGATGAGGCTCCCAGGTTCCCAGTGTACCGACCCACTGCACCGCAGGACAAGAGGAGGGGCAGACAGGCAGACAGAGTTGCGATGGCACGACTGTCACCAGAGGTGCAGGCCCGAGTGGCAGAGGAGGACGAGGCACTCCTAGCAACCGAGGTACAGTTTCCCAGAGGAGACGATGAGATTCACTGGTCTGAGCTTGAGTCAGACTCCTCCGAGGACGACGAGTACTTTCCTCCTGCAGCACCAGCTAGTCACGACCACGAGGCAGGAGGGTCTAGAGAGCCAGCTCCACAGACTTCAGCAGCTGCTACAGTCTCAGAGTCCCAGGTGACTCAGCCGTCCGAGCTCACCGCTCTTCTACAATAGCTTGTTACTCAGCAGAGACAGGACCGGCTTGCACAGGAGGAGGCCAGGAGAGCCCATGAGGCTCAGCTTGCTGCTATACAGAGGGAGGCTGCCCGAGAGTGTGCTGCGATCGAGGAGCGTTTTGTTGGGCTCATTGACCGAGTATCTCAGAGGACAGACGCTCAGGTCCAGCAGATGCAGCAGGGCATGATGGCGATGTTCGGGATGATCTCACAGCTCTACTCTCACACCGGACTCGCCCCGCAGCAGCCAGGACTTCAGGGTGTTGCAGAACCTCAGCTTGCAGTCACACCAGCTCCTCCTCCAGCTACTACTGCAGCTCCAGCTTTCTCGACGACACCGGAGACCACATTCTCGATGTCCGCACTACTTGGGTCTGCCGGTCGTCCGCTCTTTTCGCCACTGCCAGCGACTACGCTCTTCCAAGACTCACCATCAGCGGTTTAGTTAGTCCCCCTCCCCATTGTACCTCAGACAGCACCTTTAGGGGGAGGAGCAGTAGAGGAGTCCCTACTTCCTCAGTCGACGCAGCCGGCAGCCTCAGCAGTCACGACTTCAGATGCTGACACCTCTTCTATTGACCCGGTTACCACTTCTATGGACCCTCTTCCAGGCAGTGCCAGCACGAGAGCCTCCACGATAGCTACACCTCCAGTCGGCTCAGACCAGCAGCTCCCGTTTGTCACCGAGGGTTCTCCGTCCGACGACGACGACCCGGACCGCTTCCTCGCCGTGCCGCGACACCAGGACCCGTAGCTCGCCTTTTTGGTGCTTTGATGCCAAAGGGGGAGAGAGTCAGGGGGAGAGTAGAGCTAGAGAGAGCTCGTATTTGCAGGACTTTGATTATTTTGTATCTCATTTGATGTTAGTTCATGGATATGTACATTTGACTCTTGAGTATGCTGTGGTTTGAGACATATCTATGAATTTCGTTTGAGCCGTTGAGCTCTTTGGTCCTTTTGCGAGTTTGCTTGAGTTTTCTTGTTTATCCTTCTCTCTCTCTTGTTATTTTTATATTTGTGTTGTCATCAATCACCAAAAAGGGGAGATTGTAAGCATCTAGGCCCTTGAGGTATGTTTCGGTGATTAATGACAACCGTTATTGTGACTAATGAGTTTGTGCAGCTTAATGAATTATTATCGCTCATTGGATCATATGTCAAAGAGGCCCCTAAATTTCGTTATTCAAAAAGGCGATCTCGGTATTCAATTCAAATATATATAACAAGACTAAGGATCTTTCTAGTTCTAAGTGTCACAAGGTTGAGAAGGACACACTTAGATTAGTATAGGTTTTATAGTTTTGTAGTGGTCGCACTATTAAGAGGGGTTAAGGCCAAGTAACTTGAGCATGTACATGATCTTTCAAAAATGGATGCACACTATGGTCACTCAGGTTCCTAGAAACTCAAATAAGTGGTTCTCAACTCATATCTCAAGAATATTTGGATTTCATTCAAGACTCAAATCAGAAAAGGCAAATACAGAAAAAAAAACTCTATACACCGGTTTAACCGACGCTTACAGATTTCTATACGTCGGTTAAACGCAGTGATCAATGTCTGGACAGTGTATACACCGGATTAACCGACGCTATTCAAAATTAACGTCGGTGCAATTGTCCAGAGGGTTGGTTTTCCAGGGTATTTCAAGCTTATACTCACCGGTTAAACCGACGATGGGATTTGAGTTAACGTCGGTGCAGTTGTTCAGTGAGATGGAATTTCAGTTGATCGGCAGGACAACTACACTCATCGGTTAAACCGATGAAGGATCGGTCAATTAGTCCAAACAGTAACGGCTAGTTTTTGGAAAGGGCAGTTGATGTTCACCGGTTAAACCGACGATGACTTTTGGAGGGACGTCGGATTAACCGGCGTTAGGGGTACTTTTCTGGCAGTTTTTCTCCAACGGCTCTATCCGCGTGAGCTGCCTATATATACCCCTCCAATGGGTCATTTTGCTACTCTTGACACCAGGCAACATCCATACACTCATTCTATAGTCAAGAGCCACCTTGAGCTTCATCTTCCAATCATTTGATCATTCAATCATTCAAGAAGCAAGGCTAAGGACTTGAGTAGAGAGAAGCTTGTGTGCATCCGTTCTTGGTGATCGGTTCTTGCTCAAGTGAAGGCCCTAGCTTGTTACTCTTGGTGATTGGCATCACCTAGGCGATCTTGGTGATCGAGGTGTTTCTCGCGGAGCTTGCCAAGGATTGTGGGAGCCCGGAGAAGAAGATTGTACGTGGCTTGAGCTCCACCACGCCGGGATGGTGAACGGAGACTCTTAGTGAGCGCCCACGTCTCAGTGACATGGGAGGTGACAAGACTCTTAGTGAGTGTCACAACGTGGATTAGGGGTGTGTGCCAACACATCAATACCACGAGAAAAAATCCGGTCATCTCTTGCCCACTCTTTTCATTCAAGCATTTACTTTCATGCAATTTATTCATGTGCTTGACCTTAGAGATCATAACTTAGCTCTACCTTGCTTAGCTTTATATCTTGTTGTATCTCTCATAGCTTGTGTAGGTTGCTTAGTTATCCGGTTGGTGAATTGGAGCCTTACTAGCATTGCATAGGTTAAGGTTGTTTTATTTTGTTTTAGAAATTTGAAAAAGGCCCAGTTCACCCCCCCTCTTGGTCCATCGATCCTTACACCAGCAAGGTATATATCACCGGTTGATCCGACGCCACAGAATTGAGTGCGTCGGTTAAACCGAAGATACAGAGCCTGCAGCACGTGAACAGCAGCACCGGTTGATCCGACGAGAAGGTTTGAATAGCGTCGGATCAACCGACAGTAGTGCACCGGATCAACCGACAAAATCAACTTCTGGCGTCGGTGCAGTTGTCTAGAGGGGCAACAAATCGACAAGTGCAGAACATCGGTTCAACCGACTAAAACACCGACAAGCACCGGATTAACCGACATAGGCAAAATCAAAGCACCGGTGCAGTTGTCCAGAGAAGTCGCAAGAAGAAATCAACAATGCACCGGATGAACCGACGCTGAGAGAAGTCGATACACCGGTGCAATAGAAGAACAACAGAAAGCTCAAACACAGAACAGCCTACCCACCGGTTGAACCGACGCATATGAGCTCAACCGTCGGTTTAACCGGTGCTAGAGAAAACTCTGTCCAGAAACGTTTTTCAGCCTGCGCCTCGTCAAGAACTCGAAGTTTGATGGATCAAATCATGTCCAAACCTTACCAAAATTTGCAGGCACCATCATAAAGCCCTTGTGGACGTACCCACAAAAGGAATCGACGATTCACTCCATGGTTTGAGAGGAATCGACGAAAAACCGAGCAAGAGCGGGGTTTTCTAAAAACTCTGTTCTTGAGGGATCGCGACTCACGAGGGTATTAGCACTTGGCTAGGGTGATTCAGGTCGCAAAGAAGATCCTCAAGGAACACAGCAACATGTGAGTGAATCCCGGGAACAAAGAACTCAAGAACTTGGAGGAATCAAGCACCAAAAACTCCAAAAGACATGATACCGGATTCAATTTAAAAGCCCCGAGGGCACAAGGAGGGAAGGGCCTCTTTTCCCACACAATCTCCTTACAAGAACTCAAAAATCCATGGCCTAGAACATCTCATAGAGAAGAGAGGGAGGAAGGAACAGAGAGGGAGAGAAGGAGCGGGCGCCTGGGCTCTTCTGTCTTCTGAGCACTATCGCTAGGCCACCAGGGAGAGAGGGGGCACTGGCCTTTTTGTTCCCTTGGAGCAGCGACCCCACTCCCTGTTGGCTCCCCTTTCTTTCCCTCCAAGACTTCCTCTAAAGACTAGGATACCCCTAAGTGTTAAAATTAAACTAGAAGGCCCTTAGGGGCAAAACCGGAAAAGATACATTGAAGACCGTCCGACAACTGTGACGACTTGGAGAAGTTTGCTTCGACCCAACGCAATCCCTCTGATGTCGTCACGCGTCCTTCTGGAATCTTCACGGGGGCAGTTTTGGGAAAACTGCCGAAACTGAGTTCGGAGGCGGTTTTGACAAAAAAATTTTGGGTTTTGGTACTGTAGCACATTTCGTTGTTACTTGACAAATAATGTCCGATCATGAACTAATTAGGTTTAAAAGATTCATCTCGTGCTAATCAATTAAACTATATAATTAGTTATTTTTTTCAACTATATTTAATGCTTCATGCATGCGTCCGAAGATTCGATACGACGGGTACTGTAGAAAAATTTTTGAAAATGATTTTTTGTGGCTGTTTGCAGGCTGCAGTAGCTATCACAACTAGCAGCTACTGTTGCTACAGTAGCAGAAGTGAACGGTGAAGAAGGATGACCGTGAAGAAGGATATGTGGTGAACCGTGAAACCCAACAATCGCAAGGATCATTTGATACTCTGATTCAAGTCTAGGAGCAAGATGTTTGACTCAGGTAGTGTTCGATACTGATTATTTTTCGGCCGTTGTTGCAGCACGCAGTTGCTAGAGGCTATTGTTGGTAGCTACTGCTACAACGGCAGCTGTAGCGGCAGAAAAAAAAATCAATACTCTCCGTCCCCAAAAACTAGTCGTTCTAATATTTTAGGACAGATTAGTGGGCAAGAGAAAAGACTATTATACTCTCCATTAATAGCCATCATTTTTACATCTTAGGGCATGTTTGGCAGCACTCCAACTCCAAAAAAAAAAGCTCCACTCCACCAACTCCATATTTTTTCAGCTCCACTCCACCAACTCCAGAAAAACAAGAAGTTGTTCAACGTGTTTGGCTGACTCCAGTTCTAGAAATAGGAGCCACTAGGAGGAATAGTCTTTTTTGCCCTTTCCTTCCTTTTTCTCAGCGCCCATCATGCTGCCGCCTCCATCCTTCCTGACTCGGTCCTCCTTGATTGCAACAGACAGGCGAGCTCGCGCCACACATGAGCTCGCCGCACCATGGGACACGACCAGTGGCGGAGCCAAAAATTTACGACTGGGTATACCAAACATAAATTTTTTAAGCTAATACGCAATATAATGGACGATAAGTTACAACGGCCATAACAAATCCATAATCGCATTGTTCGGCTGCTGTTGTGGTTGCCACCGCCGCTTTGCTGAATGGCTGCCTAGGCACACAGAGGCATACCCCTGGCGCCGCCCATGGACACGACCACACCGGCAACCAACCCGATGCGCCTTCGTTCTTGCCGCTGGACTCGAACACAAGCACGAACTTGTGCACCAGCGAGCACCCTAACTATGGACGATCCTACAGACCTAACAGACTCGAACGTGAACGCCTACCGCACGCACACGCGAGGTTCTCGGCACTGACACGACGCGCACACGCCACGGCCACACCATGGCGTGGTTTATTCCAACACATAGCACATAGCGAAATGAGAATAGTAGTTTTTTCTGGTTGGAAAAGCTTAATAACAATATTTCACTTGGTTGCTACACGGACAATCTGTTCCTCTGAACAAAGGGTTGTGCATTGGTGATGCAAAAAACATCCAATCTCTTCATGCAACAGGATACATGAACAAAAAGTCTCTGCTCAAAACTATTTTTACGTGGGTACAAAATAGACATGGGCTACAGGGTTAGCGAAGCATCGAGAACAAATCCACATGGTAAAGAACTACTGCTTCGTCCAGAAATCAGAACACGGACGAGAGCACCGCGGAGAGCATGAGCGCGACGCTACCACGGTACCTCGTCTGAAGCTTGAAGCCATCATCGGCCATGGTGTCGCTCGTCGGAGTGCCGCAAGTCTGGCCGCGCCACGGCCCGGGCCACGGCCACGCCCGGCGCCAGTGCAGGCCCGTGGCCAGCACCAACCACTTGGGTGCCCTCAATGGTGCTAGGCCAGTCGGTGCCGGCGGGATAAAGGGGTCCAGCCCCCCATGGAAGGAGCCATTCCTACCATAGATTTGAAGAAATTGTGAGGGAGAAGAAGAAAAATTGAAGGAAATTAGAAGGAATTAGGCCACAATATCTACACTGGAAGGAAAATCATCATCTTGGGAATCCATTCCGCATGAGAGATGAGGCCACCGCCGACGAACCTTAGAGGGCATGCCTAGGGTTTGGGCGGCGGCGGGAGAGGTGAGGTCGAGAGATGGGGGAGGCCCAGGGGATGGGGGAGATGCACGGATAGTTCGGTTCTTTTTTCTTAAGTGGTACGTTGTGTAAACAGTCGCAGAGGTGCGTAATTTTGCCCAACCTCCATGTGGATGTTCATAACAGGTGTTTTTGGAGCACCCCTTTAGGAGCTCCAAGAAAAATATGGAGTTGGCCCCCAACTCTAGGTTTTTTTAGAGTTCGAGTTGCTGGAGCTAGGCGTGTTTGGTATGGCATGTTGGTGGAGTTCTTGGAGTGGAGCTCTCCCCAATACCCCCTTAGTTTTCATTGAAGACAAGACAATAGCATGTCACTGAGCTACTAGATCATATTGGGTTGCCAGACAGACAACCACATTTACAAAACAAATAGGAGAAAGCCAAGCTAGACCAAATGAGTCAGTACACAATATGGAAGTCTAAACCAAATAGATCTCCTTTTGATAATGACTACTGGCTCCCCTTCCTTGGGTCTCTTGCTTGTTGGTTTCTTTCTAGATGGATCCTTACCAAAAACTGTATAAAGATCCTTAGTGCAATCCAAAATTTTCTCTCCGGTAAGTGGAATTGGTGCTGGCCTAAACTCAGTACTACCAAATTTATCAACATCAAACATAAATGGGTGGCCTTTCTGCAAGAACCTAGGATGACCCATATACAAGTCTTGCTACCATTACCAAGTTGAATTGAAGATGTATAGGAGTGGCAATCAGGACATGCTTCACCTGTTGTGACAAACCTAGATGCATATCCTAGCCCAGAGAAATCAGTGATAGTCCACAACACTAGGAAGCTAAGATTATAAAGCTTCGCCATAGTGAGCATCAAAATCTAAGCTTTCAAGATCTTTAGATTGCCTGATTATTTCAAAGCATCAAGCTGATTCTTGCAGATTCAATGAAATAAACAGTAGTACCCCCCCCCCCCCCCCCCCAAAATGTATCAACATATAATTGCAACTGGAGCAGTCAAATTTTCCATGATTTCTACATCTTCAGTGCATGAACCTTTTCCATTCAACTCTCAAGAGGTAGCTCCAAACTCTAATACGAGGCGCACAACAACCCAAAATAACCATCATCAAACAGTAGGCAACATGAAGAAGGGTAAATAAGAGACTGAATTCTGTTTAGTGATAGCCATCATCTATTGAGATTGGAGATTTATAACAGGCATACAGGCTTGAGGGTAGGAACAAACTGCAGATTGATGTTGCAATAATAGTCAAGTGCTGAAGAAGGGGAGATACTACAACTAAACTACTTCACTTTAATGACAACACTTGTAACTACTACCATCATCAAACAGTAGGCAACATGCAGAGGGGTAAACGAGAGACTGAATTTTGTTTAGTGATATCCACCATCTATTGAGATTGGAGATTTATAATAGGCATACAGGCTTGAGGGTATGTTAAACTGCAGATTGACGTTGCAATAACTGTCGAGTGCCGAAGAAGGGGAGAGACTACAACTGAACTACTTTACTTTAATGACAAAGGTACAAATACTATGACAGCTACAGACAGGAGAGAGCAGTTCTGCTTGCAATGACATGGTGGTGTGAGAGCTCTATCCATCACTCCTTGTCTCATTTCCTAATCATGCAAAAAAAAATCATGCATGCAGGCTTTAATTAAATCAAGCATGAACCATTCCGGGGAAAAATTGTTCAATTTGATATGGCTAAAGTCCAATTACTCCCTTTAAGTATGGCCAAAGTCTGGATAATCACTTAACTATCTCTTGGTTAAATTTAGCCCCTAAACTATGTCATTTTGTTTAATTTACCTCCCAATAAGATTTTCCTTTTTTTATTTCTTCCACATACAAGTGTAATCTTATTTTAAGATTTTGTAGAATTGTAGTTGGCATCACAATGTATGTCAAAAATATATTATAAATTTTTCATCATTATTGTTTCAATAATTTGCATCATAAGGGTTAATTTATTATTAAATATTATACCCTATCATAATATGATGAAAAATTATTGACATATTAATTTTTCTAAAATATGTTATGATGTCTGTTATCATCCAACAGAATTTTAACTCAAGACTTCGCTTGCGCATGGATAAATAGAAAGTAAATTGAACCAAATGACATAGTTTAGGGGGTAAATTGAACTAAGAAATAGTTAAGGGGTTATCTGGACTTTGAAATACTTGAAGGGAGTAATTGGATATCTTCCCAATATTTCGTCATATTGGAGTTTAGAAAATTGTTCCATATGTACTTATGTTGATAATTGTACTAATAATTGTTGAATCAATAATTTGGTTTGTCATTTTATAGAAAATAAACGCCTAGATCTGATGCACTTGATGCGTCTTTTCCAGATTTTGTACGGTATAAACTACCATGTGCTACCGAAAGTCCACCACCATGGTTGAAAACGCATTACAAAAACCCATCATGCGTACATTATTTTTCTCTCACGTGTCACTCATGTCACGTTCTTTTCTTTTTGAACAAATTCATGTCTTGCCACGTTAGTGGAAAAGGAACAGCCATTTTACCTCTCATGCACCCATGTCCCATCATTAGGGAGAAAATAATTGTTACTCCATAATATAAGGAGGCAATTATCTGTATGTCATCGGGAAATATAGGTGATCCCCTATCTGCCATTGCAAATTATCATATCCCTTGTATGCCATCGTTTATAATTTTTCATATGCTACATGCCATTGCCATTAATTTCCGTAACAGATCTATTAAAAGATATGGGGAAAAGACAATAACACCGCTATGTAGGATGAAACATATTTCTGGCTTTCATCTCTTCCATGCCATTAGAAACAAAAATAATATACTCCCTCCTTATAGGATTTAGATGTCGTTTTGGACAAGGTTTGAGTCAAACATTGAGAATATAAATCACGAATAACTTTCAAGTTATTAAGTTTGAAAAAGTGAATATCATATGAATAAATTTGTCTTAAAAAACGCTTTCATAAAAATAAACATATATCATTTTTCAACAAATATTTTTATAAAAATAAGCAGTCAAAGTTATGCTTTGGAGACCGTGTCGCCGTCCTAAACGTCATCTATTTCCTATATGGAGGGAGTATATTGACATGGTTATTTTATCAAGAAATAGAGGGAAAACATGATGACCCAACAGCGAACAGTACATAAAAACAACGTGCACCAACCTTGTAGTGTTGTATTACGAGTACTGAACTAGTGATCCCTTGCCTGTTCGTCTGTCCATGCCATGTCTTCCAACAATCCAAGCACAGGCACGACAAGAGAAAAACAGAGGCAGACACTGCGCTGCTGCCTGACGGGCCCGTCGTCGCCGCCATGTCTCGGGCAGGAAGCTCGAGCTCACAGTCGCGGCTCTGCTCTTGTTCCGGTCGGACGAGTACTCCTGTCCTGTCCTCCCCTCAGCAAACGGACGCGCGACGCGAAGCGTCATGCCACCCCGCGGGCCGCGGCGCCCGTCGACGCGCCAGAGCGTGACGCGGCCGCCTCCTGTACGCGCGTCAACGCGGGGTGGGAGCGGGCTAGGGCTGGAAAAATAGCTCGTGGCTCCTAACTCGGCTCGGGCTCGGAACGGCTCGGCTCGGCTCGGAGCAGCTCGCGAGCCTCAAACGAGCCGAGCCGAGCCAAATTTTTTGGCTTGCAAAAATAGCGAGCCGAGCCGAGCCGGCTCGTTCAGGCTCGCGAGCCGGCTCGCGAGCTCGACCCAATACAGTTTAAGAATAATTTCACGATGATTGATGAATTAATTCTTCATCATTAGTGGTATAAATTAATATTTATACACATAACAAAGCAATTTGTATGTACATAAGAAATATATGCCAAATAATTATTGTTATCATTCAAAAAAAAGTAAATTAATTTATTTTGAGTTTAGTTCACATTGTTTAGTGTGGCTCGCGAGCCGGCTCGAGCCGGCTCGCGAGCCGGCTCGAGCCGGCTCGCGAGCCTCCACCGAGCTGAGCCGAGCCTGATTTTTTGGCTCGCAAAAATAGCGAGCCGAGCCGAGCTCGTCTCGTTCACTTGCCGAGCCGAATCGAGCCGAGCCGAGCTCAGCTCGGCTCGGCTCGTTTCCAGCCCTAGAGCGGGCCACTGCGGCGGGCAGCGCAGCAGGGCGGCGGGACGCGGCGGGAGGCAGCGGCCGCAGCAGGGCGGCGCTAAAAATGTCCCAGCACAAAAAAATTGACGGTGTTAACTGTTAACATTAGAATTTAATGGCAACAGTACGTAAGGGTGAAAAATTATAAATAATGATATATAAAGAATGTGATAATTTTCAATAGCGCGTAGGAGATCATTTTATTTTCTAATGACATACAGGAGGGAAAATGACTATTTGAGAGATTAGTGGTGGAGCGAAAAAATTGTTATACCCTCATTCATTCACCGTGGCCGCCCTCCGAGATGTGTTGTAGGCTTGTAGCCTGTACAGTGCGCAGGCGAGGTCCACGTGCTGACTGCGCTGACGAGTGACGAGGGAGTACTGAGCAGGTGATCGTGGCGCAGGGAGCGATAGCGGTTGAGAGAGAAACCGACCAGTAGCGCGGCTCGGGGTTTGATCAGCATCAGCCCGCGGGCTCATGGCACACGATGAAAGTTGTTGTTGGGCTTTTTCTGGACCGTGATTCCGGTTGAGATTGAACTGCTTGCTGATGAATGGCCCAATAAGTAGCCTAGATGGATGGAATATAATAAGATCGTCGGCATAGAAGTTATCCTCAATATATTGCACAACTTATGCTCTTACTGGGTGAGTGCAAGAGGTAAAAAAATCAAAAATAAAAGATGCAAATATATTAAATAATAATAATAATAATTGAATATAACATTGCCGTCCCAAATATACTGAGATCCATTGAACCCGTAAATACATCATCAAATCCAAATCCAACTAATAAATATACAAACAAATGTGCAGTAATATCTACTTTATATTCTTGCCAATGATGCGGCAAGATAATATTTTACATTTGCAGGAAGTAGTTTCCAATAGGCATTCGCTTCCGACACCAGCACATCGATGTATTCTCTCACTGCTTGAGTACATCCTTGAATTCACTAAACACACGAGGACACATTGGAATACATATAGTTGTTAATGATTACGTTGTGCGGAGAGAGGACAGTAATCTGAACATCTATCCTCAACTGTTATTCTCATCAATTTTCTTTTTATTTTCTTGTATTTCCAACAAGAAACAGAATGTAACCGCGCAGCGCTATGAGCGCAAGGGCACACGTCAATCACTAGCATACTTTGTTTAGTACTCCCTCAGTTCTAAATTATAATTTGTTATTTTTTTATCTCAAATTTAACCACTCGACTTAACCAAAAAAGTTTATCCAGATTTTGGAGAATCTGGACAGGAACATGGCAGCATTTTGAAACCGTTGATGAAATTCACTCATCTTTAACCCAAGGACTCTTGCCCAATCTAAAAAAAAAAACCCTCCACCACCACCTAATTAATCTTTGTGGCCTATCAACAAAGGTTGTGCCATGGATTTTGATTGAAATATTATGTGTCCAATGCATAACTCTGGACCAATATTCTGTTTATACTCTAAATTCGTATTCAAATTTCAATTCAACCAACTCTATTTGATCATTATTGGATAAATTTATTTCGTCCTACTGGTGAATAGAGGACTTTTGTACCCATATAATGGGCAAACCTTGCTATAATCACACGTTCAAATTCAAAATTGTGTCCTAGCACTCGTGCAGGAACAAAAGTGCAAAACAAAACACAGTTGCCCACCGGAGGCTTTCAAGCATTCTACTGGCCGGCAGCCGTTGCCGGGCTAGCGCCCGCGCCGCGGCGGAGGGCCCTGGTGTAGTTGACGATGGAGTTGAGGCGCTGCAGCTTGAGGTCCTCCCGGAACTGCCGGATGAACAGCTCCGCCCGCGCGTTCAGCGCCGCTTTCCCCTCCAGTGCTTCCTCCACTCCCCGCCGGCACGCTCGCGCGCGCTGCACGATCGACTCCGCCACCGTCGCCGGTCGCTCCGCTACCGCTGTTGCCTCGGCAGCGGCGGCGGCGGCGGAGACCACAGCTGGTGGCGGTGACGATCGCCGTGCCGGCCCTTGAGCCTCCCCCGAGCAGACGGGCTTGTCCTTCCCGGCTCCAGCCACTTCCTCATCAGTGGCAGCGCTCTCGGAGCTCGCCGGCGCCCCGGGGGCCGCTGGTTCCGCGACGGCCGGTTGCTGCTGCTGCTGCTCGCCTTCCAGCTCCAGGGACGGGTGGTAGCCCTCTTCGAAGGGGTCGGAGAACATGGAGAAGGACCGGAGCCGGCCGAGGACCATGGACGACGCGCTGCGGCAGAACCTCCGCGTGGACGCGGCCTGCTCCCCGCGGGAGGTGACCACGATGGCGCCGACGAGCACGTTGCAGAACAGGAACAGCGCCGCGCCGGGGCTCATCCATGCCGGCAGCGGCCACCACCACAAGTTCTCCATCGCCATGAGCATGCAGCTCCTCCTGGCTGCAGCTCCTCGTCACAAACTGGGGCTATTATTAGCTACAATTAGTTGCTCGTCAGGCTGCACAATAAGTGAAGAGATCACCAGAGCACCAGCATATATAACAAGCAGGCTGCAGAGACTTTCATGGCAACCAATCCACGCCCAGTGATGCATTCTTGCAGTTGTGCTGTCAATTATTATAAGAAAAGATAGAGCGTGTGATGAGAGCTTGTAAAAGGTTCTTTTCTCCAGAAATGAAAACTCGTAAAGGATGCTCCAACCAACAAAAGCCGCGGTTGCCGAAAGATGGATGCCCCAGCGTTTCTTTTGTTAGCTTCCGATCCCTCCGCATCGTGCATGTGTAGTTCGTGCAAGTTGGAGGAAGAACGAGTTGAGCTCTATTCTTTTTGCCGCAGCTGCAGCCTGCAAGAAGATTCCCCATGAGGTTAACAATGGTTAGCTCAACCTGCGTGATCTTTGCCATTTACTGACTTTTACGAAGGTATGGTTAGCATGCTTGATACTGTGTTCGTCTTTTTACCTAATTATTAGTGGATTCGTCGCATAGGATCCTACTTAGCTTTGGTTTGCATTGTCCACTATATTATATATCCAGGCAGGATTGTGCATGTTGACGCATATGCTTAGTCGCTAAGCATCGGAAGGAGATCGATACGTAGGCATGGCCGTATACATTCTGTCTTTGGGATGACAATCTCCGGAAAACCTCGCATTGGTCCAGCATAAATAAATATAAATATAAATATATATATATATATATGTGTGTGTGTGCCGGCCCCTAGCACTTTGAAGGCGCATTAATACTGGTTGGTGTTACCTATCGATACAAATACCAGTTGAGCATATTTAAATTTAATTTAGTACAGGATGGTAATAGCAACTGGCACCACTTGATGTTACCAGCCTGTATATTTACCTATACTAATGCGAGTCCACACCGTTTACTTTGTTCAAAAAAGATCCACACAATTTATATTAACCCATCTTCCACTACAAGCCGGAGTCAGCATGGTCGGAAAGAGCTCCCACTACTCCAGCGCCCCCCTCCTCCAAATCACCGCCAGTTCAAAATGGCCATCACTGCCGATTTTAGGGGTCTGTTGAATTTATATTGATGATGAAAGAAGGGTCCATCACCGCTGGTTCCAGAACCGGCAGTATTGGCCCCGTCATGAAACAAAATAAGAGCAGACGCCATAGTCTGCATGTGGTGACAGTCTTGTTAGAGCCTAGTAATCCTCCCTGTTCGGGTGTATGACAGTGCCCAATTTTTGGAGCATCTGGTAGTTATCCAGGGGAACCCGATAGCCCAAGGTAAACGGCAAAACTAGATCTTCTCTTGACTTTGGTTCTGAACCTTAGAAAATCCTCTTTATCCTTCTATCCTACACAAGTGTGTGTGTCCTTAGATGAATCTGAATCCGTAGATAGTATACTCATATTTCTCTGTGGATACGATACCCTGGAATACTCTGGGTGAAAGCTATAGCGGTATCTGTGCGCTTGCGGATTTATTCGTGACGTTACAAAATACGAACACTAATTCACTACAAAAAATCTAGTGATACATGACGTTTAAATTTCGTCACAGATCACTAAAAACCGTCATAAAGCAGTATCTATGACGATCTCAAATAGCGTCATGTATCGAGTGTCACAGATCACATCTCATGACGTTTCTTAAATTTTTGTCATAAATTGCTTGATCCATGATGTTTCGAAAACGTCACAGAATGTTCCTGGCCCCCAAAGCCCAACCCAAACCCATTTTTTATGATGAAAATAAACGTCATAAATAATATAATTTTCGTCACAAATTCAATTGCCATGTCATGCATTGATGACGTGGCGGATGACGTGGCTGGTGACTTGGCAATGATGTGGATAGCAATGATGACGTGTCAATTGATGTGGTCAATGACATGGCTACTGACATGGCAATTACGTGGAAAATGGTGTTGACTTGGCAAGTGACGTGGCATTAGACATGGCAGGTGACGTGACAAATGACATCAGCAGTACAACCCATGAGTAGATGGACCCAATTCAGAGTGGGCCACCAAGTTGGGCCTGATTTCAGCCCAAGATTAATTATCAGCTAATAAAATTTCAGCCCAAGAACAAGATTTTCAATCCAAAATTCACAGTAACATCTCCAGCCCAAATTGACATGAAGGTTTGCATGACTTACAGTTTTTCCATCACAGTCAGAACTTGTAAATTCCAAGACTTTACACAATGGACCAAAAACAACAGAAGTTCAATTTCATCAAGAATATGAACCAGCAGCAGAAAAGTTTGGTTAAACTTGGACCAAAAGGTAACAATCCAACAAAATATGAAGCTGCAGCAGCAAAGTTTGTTTTTCCTGCAAAAGATGAAGCTCACCCAAAAGCTACCAGACCACCTTATGCTCAGATTTCTCCATTTTGGCGAAGCAGAAGCTCAACTTTCTTCTCCAACTCAGCTTGCTTCTTCCAATTCTCCTCTTGGTCTTTGATCCGTGCTTGTTCTATTTCCTGGACTTGCTTTGACAGACCATCCATTTCTTCACGCTGGTTGTTGACGATCGATAGGAGCTCAGAATTTGTTCTTCTCTCCACCTGGATGAAGCTCCAGGATCCAGGATAACACAAGCATGATATGTATCAGATAACACAAGCATGGTATTTTAGAAAAGGCAATGCAACACTTACTGGATGAAGCTCCAGGATCCAGGATTTGGTTCCACCAGCAACAGAACATGCACACCAAAAGTAAAGAAAGACCAGAGTTAGAGGTGAGCACAACAGCAATGAGTAGTGAGATGAATAACTTCCTCTTCCTAGAAGCTAGAGAAGGCACCGACAAAGAAGCTTGCACCCATCAGCAGGCTCTGCATCTATGAAAAAGCTTTGGCTGGTAATAAAGAGCTATCAGATATCTCTTGTATTTAAAAAGTCAATATTTAATATTTGAAAAAAAATCGTATATCAGATTTATAGTTTTTTTAGTTAATTAGCATGTGTTACATAAGGATTAGCACCAAAAGAGACACAAGCAGGGAGGAAGCTAAGTGAACAGCAACTATAGCTATACGAACATGAGCATATACTAGAACATCACTTTATTTGTTTGCTACTGCTGCCATCGACCAAAAAGAAGAACGACAAGCAAGTAGAGCTGAAAATAAGTTGTTTACCTTTCTGCTTACTGCTGCGCTAGCTGTTGAACTAAATCAAAGGCAGCTTGCTACATGTTATTACACTTAACGCCAACAGATCGAGCACCCTGGACATTTGACTAAGAGATCAAGACCTACACTAACAGATCAAGCACGAACAGGGCAAGGCCTATCAGGTCAAGCATGAACAAATAAAGGACAAAAAATAGACTCAGCTATTGATTACAAGAAATTTGGAGCCCACCCGCACAGACCTGAACCCTTGAACCAATCCATGGAGTGGTGCCTCGGCACCCAAAATATTTAGGCAACCATTCAAATTAGATGTATAGCAGATGAAAAAAAGGGGGCAACAAAAAAGGAATCGAGCGGGGGAGGGAGGCAGGTGCGAGACAGGGAAGGACCTCGCATCCGAAGGAGGAGAGTGCAGTGGAGGTCTTGACGCGTCCCTGTCCCTGTCGCCGGGTGTCGTGCAGCGACCTCACCTCATGCTCCCATCGATGTTGGGGCTGCCATCACCGGATCCGATGGGGTTGGGAGCTCCGCTGCCGCGCCGCGCATGCCACAGCCCGCGCACGGCACGTCCTCCCCAGATGAGGACCGGCGCTTCCCGCGGCAGCGCCCTCCTCTACAGCGAGCGGTGCACAGGGCGGTTGGCCCTGCGGCAGTGCCTACCACGGCATGGAGCACACGCTCGGGGAGCAGGCGAGATGCGGCCACGGTGGCTCACTTGCAGCCCTGGGAGTGGAGTGGCCAGCGCGCGGGGATAGGCGATGGGAGCGGTGCGGCACGGAGCCGGAGAGATCGCATGAGGAGGGCTCACTTGCAGCCCTGGGAGTGGAGTGGCCAGCGCGCGGGGATAGGCGATGGGAGCGGTGCGGCACGGAGCCGGAGAGGAGATCGCATGAGGAGGGAGGGGCGGCGAGGAAGGACGGCTGGAGGAAGGGGATCTGAGTGTAAAAATAAGCCATATGAAAATTATCTAGTAAATAGCAATTTACATAAAAAATGGCATTAAATGAAAGATCATGATTTTAAAAAAATTCAGAAAAAAAGCATCGGATTTGGAGTTGTTATGAGGTATAAATACCAACTACAAATTTTAATTCTGGATTAAAAAGAGAAAATGAGTCACACATGTACTGTTCTTCATCTCAGTTCACGTGGAGTTTTGTTTAAGTAACGTGGAATTTGTTTAAGTAAATTTAATACTGTCAACAACAACAAATCGTCCAGTGGTGCAGTGGTAATGGATGTTTTGTCGATGCGCTAGGTCTCGATTCGAGTCCGCTCGCCAACCTTTGTGCAATTTTAATTCCTTTTATTCTTATTATTTGAGTCCAAAAAATTGTAATGTGCATCAGTACCATATGCATACATTTGGTGCGGTGGTAGTGCTGCTGGATCCTAAGCGTGTGGTCTGGAGTTCGAGTGTTGGATATGCCAAATTGTTTTGAACGCCCAGATTTATTTTTCCCTAGGGCCATACAGACATAGTGGTTGGTCCTAGGAAAAAAAAACCACGACGAACTGGGCTGAGTCTGAGCTGCGCCGGCCGTAGCAAGAAAGTGGCCTTTTTTTTCATAATTTTCAGATTTTAGAGAGAAGCAAAATTTCAAAATTGCGAAATTAATAATAAATCGTGCCTAAAAATTGTGAAATTTGATGGTAACCTAAAATGAGAATGTATAACCTGTCTTGCATGGAAATGGTAGTTTTAAAGATAAAAAACTCATAGAATTGAATTTTGAAGAGAGGTACTTTTCAAATAATTTGAATTTTTAGGGCAATCAAACTACCTTAAAAAGTCAGCAAACATTCAAGGTGTGCTCCTTATAAAATTATCTACATCAAGGTATTTCATCTGGAACATTTGTATGGAAAATTACTGAATTTAAAATTCAAGGTTCCAAATTTGCTTCGCATTTAATTATTTTCACCTACATTTGAAAGTATTTCACCAAACTTCATATGAGATTACTTGTACATGCTATTGATCCATAATTGGCATTAAATAAATACTACTAAATGGAGTATGAATTAATGACAATTTCTATTTTCACTCTTTGAGGGTTATAGAGATTAATCATAGTAATTAGGCTCAAGGTTGATTCGTGACGATTTTTATTTTCATTCTATGATGTTTTCAGAGGTTTGTCACAGAAACTGGGCCCAAATTAGAGCCCGTATGGGCTATTTGCGAATATGTGATGAAAATTCATAAATTGTCATAGATCCTATTTGTTTATGACGGCTTTCGTAAACGTCACAAATAAATCGTCATGGATTAAAGGATTTCTTGTAGTGATTCTTGTTAGTAGTTCCCTGTCTTTGATCATGTTAGTCTTACCTTCTTACCTTTTGCTTGATTAGCTTTTGTTATGGGTAAGTTAAAAGGAAAAACAAAACAAAAATTAGTTATCCTGTGTTAGTGCTAGTTAGTTTTATTTCCCGCTTTTCTAGCTATTTATTTTATCTATGCACTAACCCTTGTTTTACGAGTTCTTGAGGTGTTTTTGCTTTCCAGCAGTTTTACTCTCATTTTCGTTCATGCGTTAGTGCAAGTGAGTTTTTGGTTGTGTTTTTCTTTATCGAGCTTCCGCGTGTGTGTTTCGGCTTTTGTGTGTGGGTATTCCGAGTGCCGATAGCCGTCCTTAGCTATGTGGTACCGATACTCACTGTTTTTCGAAATCAGATTTGGGGCTCCCATTTACCCCCCCCCCCTCTAGTCCCTTGTTCGGTCCTTCAATTGGTATCAAAGCCGGTTAAGGATCATTCCACCTTAAATGGTTCTTGATATGCGAAGATGACATGGAGCGCGGTTTAGGAAAGCCGCCGTTCTTCGATGGAACAAATTATCCCTATTGGAAGATTCGCATGTCCGCATATCTCCAAAGCATCAGCTCACGTGTTTGGGAGATCTGTGAGGACGAACGTTACAAAGTTCTTGCTGCTCGTGTGGGTCAGGAGCAAATTGACTAGCACGAGGCAAATAGCAAGGCCTATAATGCGATCTTCTCTTGCCTTTCGCCTACTGAATTTGATCATGTTTCTCACCATGCTACAGCTCAAGAGATCTGGAAAACTCTTGAAAAATATAATGAGGGAACTTCCCTTGTTAAGACCAGACTCTTTGAGATGTACCGACGTGAGTATGAGAACTTTGTCCAATTGCTTGGAGTGTCGGTCGATTTGCTATTTTCTTGATTCCAGTTGATTGTGAACAAAATGCAGGCAAACAAGCCGCAACTACCCTATGACGATCATGAAAGAGCACTTAAGCTTCTACACGCTCTAGATCGGAGGGTTTGGGAAGTGAAGGTTTCTGCAATTCTTGACTCACCCAACTATGAAACACTCACTGTGGACAAACTCTTCAGCAAGCTCAAGTCAACGGAGATTGATCACCAGACTCGAGCCAAGCTCGATAATCCTTCTGCTAAGACCATGGCATTGGTCACAGGTATTGGTGGTTCAAGTTCTTTGACTAACACTTCACAATCCTTCTTTGCCTTGTCCTTTTTGGTTTCTGTTTCAGAAGAACAGCTGGAGGTACTGTTGACATTTCTTAACTTCGCTACCAGGTTTTGTGTCCCCCGCAACGGTGCCAGAAATGCTTGTTGGTATTTCTTAATGTAATCACTAGGAACGGGGGTGTTAAACCCATCCCTAGCAACTGCACCAAGAAATGCCACTCTCGTGGTATAGTCTATACGATTATAGAAGAGATCCGCAAGCGCACAGATATACCATTGTAGCATTTCACTAGGAGAGTAAGGGTATCGTTATTTATATTTTTCCAAAGGATGACAGTGGCAAAGGTATTGTACTTAACATTAATCATGACATTGTATCTCAAGTAATAAGCATAGCTCTGACAGGGGTAAGCCATGATAAAGGAAAGCAAGGGTAATGCAACACTGACACACAACCACACCCAAGGAGGAAGGAAGAAAAGAGAGAAAGAACAAAAGAACGAACTAACTACCCTATGTTAAGTTAGCTGGAGTTTAGGCTAGGTTAGAGGTCCTAGTGCCTCTATTCAAAGCGGAGGTTATGTCAGCACATGCTTAGGGCTGCAGGTGCCAGGAAAATGGGATAACGGGGAGAATGTCCCGCACCGGAGTACATCCAGTCCGTTACATCTTTGCACGAACTCCTACACTGTACCCGAACATCGGGGAGTGCACTAATCGCAACACAACTGTTACGAAGGACGGCCGGTGCTGTCACCACCTGTCGTCTACCCCAGTCACACCATGGAGCACGGTCCCGCATACCCGAGCACCACACCCCGTGTATGAGGTCACTACCCTAGTGTCGTCCCGGGTCTTCCAACCTTCAGATAGACAAGTAAAATGCTAGATCAACCCCGAAAAGGACAACAAACCATTATCCATAAACAGATCATCTGGCCTAACCATATTCTTAGCATAACTCATGAACGACCAGAGCATGGATTGATAAACTATCGAAATAGTAAAGCAACCATGGCAAAGCTCTATATTATGAATAGAAAGCTGACAGAATACAAAGCCATACTAGCAGTCGAGGATTGCTCAACGACCCCGAGGATGACTTGATTCGCTAAGGAAGAACTAGCCTAGCTCCACTACCTAAGCTTGAGAGCAAGAGAGAGCCTCCTTGGAGAGAATAGGTGTGAAGTGTGTAATGTGTGTAGAGGGGGGTGGAGGAGAGGCCTATTGGTTCTTGCCAAAAGCACATATGGAAGGTGATTAGGAGACTTGGCGGTGACTCTTCCTCGAAATGCATGTGGACTTGTTCCAGTCCAGGTTCAGCCGACCGAACCCCAGGTGGCGCCTCCCCGGCTCTACCTCCTTTGGCAGGCTGACATGTGGGCCCTGAGCCTTATCCTCTTGTGCATCTTGCTTGGCGCGCACGTTTGCTCTGCCAGATGGGCCCTCCTTGTAAGTGAGTGATGCCAGATGTAATCTTCACTATAGTTGTGTGGCGTCTTCATCGTGTTTTTGTCTTATTCTGCTCTTTCTCATCTGAAATGTATAATTCTCCAAAATAACTGTGGAGCTAGGTTAGTGATACAAATATGCGAGTAAGGTGTATAGTTTTCCTTTATTATTGAGTCTAGTTGACGGTCAAATTTTGCACTTAAGGACCGTCAACAGGTACTTGGAGATGATGAGCTAGTGTTGGTCATCAATCGGTTCTCGCGGTTTCACAACAACCGCATGAACTGTCGGCGTGGTGGTCACAAGGAGGGATGCTTCGGCTGTGGCGACCTTGACCATTGCCCCAACAAAGACAAGCATCAACCCATCAAGCCCAAGGACAAATGTGAGTACATCTATACCAAGCACAAAGACAAGCGTGAGCGCACCTCCAACAAGCACAAATCAAAAGGGAAGTGTTGGCGTTTCTTAACGTCGCCACCAGGGTTCGTGTTCCCCCGACAACGGCGCCAGAAATGTCTGGTGTCATCCCTTGATGTAATCACTAGAAACAGGGGTGTTAAGCCCATCCCCAGCAACCGTACCAAGGGACGCTACTCTCATGGTATAGTCTATACAGTTACAGAAAGATCCGCAAGTGCACGGATATACCGTTGTAGCATTTCACCCGAAGAGTAAGGGTATCGTTATTTATATTTTCCCAAAGAATGGCATTGGCAAAGGTATTATACTTAATAATTATCATGACATTGTGCCTCAAGTGATAGGCAGAGCTCTGACAGGGGTAAGCCATGATAAAGATATCAGGGATAATGCGACACAAACACACAACCACACCCAAGGAAGAAGGAATAAAAGAGAGAAAGAACAAAAGAACAAACTAATCTACCCTATGTTAAGTCAGTTGGAGCTTAGGCTAGGTTAGGGTCCTAGTGCTTCTATCCAAAGCAAAGGTTATGTTATAACATGGTTAGGGCTGCAGGTGCTAGGAAAATAGGATAGTGGGGAGAAGGTCCCACACCGGAGTACATCCAGTCCCGTTATCTCTTTGCATGAACTCCTACACCATACCCGAATGTCGGGGAATACGCTAAATGCAACACAGCTGTTATGCCGGACGGACAGGGCTGTCACCTCCTGCCGTCTACCCCAGTCACACCGCGGAGCATGGTCATATCCGAAGGATCCCGCATACCCGAGCACCACATCCATGTATGAGGTCACTACTCTAATGTCCCCGGGTCTCCCACCCTTCGGATGGACAAGTAAAATGCTAGAGCAAGCCCGAAAACACAATGAACTGCTATCCGTACTCGGATTATCTAGCCTAACCATATCCGAAGCATAACTCATAAACAAACTAAGCATGGATTGATAAACTATCAAAATAGTTAAGCAACCATGGCACAACTCTATATTATGAATAGAATCCTGACAAGTTGAATACAAAGCCATACTAAGAGCCGAGGATTGCTCAACGACCCCAAGGACGACTTGCTTCGCTAAGAGAAACTAGTGTAGCTCCACTACCTAAGCAAGAGAGCAAGAGAGAGAGCCTCCTTGAAAAAGTGGTGGAATGGGGGGGGGTGTGTGCGTGTGTGTTGGAGGGTGGAGGAGAGGCCTATTTATAGCTCTAGAGGTCGGTTCCCGCCATCTCCTCACATGGTAACATTGCAAACTGCCTTTAGGAGGATCAGATCGTCCTTCCCGCCAAAATGCACCTGGACATGTTGCAGGGCAGGTTCGGCCGAACCATGGGTTCGGCCGACCCCCTGTGCCGCCTCTGCTCACCGCCTTTGGCCGGGGCACTGGCATGTGGGTCCACATCTTGATCCCGTGTGTTATCCTCTTTTATACGTCGATTTGTTATGACATGTGGGCCTCCTCTTGGAAGTGTGATGCAGGGTGTGATCTTCTGTGGTTTCTGCTGCGTCTTTCTTCATGTTTTCATCTTATTTTACTCTTGCTTAACTGTAATGGTCAAACTCCAAAATAGCTGTGGAGCTAGGTTAGTGATACAAATATGCGTGTAGGGTGTATAGTTTTCCTTTATTAATGAGTCTAGTTGACAGTCGAATTTGGCACTTAAGGACCGTCAACAACTCCCCCATGCTAGCCCTTTGCTCGTCCTGAGCAAAGTTTTAGACTTAGGTTGTTGATCAGGAGTTGCTACAATGTCGCGTTCCTGACTTATGCATAAGGCACAACCAAGTGTTCTCACTTGATTTTGAATAAGTTGGCCTTGTTCGCACCTTTTACCTTACTCCTGTGGGGTTTATAGCATCATCCTCATCTTTGGCGGTTGAGGGTTAGAATAGCTTCTTAGAATACCATTTACTTACTCCTTTGCTCAACCGTCAATCCGAAAAGAAATTTGTAAGTTTCTCGAGTGATATCTCGGATCGCTCATTGTGTTTCATTCCTCACCAAGACCTTTTTATGTGCCTTTCTTTTCCATCCTACTCCTAAAGGATTTTTTTGGTGGAGCTATAGGTATGGAGGATATGAAGGCAAACTTGCTTCTCATATTTTGCTAAGTCAAAAACCGGATCCAAAGGAGAAACAAGTCATAAACCTTGATCAAGATGTGCAAGTGTGTGGATATTTTTGATGGATGGTGGAGGAACTCTTTTGCATGATTTCTCTCCCCTTTATATATGTTTGGTATGGGCTATCTTTTCTCTTTCTTCTTCTTCTCTCTCTCTCTCTCTCTCTCTCTCTCTCTCTTTGACATGCCTTGTGGGCATGTGGCATACCTTCTTTGAGTATGCATATTTTATTTCTTTTTGTATAGTCCATACTCTTGATGATAACTTTGGAGAGAGATCGTCATGGTATGACATGGAGTTTTTTATTTGTGGGTGGATAGATGGATATACTTGCTATCTTCCAGTGTAGAAGTATAGCATGTGAGTGGACGTGTACGTGATCTTGATCATGGGCGTATGAAATAAATCTCACAAAGGGTCACAACAATTCGACAAAGCTCAATGAGAAAACAAGTTGCATATGTGGAAAGGCTTTTCAAACTTGTAACTCATTTGGCTTTAGATAGGACTTTTCATATCACCGAGGAAATTTTTATTTTGTTTTTTTTTGTATTTTGTAATTTTTTGAAAAGAAATACTCTGGATATCAAGCATTACGTAGGAGAAGGTCATAGCAACTCTTTTTAGCCATATCACAACCCACAACAACCTAGATTCGGATTCTGCTTTTTGCTATCCACAAGTTTCAAGCTTAAGGTTTGAACATTTTAGCCACCAAACTCAAAACTTAGGTAGAGCACAAGGTTATAACTGGGCATAAGAAAGGAACTAATAGAGCAACTATTTATCATCAAGAAAAACTAGACATGCTTACAACACATATTGGAAAGCAAGTAAATATTTTTGTGTTTTTCTAGGTTTTGCAGATTTTTATTTGGTTTTAGTTATGCAAATTTTTATGAATTTTCTAGATTTTGCAAATTTTTATTTGGTTTCATGCAATGGTTTTGAAAGCGGTAAAGGATAGATTTTGATACAAGTTACCTCTCATGGGGGTCCTCCCCCAACCTAGCTTCAGGCTCACTACTGTTGGTTGGGGTTGAACCCAGCCCAATGGTAGTAAGCCCTCCACTCCTCCTGCATCTGCTGCTATGCTGCTGACGCTGCTCCATGGTATGGATTCTCTCGCAGGTGAATCGCTACCAGTCTTGAGTGGCCTGGATGTGCTGGCCTAGCGATTCGTGATGTCATTTGGCGCGCATGTTCAGCTCGCCCATCTGAGGAGTTAGAGTAGCGAAACCTCTGGTCGAAGCTGAACGTCCGAAGGAGATTGGGGGTCTGCTGGAGCTAGAGCTGGTGGACTGGCACCCTTGGGCCGGCTGTGTCCACTCACTGGAGCTAGCGCTCTGCCACGACGAACCACCAGCCTCATGCTGGTGTGAAGGCTATGGTTGTGGCTGCTGAAGTTCTTCCCTTCTAGTCCTTCTTGTTGTAACCCTGCCAGGTAGACTAGAAACACTATGCCTACGGTTTTGCTCTTGTGGAACAAGAGGCATGGTTAGCGAACGACAGTTATACAAATGATACCCCACATTTGGCAACGTAATCTCATTTGCATAACCAAGGAAAAAGAAAACCAAGGAATCATTCGGGTCTTTCTTGAGTGTGTAGCCTTGAACCAAATAAGCCTCATCGATCAAAGCACGGGGATCCTCAATGAAAGGAATGGGGTTCCCGTCTAAGATTTCCATGTTTGATGCAATGCGAGTAACCAAAGAAGTACACTCAATTGGACCCGTCATCTTGAAGTTTGTGAGCCATTGCTTAACCATTGCTTTTGCAGGGGAGACTCAGATCTTGTTGATCATGGCGTATAATATTTTCAACTCATCGTTGCGCACTTGTCGTGGATCATCTCTTGAAAAGAGAGTGATGGCCACCCACTTGTGCATCAAACGAAGAGTCGGATTTTGAATGTCATTGCACCGAGGTGCAAACTTGCCATGGACAACTTGACCCGAAATCAAACCCCAAAACTCATGTCGATTAAAACCGCGGCAAGATTTTTTGAAGGAAACTGGCAAGCGGGCACTAAAACCGATGAGATGGCTCAAATTTCTACAAGTAAAATAGTATTCATTTCTGAAAAATCGGAAACAAGCACCATCGTCCTCCTCCCGAAGAGTGCAAAGAAACTGGATGGTGAGGAGACGAGAACCATTCTCCTCAACGGGCACGAAGTCATCCCATCCAACTGCATGCCAAACACAAGCAAAGTCAACGTCCATACCTGTTTTCTCGAGGAGGTCCAGATCGAAGGCTTTGGTATGACCAAAGTCTCGATGCTTGAGCATGGCGTAGGCTTGACGCTCACGGTCGTCTCACAAGTCGACGTACGGTGCATCATCTTCGACTATCTCCATGTCCTCGGCTTGCGGTTCTTCAGCTTGTTTTTCTTGTTCATCTTGTTCATAGTCCATCGTGGTCGGTGTCGGTGTAGGTTTGGGAGAATGAAGGGAGTTCGACCCACCCCGTGAACGGGATGAGCTTGACTCCGTCATCTTCTTGAGAGCTCCAGAAAGTTTCCGACCTACACTCTTCATGCTTGCAACAAGAACGAACAAGAACGAATGAGAAGAACTCAGTTCGGGTTACGTTAGTGAAATCAAAATGAAACTCTTACTTGAAAGTTGTTCCTCCAAGTGCGTAGACAATCTTGCGGCAAAGATTTGAGAGAGGATTTTCTTGCAACCAAACTTAAGCCAAAATCCAATAAAATCCTGAGCAACAACTTGTGAGAGGGAGTGAGTGAGAGAGGGAATGAAAGAGTGAGTGTGAGTGAAGCACACCCCTCTCCCGGCCTCTATTTAAAGAAGAAGTTGACGTGCACATCATGGGAGGCCGGCCACAACGGTTAGGTGACCGTTTGAAAAGGTGGGGCCCAAAAGCCGTTGCCCTTGGGTCGGCCGACCCCACAGGTCGGTCGGCCCTAGGTGGGCCCCCTAGTGCTCCTCTTTGGCCAGGCTTCCCCTCAACGGTCAAAAACTTTTTAAAATGTGGTGCACGGCCAAAACTTGCTAGAAAAAGATGTTTGAATTAATTTTCCAAAGGATTATGAAACTCAAAAAATATTTTTGGTTTTTCATAAAAAGGAAAAGGATGCTAGAAAAATTCCAAAATGCAAATAATAATTTTCAAAAATTCAAACATGCAGGGGAGAAAAAAAATCAAAAAAGAGGTGAAGGAAATTAAAATGCAGTGGAGAAAAAAAATCAAAAAGAGGTGAAAGAAATTAAAATGGCGGAGAAAGCAAATATGAGATAAATACCAATTTTTCTTTGGCAAGGGCATGTCATTTAAAGTCCGATGTGCACGACTTTTCTCCTGCATTCTTACCATCTGTTGGCCTATCCAGGAGAATTGGATGAGGTCGAACTCTCAACCTTCCGCAACACCTTCTTTGTTTTCTTCTTTCTTCTAGTTGTGGTAGGTCGGTGTTCTAGCTGGGGTTGTGGTGCACCCAGAGCGCTTGCCCTTCGCTATCCTGACGAATCAGGAAGCGTTGCTCTTCCTTGTGCTTAAACCTGAAAAACATGTCCTCCTTACCAACGCGAAGACGGATTTCTCCTCTCCCGACATCAATCCTTGCTCTGGCGACCCTCAGGAATGGTCGCCCAAGAATGAGCTGCACTCCGAGGTCGCCCTTTATATCTATCACCACGAAGTTGGCAAGGATGAAGAAATCTCGTACTCGTACTAGCATATTTTTGACTATCCCTTCGGGATATCGAATTGATGAATCTGCAAGCTGCACGAGCATGGTTGTTGGAGAAAGAGCAGGGTTTTGAAATTCTTCGAATATTAACTTGGGCATTATGTTTACACTAAACCCCAGATCGCAAAGTGCATTCTCATAGTATTTGTCATAGATTGAGCAACTGATCATGGGGACCCCTGGATTCTCTTGCACTGCTGCCACCAGGCCATCCCAAGAGTCGTTTCTTGGGGGATTGTACCTACCTGCATGGTTAGTACGTGGTGGCCTACGAGACGGGTTGCCCCATTCGGTGGACACCATGTTGACATTTTCTACGGGAGTCTCGGGTTGCCCCGGGATCTTCCCACTCTCAACAGCATGTAACGATGCTGAAATTTGAGCAAGTTGTATTTCTATCATTTTATTGAAACTAAGTTGGTTTTTAAGCATGGAAGACAGAGTTTCAAGTTTTGCATTCAAATTTTCCAGGGTTTTATCATTGGCCAAAAGCTTTTTATTTATATTTTTGTTGATTTTAACTTGGCCGAGAACAAGTTCTCTCAAGGGAGGTTGATTCGAATTGAAATTCGAATTAAAAGAAGAATTGAAATTATTATCTCACTGGAATGGTAGATGTTGGCGTTTCTTATGCCCAATAGAATGTATATTCCGCAAGCGCACATAATCACCGATGTAGCACTTCTGAGAGGCAGTGGATGGCCTGCTCCTTGGTGTGATGAGTGATTGCCAACACGTGGAGTGGACTAACTGTGTATAGTCACGACTCTATGGAGATTGTGCCAGTTCTTGGTCTGTGGTGTGCAGGTACACGGATGGCGCGGTGGCAGCGAGATGGTTTGGACAAGAGCGAGGCGCGTGCCGATGGACCATGCGGCCGCGTTGCGGTGGCAGGGAGCTCGATGACCATGCGGAGGCGGGAGACCTTGCGGTGGCGTTGGAGGCCCGACCGGACGACCGTGCAGTGGAGAAGGGCGGCCCAGATGCTTGGGCCACTGCTGGGCCGCGTTGCGATCCACTCCTGGCACCAAGGTGGGATGGCGTGGAGTTTGTTGGTAGCTCGGGAAAAACCAATGGCTGGGATGCGTCGACGTCGGCCAAGTCGGAGAGAGATGGCGATGGCGTCATGGATGATGAAGGCGCTAGGGTTCCGGCGGGAGGTCGGACACGTGGCGACATCGGGCTTGGCGGGTGTGCCCGGAAACATCGCGCGGGAAGGTTTCGCGGTTCCTCCAAAACCGCTCCCGAACTCGGTTTCGGCAGTTTTCCCAAAACTGCCCCCGTGAAGATTCTAGAAGGACGCATGGAGACATCAAAGGGATTGCGTCGGGTCGAAGCAAACTTCTCCAAGTTGTCGCAACTGTTGGATGGTCTTCAATGTATCTTTTCCGGTTTTGCCCCTAAGGGCTTTCTAGTTTAATTCTAGCACTTAGGGGTATTCTAGTCTTTAGAGGAAGACTTGGAGGGAAAGAAAGGGGAGGCAGCAGGGAGTGGTTGGTGCGGCCCCCAGGCAACAAAAGGGCATGCGCCTCTCCTCTCTCCCTGGTTCTCTGGCTGGCGACACAACAGAAGATAGGAGCAACAGCCAGGGCGCCCTCTCCTCCCTTCTCCCTCTCATGTTCTTCCCTCTCCTTCTCTAGGGTTTTAGGGATGAATTGTTGAGTCTTTTGTAAGGAGATTTTGTGGGAAAGGAGGCCCTTCCCTCCTTGTGATGCCCTCGTGGCTTTGAATTGAACTCAATTTGGTGTTCTTTTGGAGCTCTGTGTGTTTGAAACGCCCGATTTCTTGAGTTCTTCGTTTTGGGGTTTCTACTACCTGTTGCTGTGGTGATTAATACTCTTTTGTGCGACTTGATTCATGCTAACCAAGCGCTAAAACCCATCTAAGTCGCGAGCCTTCAAGAACTCAGTTTTTAGAAAATCCTAAAAACCCCGCTCTTGCTCCGTTTTCTCTCGATTCCTCTTAATGCGTGAGGAATTTTGTGGAGATCTTTTGGGGATGTGTTCTTGAACCCATCATCTTCATCTCCCCAAAATTTGAGCAGCTTTGGACCTGTTTTGATCATTCAATCGTTGAGATTTCTAAAGGTCGCGGGTTGGGAAACGCTCTGGACTCTGTTTTTAGGCAGCACCAGTTGAACCGACGCTTGGGTTCAAGGTCGTCGGATCAACCGGTGCCTACAAGGTTCACTTGCTAGGGTTTTTGGCATCTCTGTTGAGTGCCCCGATGCTTTAGCCTTTACAAGCATCGGATCAACCGGTGTTAACAGTTTGGGTTGCAGTTTTGACCGTTCGACCGGCGTATACAAGTTTCCTAGCGTCGGTTGAACCGGTGCTCTACACTTGTCATTTTGCTGCTCCTCTGGACAACTGCACCGGTGCTTTTAAGTTGCCATCATCGGTTTAACCGGTGCTAGTTGAGTTCGTTTTCGAGTCTCTCTGGACAACTGCACCGGTGATTAATTGTGATTTTGTCGGATCATCCGGTGCAGGGCGTCGGTTGAACCGACGCAGTTCAAAACATTGCGTCGGATCAACCGGTGATTGCTGTCTACTGCTGCCGGCTCTGTATCACCGGATAGACTGATGTATTCAAGCTGTATACGTCGGTTCAACCGGTGTTAGTATACCGTGCTGTTTCTTGCGCTGTCTTCGTGTGTTTGCTTCCGCGCTTGATCACACTTGTTCCTAAGGCTTGTTGGTGTTAGTGTAGCTCCTCTATAGCTACTCTGAACTACGCCTAGGACTTTTGGGTTGGGGTACGAACTTGGATCTTGAGCCGAAGTTTTCTTTGCGAGAATTTTTATTGGCTCCCATTCACCCCCCCCCTCTGGTCGCATTTCTCGGTCCTACAACTTAACCTTGTAGTATTCCAGGGTATCGTAAATATCCTCAGGGAAGCACTATGGTTAAAGAGTATCGAAGAATTGAAAGACAAACTTTACTAGAGATATCAACCGACTAATTTAGTGTGTGTGTAAGCCTGATAGGTAAGTTAAGATAATGGCCAAGCGATGACCGTCTGACACAAGAGACTCTAATCCTTAGAGAGGTAAGCAGCTGGAAGGACAATGAGCAAGAAAGACTCCTAAAACACTTCTAAACTATCGAGCTAGCCTCTCTAGACTAAACCTTGCTTCTAACTTCTTATCGGGAACCTAGAGCTTACTTTAGCGGCTGGAAGAGGAAGGACTTCAGAAAGGGGTCAGAGGGGAGTCCAACGGCAACCTGCAACTACTGCTATGAAAGCACCCGAACGTGGTGGACTATAAGGGACAGACAGGGCTGTCACCACCTGCCGCCTACCACAATGGTTCCATGGGGTGGAACACACTTTCTAGCTAACACTGAGCCCAGACACCACGTCCGTACTCAGTGTTAGGATTTCTCTTGATGCGTTCAAGAGAAATCCCCCTCAATATAGGGAACTGACTTGAGCTCCCTAGTCAGGGCGAGAAAACCCGTAAGGTAAGATCCGATAAATAGGAAAGATACAAAGCCTAATCTAGAGGAATTACTTCCGCACACAAGAAAGATAACTTGAGAAGAAAAATAAATGCGGAAAGCAAAGCTAACTCAAAAAGATAAAGAAGATAACTTCTATTGATAAAGTCAAAGGAAAAGATACAAGGGCTTATACCCGACTTCCGATGACGACTCTAGAATCCCAAGACAAGCTTGACTCGACTATAACTCCTAGACTACCTAACCTACTCTAGAAGTAAAAGTGAGAAGAGAGAACTCCTTTGGTGTGTGTTGAGAGTGAGGGTGTTGCTCTCTATTTATAGTGCTCCAAGGTCGGTACGAGGTGGGCGCGTGTGTTGTAAGCAACTAAGGAGGTTGATGTATCTTCCACGCGAAGTTGAGCATGAGGCGCTGCAAAGTGGGGCCGGCCAGCCTGTTGATCCCACCATCTGGCCATCGACTTTTTGTGGACGGCTTGGATTGTCTCCTGGAGGTCGGTGGAAAAGGATTGGGTCCAAAGCACGTAATTGTTAGGCCGGCCGGCCTCCCTTAGGTCGGACGGCCTGGGTTTGGCTCCTCTTGGCCCTCCGTTTCACCGACGCATCAATCAACGGTTGCACATTCTTTCTCAAGGCGGTTTGGGTCTTGAAACTATGTTTGGACACTGAAAGTGGACCCAACCTTCCATTGCTTATGATCACTTTGGCAAAGTTTCATGGCATAGTATGTTGAGGTGCCAGGCTGGCCGGCCTAGGGGAGGCCGGTCGGTCTGGGATTTTGCCCATTTTTCCTGATTTTTGGTACACTAGTTCCTGCGACCACAACTCGTCCAAAACTTGTTGCACTTGTTAGAAATAAGCAAAATATGTATAGAATATGATGTAAAGCTCATATTATTCCTAAGAAGTTGACGGCCAAAATGGGAAATAATGGCTGTCAACACCCCCCCAAGCTTAAACTTTTGCTCGTCCTCGAGCAAAGCTAAAGCTAAGTCTCGGTGGATCAGGAGTTGCATCAATGCTCATACCTTGCAGAAACCTTACGCACAACATATTACTCTAACCCATATGTACTTTGAATAAGTTGGCTCATACCACGGTTTCTGGTAGATGGCATTTGAGTCCTCGTCTTGGGCGGTTGAGAGATTGAACAACCTTCATCGGAATATTTCCTACCTCCTGTTCAGGTTCATATCTCGGAGGTTTGCAAGTTTTCAAAAAGTGGTATAAGATTTCCCAATGGTGCTCCCAAATCGCTCAAGGTGTATGATCCTCACCATGGTCGGAAATTTTGACCATCTTCTTCCTACTCTAAGGTTGATATGTGGAGTTTTGGGTAGGAAGAGTGTAGCATACCTTGGTTACCTGTGTTGCCGAGCCGAAGAGTGGTTCACAAGAGGTTGGTACTCGATCAAATCCTGATCTTATGGAAGGTAAAATATTCAGGAGAGAGGGAGGAAATGAACTCACACTTAATTTTTTTTGGTCTTTTTGTTTGAACTCCTTATTTCAACTGTTTTGAGTGGAGGTATGGGTCTTGTCTTTTTTTTCATTGCTTCTGCTCCAATTTTTTTTTAGGAAAGATGACCCATACTCCATGATGATAGAGTTATTGGAAGGGAGCATTGCTTGAATAGACCATTCGAGAAGCATAGGCTCATTGTAGAGATTTTGGGTTTTGTTGTGAGGGGAATTGTCTAGCGAAGGTGGATATCAATACCAGAAGTAGGTAATTGACACGCCAGACATTTGTGGCTAGCAAAACAGTAGTTACGCAAAGGAAAAAGATCGGTAGATGACAAGTATCTTCCTCGAACGGACTCACCATTCGGCTAAGCTCAAAATAACTCAAGATAGCTTATATCGGTTCATATGATAAAATATTATGGCTTTGGGTAGGATATGTAAACCAAAGGAGTAATCTTTACCATGTTTCATTTTAAAGAAAATTTGAGAGGTTTCCTACTAGTGCGTGCAGTTTTATTCCGATTCGAGCCATCTCAAATCAAGCTCATGCTCCCACACAACCAGATTTTTAGTGATATTTTCATGAGCCAACATTTCAAGTACTAGGAGAGTAAAAAGTTGTATGAGGTACTCGCAAAGCATGGACAGAGCAACTATTCATCAGCTCTATGATAAGAGCTTACATGGATTTCCACACATGTGTTGGGAGTTTTATTCAAAGCATGAAACATTTTTTTTGTGTTTTATTTATTTATTTTGTTTCTTGAATGACTCAAAAATTTTTCTAGGACACAAGATGAAAAGATAGGTCGGATGACTTACTTGGATACATTGGCACCCCCAAGCTTGAATGAAGCTCAGTAGGTCTGCCATCTTGGCCAATTTTTTTTTTGTATGCAGTGTAAAATTAAAAGAATGCATTTGCGAGAATTTAAACATGCCATGATGTGAAAGGGAAGATTATGCGAGAATATAAACTATCCTATATGCAAATGCAGGAATGGATAACTACCACATACCTCATGGCAAGGGCTCGAGTTTCTCGTGCTGAGAGAGACTATCCATACCTTGGGTTCGGTCGTCGTCACCTGATGGAGATGTTGGTGGCTATGCGTTTTTCTTCCATAGGCAGAGTTTCTTCGATCTCTTTCTTCCCAAAATCTAGAAATTTCTTACGTTGGATATTCCGCTTCGCGTTCCGTTGGTTATACACCTTGATCTCCTCTCGAGTTCGAATATTCTCCATGAATTCGATGAGGGTATAGTTGAATGGGCTATATGGCTTCTCCAGCTCTTTCACGGATTCCTTCTGGTCGAAACTTTTGATCTGTGAGCATTGTTCATCCTTTGGTCAGAAACCGAATCTCTCCTTCTGCCCATTGATGTTGAGTTGGATTACTCCAATTCCCACATCAATGTGTGCATTTGTCATACTCAAGAATGGCCTCCCCAATATGAGAGGGATCTCAGTGTCAACTTCCATATC